>NC_141696.1:134984763-135293109 GCF_964263255.1 Lissotriton vulgaris | reverse complement strand
GAGCAGGTTACCCACGAAGGTTTCAGGTGTTGTCCCCTGGCACCGCTGGGTCTTAAATAACCCAGTCCTTCAATGGCCTAACCCCAGAAAAGTACAGACAAGCCTTTAGAGAATGTATGAAATTGCCTGGTACTACGTGGGTTGAATATATGTCATTTTTTTGCAAAGCCATGGATGATTGGATAAGGGTAGCAAAGTGGAAAGTTATGATGCTCTGTATGATTTGTTTGCTTGGGAGCACTTGTCTAATAACTGTTTTCCAGAGCTACGCCAGCACCTTATTGATAGCAAGATATCTAACCCTAGAAAACTTGCTGAGGAGGCGGACCACTGGGTCAGTACCAGGGTCCACAAGGGTCCAGTGGGAGACTCAGCCAAAGGTGGGCAGGGTCCCCAGCAGAAGAGTGGGGGGGCAGGGGTAAACAGAGGGAGTTTCAGAAACTGCCCCAAAGCAATCCCCAAGGGAACCAAGGGAAGGGTTCCCAGCCTCCCCCAGTAAAGAAGCCAGAGGACCCGACAGGTAAACCTGTTCCTAGGGGCCCCATGACCTGCTACGCTTGTAAGCAGGTGGGACACCGTTATTATGATCCCCAGTGTCCCATGAAGAACTCTGCTGCACCACCACGTGCACCCCCCGTCAGATGGTGCGTGTATCCCTGGGAGGGGAGGAGATGGTTGCCCCTGGTGGGAAGGGTATCGCAGAGATGTCCCTGGTCTCTTTAGGAGACATGGAAATGGTCCCTCCACCCCCTCCGCCTAGTAACACTAAGAAATATAGCCAGTGGGTGACCATTAATGGCCATAGGGGGGAAGCTCTCAGAGACACCGGAGCGAATGTGACAGCTGTCAAGTGTCACTTGGTGTCCAGAGAGCAGGTGGTCCCGCATGCATTCTACCCTGTTGTAGCTGCTGAAAAATCCCAGTGAGAGTGTGAGGTAGCTCAGGTTCCCTTCGAATGGGGGGGGGGTCTCGGGTACTCTTCAGGTTGCTGTGAGGCCCGCCATGCCTGTTGACTGTCTCCTGGGCATTGATATGGAGGACTCCCCTTGGACTAAGGTGGAGAGAGCGACACATTTGAAAATGTTGGGTGTGCCAGAGTGGGTGTGTGCAACCACTCAATCCATGACAGCTAGTAAGGGTGTTGATGGGGTTCTGGAGCCTGAAAGTATGGCCCAGAACCCAGCTGTGAAGAGAAGAGGCAGGGGGCGCGGGAAACCTTCCCCCATAGTTCCCACGGTCCAGGAGGAGGCAGACCTTGAGGGGGATGCCCTGGAACCTACAGGGGAACAAGTTGCTGAACTGGGAGACCTGCCCGAGTTGACCCACTGGCAGCAGGATGGTGGTCCCTCCAGGGAAGAATTTTGTGCTGAACAGAAAGTGTGCCCTTCTCTTGTGGGTATGAGGCAGCAGGCCTCAGCCCAAATAACAGGTGATCAGTCAGGAACACATTTTGTCTACTGGGAGAACGGTCTCCTGTATAGCGAGCCTAAGGCTACTGAGCCTGGGCCAGCCCGTGCGCTGGTGGTACCCCAGTCTTCATAGCCTTCCTACTGGGTTTGGCTCATGACGTTCCGTTAGCTGGACATCTGGGGCAGGACGAGACCTATGATAGGCTTGTCACCCATTTTTATTGGCCCCAGATGAGAAGGGATGTAGACATCCATTGTAAAACCTGCCAAATTTGCCAGGCAAGTGGGAAAAGCGGGCGGAAGCAGAAAGCTCCCCTCCAACCTTTTTCCGTCGTCAGTACCCCCTTTGATCGGGTGGGGATTGACATTGTGGGGCCACTGGACCCCAAGACAGCCATGGGCAACAGGCTTATCCTGGTCTTGGTGGACCATGCCACCCGGTACCCAGAAGCCATCCCTCTCTGCACCGTGACGGCCCCCGTGGTGGGACGGGCACTGATGGGTGTTTTCTCCCGCATGGAGTTCCCCAGAGAGGTGGTGTCAGACCGGGGCACCAACTTCATTTCCAATTACATGAAGTCCCTGTGGAAGGAGTGTGGGGTAACCTACAAGTTCACCACTCCTTACCACCCACAAGGCAATGGGCTGGTTGAGAGATTCAACCGGACACTGAAAGGCATGATCATGGGTCTTGAATAACCAATGAGGCGTAAATAGGACGTCCTCTTACCATGCCTGCTGTTTGCTTACCGTGAGGTGCCACAAAAGTCTCTAGGGTTCAGCCCCTTTGAGCTTTTATATTGACACCCAGTAAGAGGACCTTTGAGTCAGGTCAAGGAAGGCTGGGAGCAATCTCCCAGGAAACCTCCCCATGATGTATACAGTTACATGCTGGCCTTTAGGAACCAGACTAGGCGATTCAGAGATATTGCTCAGGCAAATCTGGAGGCCAGCCAGGAAGAGATGAAGCGGTGGTACGACCGGAATGCCACTCGGGTGGAGCTTCAACCTGGTCAGAAGGTTTGGGTCATGTCCCCTTTGGAACCTTGTGCGCTCAAGGACAGGTGGGCTGGACCATTTGAGGTTATGGAGAAAAAGAGCGATGTAACCTACTTGGTGAACTTGAAATCTCCCAGGAACCCCTTGAGGGTCCTGCATATCAACCGGTTAAAGCCCCACTTAGAAAGGTCCGAAGTGGGCATGCTCCTAGCTACAGATGCTGGAATGGAGGAGGAGAGTGAGCCTCTTCCTGACCTCCTGTATGCAAAAGAGCAAGATGGGTCAGTGGATGGTGTTGTCCTCTCTGACACACTGACCCCTGAGCAGCAGCATGATTGTCGCCAACTGTTGGGACAATTCCCTGATCTGTTTTCCTTAACCCCTGGTGTGACTCAGTGGTGTGTCCATGATGTGGACACCGGGGACAGCACTCCTGTGAAGCACAAAGCCTACAGGGTGACTGATAAGGTCAGAGCTTACATCAAGGAGGAGGTCTTCAAGATGTTTGCCTTAGGGATGGTTGAGTCCTCTAGCAGTCCTTGGGCCAGCCCAGTGGTCTTGGTCCCAAAGGCTGCAGCGCCTGATGCTTCACCAGAACTTCGGTTCTGTGTGGATTACCGAGGACTCAATTCAGTCACCAGGACTGACGTGCACCCAATCCCCAGAGCTGATGAGCTCATAGATCGGTTGGAGGCTGCCCGGTACCTTAGTACGTTTGATCTAACGTCTGGGTACTGGCAGATCACCTTGACTGATGGGGCAAAAGTGAGGTCTGCATTCTCCACACCAGATGGGCACTACCAGTTCCGGGTTATGCCCTTTGGGATGAAGAATGCCCCTGCCACCTTCCAGAGGTTGGTCAACCAGGTCTTGGCTAGACTGGAAGATTTCAGCGCCGCCTACCTGGACGACATAGCAGTGTTCAGCGCCAGTTGGGAGGAACACTTGCGCCACCTCCAGGAAGTGTTGTTGGCTCTGCGCAGAGCAGGCCTCACAATCAAGGCAAGCAAGTGCCAGATTGGGCAGGGTTCAGTGGTTTACTTGGGGCACCAAGTAGGGAGCGGCAAGGTGGCCCCCCTGCAACCCAAGATAGATACCATCCTGGCTTGGGCACCACCCAAAACCCAGACTCAGGTGAGAGCCTTCTTAGGTCTCACGGGTTACTACAGGAGGTTTGTCAAGGATTATGGTAATATTGTGCACCCCTTGACATCGCTGACTTCCAGGAAGCAGCCAAGAAATGTGATCTGGACTGACGCTGTCAGATGGCCTTTGACACCCTGAAGACTGTAATGTGTACAGCACCCATACTCCAGGCACCCAACTTTTCAAAGAAATTTATTGTCCAGACGGACGCTTCAGAGCATGGCGTGGGGACTGTTCTAGCACAGGAGAATGAGGAGGGCCGAGACTTACCTGTAGCCTTCATCAGTAGAAGGTTACTTCCCAGGGAACAGAGGTGGAGTGCGATAGAGTGAGAAGCATTTGCTGTGGTCTGGGCGCTGAAGAAGCTAAGACCCTACCTGTTTGGGACTCACTTCCGGGTTCAGACAGACCACTGGCCCCTCAGATGGTTGATGCAGATGAGGGGTGAGAATCCAAAGATGTTGAGGTGGTCCATTTCCCTACAGGGGATGGACTTCGCGGTGGAACACCGCCCTGGTACGGAACACCGCCCTGGTACAGATCACGCCAATGCTGATGGTCTGTCCAGATTTTTCCGCCTTAGTACTGAAGACTCCCTAGGTGAAGGGAAGTTCTCCCCACATTTCAGCTGGAGGGGACACGTGTTAGACCTGGCATCATTGGTATGAGTCTCTCCTCCATTTTGTGTCTGTTTGAATCCTCTGTTTACGATGTTTTGCTGGAATATTGCTTTGGGCACTGTGCCACTGTTGATCAGTGCCACAGTGCAAGTGCTCCCTATGTTAAATTGATACATTGATTGGATTCCATGATTGGCTTATTTGGTTTACTGTCAGTCCCTAGTAGAGTGCACCAGGAGTGCCAGGGCTTGTAAATACAAATGCTGCTGGTGGGCTTGCAGCACTGGTTGTGCCACCCACAGAAGCGGCCTAGTAAAAGATGTCTAAGGTCTGCCATTGCGGAACCTGCGTGCAGTCTGGTACTGCCATGCTGACTGCGCAAGTACCCCTACTTGCCAGTCCCCAAAAACTTCCCTTAACTTCATATCAGTCACCCCTATGGTAGGCCCACGGGCAGGGTGCATTGTAAGCATAAGGTAGGACAAGCCCTGGTGTGTGTGGCATGTCCTAATAGTGAATTACAGCCATTTTCGTTTTTCACTATTGTAAGTCTACCTGCTCTCCTTAGGCCAGACTGAGCTGCTGGAATTATTACACTATATAATCCAAACAGATTCAGAGAGCATGGTGGGAAGTCGAGTTTAGTATCCCTGAACTCAGAATTTAATAACCCTGGGCCCGATTCACAGAATGAACTTACTACTTTTGGCATTCACAGAATGCACTTACTACTTTTGGTATTCACAGAATGAACTTACTCATTTCGGTATTCACAGAAGTTAGGACTACTAACTTTAGGACTCCTAAATGCCTTCTGTGAATACCGAAAGTCTTAAAATTAGGATTTTTCTCAATTTAGTAGTAGTAAAGTTAGGACTACTAACTTTAGGACGCCTAAATGCCTTCTGTGAATACCGAAAGTCTTAAAATTAGGATTTTTCTCAATTTAGTAGTAGTAAAGTTAGGACTCCTAACTTTAGGACTCCTAAATGCTTTCTGTGAATACTGAAAGTCTTAAAATTAGGATTTTTCTCAATTTAGTAAGAGTAAAGTTAGGACTCATAACTTTACTACTACTAAATTGAGAAAAATCATAATTTTAAGACTTTCGGTATTCACAGAAGGCATTTAGGCGTCCTAAAGTTAGTAATCCTAACTTTACTACTACTAAATTGAGAAAAATTGTAATTTTAAGACTTTCGGTATTCACAGAAGGCATTTAGGAGTCCTAAAGTTAGTAGTCCTAACTTCTGTGAATACCGAAATGAGTAAGTTCATTCTGTGAATACCAAAAGTAGTGAGTGCATTCTATGAATGCCAAAAGTAGTAAGTTCATTCTGTGAATCGGGCCCACATCCTTTAGGATGGATGGTTTTTAGATTCTGAGTTTGAAACTAGCACTTTTAGAAAGTGACTAGTTTCTTGTCTAACTATTTACCGGTCTCTGATGGTTTGGTGTGTGTGTGACAGGGGCTGGGTGGCTCCAGAGGTCTGAATGAGTCAGTGTGGGGTGAATGAGGCATTTGCGTTTAGAGTGAGGGAAGAGTAGTTCCTGATAGCCTGCCCTGCCTGACACAATACTGGCTCCTCCTCCTGCCGGGCGACTGATAGCTCTGCTCCTGCTAGTGACAATACTGGCTCCACCTCCTGCTGGGCGGCTGAGGACTCTGCCCTGAACAGTGAATAGGCCAGGTGCCTCGGCCTGGCAACACCCACAACAAACCCTGGATGGGGGGAATTCCCCTGCCTGAACAAAGAGATCAAAGCAGAAGGGGTATAAGAGAAGGACCCCTGAACCAAGAATTTAGATCACTTCTGACAAGGAAACCTACACCAAGGACAAGAAGCCTGCTGATCCAAGGACTTGCCTACCCCTTCTGCCAGAGTGCTGTTTGCTGGGGGAATCCTCCAGTTGCTTATTTATTTTTGTCAAGGAACAAGGAGAGAGGAACTGAGTGTGTACTCTCAAGCTTTGCCAAGAAAATCTCCAAGGACTGGAAAAGTGCCAGTCTCCTGCTGAAGTCACAGGGCTAAAGGACTTTGTCATCTACTTGAACTGGAGTGTGGTGCTTCCAGTATTCTAAAGAAGCCAGCAATCTCGACGTCGATGGACGCCGCCGAATCCAGCTCGACATCGTGTGTAACGGCTCCAGTGTCCCGCTTCCTCGACGCCGGGGCCGATCGACGCCAGTAGCAACGCCAGTGATTAGCGAGTTCGGCTCCAGCTCCAAGTGACCCTGTGTCGACGCCGCCGCTGATCGCATCGAAGCCGCAGCCCTTCTCGATGCCGTGAGCGATGCGCACTCTTGCAACAACGACATCGACGACGACGCCGTATCCCGCTTCGCCACCGTGAGCGCTGCTCCAGCCTGACACCTGTCGACGCCGTTGCAGATCGCTCCGACTCTGAGGCCCGAACGACACCGAAGACTCGACGCCGATACATCTCGATGCCGTGGACCATCGTTTCTTCATTTCCAAAGGTACTGTGTTTGTGGTGTCTGTTTCGACTCCGGGCTCGACGTAGCGCTCCTCGCGGTCGACGCCGAACCTTTGAGATAACTTTGCCTCGATGTCGTGTGACTCCTGTGGGGGTTACATTGTTGCCAAGAACTGTGCTTTAAAGAAGAAGATTTACTTTTGTTGCTAAGGAACCGTTTACTAAGAAGAGACTTTACCT
Organism: Lissotriton vulgaris; assembly: GCF_964263255.1. Lineage (NCBI taxonomy): Eukaryota > Metazoa > Chordata > Amphibia > Caudata > Salamandridae > Lissotriton > Lissotriton vulgaris. The sequence continues at coordinate 135,286,255 of NC_141696.1, read as the reverse complement.
GAACTATTATTTTTCCTTCCAAAGAGTATTAATTAAGATTGTGGTATATTTTTGTCGTTATTTGGTCTTGTGCTAAGCCTTATATAAACATCCTTATTTTTATAATACCTTCTGTGTTGTGTCCATTTGTGGTGTATTCACTTTATTACTGTATGTGGTCATAAATGCTTAACACACTGCCTCTGAGATAAGCATATCTGCTCTGCCAAGCTACCAAGGGGGTGAGCGGGGGTTATCTGAGTGTGTGATCCCCTTGACCTGACTAGAGGAGGTGGGTCCCTATTTGTCAGAAGTGTATACCTCTGCCAACTAGAGACCCCCAATTCTAACATGGTTCTTTCCGAGCGCACTTGTTCAGGATCGACTCTTAAGAGATTACTTGCAGAAGGTAATTAGGGAAAATTTCCCACAGGAAACATCCCCCTCCTATAAATGGGATGCCTTTAATCAGTGCTTTGGGGACAATGTATAACTTTGAACTCGTCCCTGAATAAACAAAAACCTAAGGAGAGACAGGGACTGGTAGCAGAGCTTCGGTCCGCAAAGCAATTACACAAAGAAAGTCCAACTCTCGAGCGCCAGAAAAGGGAGAAAGCACTGAGGGGGAAACATAATGCTATTCATAGCTATAGTGTGGAACCTACTTTGTTAAGACATCAACGTATGACATATGAACAAGGTAACAAAATGTGCTCAAACTTAGCAAAGCAGCAGAGGATTAATAGGGAGAAGGAAATATAGATAGTATTAATTGTGAGGGGCAAGGGGTGGTCACTTCTGACACTAAGAAGGCCCAAGCTATTGGTCACTTTTACAAAAACCTTTACTCTGAGTTGGAGTTGAGCAGGCAGGCCCAACTAAATTACTTGGAGGTGGTGACCTTACCATGGATAACAGAAACACAGAATGAAGTCTTGGGTGGTCCCATTATGGAGGAGAAGGTATGGGCAGCAATTAAAGGCCTGAAACCTAAAAAAAACCCAGGGCCCAATGGGCTGACAGACCAGTTTTATAAGACTTACAGTGCGCAACTCATTCCTCACTTGGTAACGCTTGTTGAGGTAGTCACACCATGTAAAGTAAATGTATTTGAGCTTATATAGCGCACAGCTACCCGCAGTGGGTTTCCCGGCTCTTGCTTAGGGAACCCGTCCTGGTATTCCCCTGTGAGATAACCCCGGCAGGGTATCCACAAGGTGAAAGCCAGGCATCCCGCCGCAAGGGGCCGTTGTGGAGATTAAACAAGCTATTGCCCAGAGTCGCAGAATGTGAACCCGTGAGTCGAGAAGGCACCGGAGCGAGAATTATCGAGTCCGTGGAATTTTTTTAGCCCAAGACCCGCCGAGGCGGGGAATTGAACCCTGGTCCAGGGCCGATCTCAGCTTCCGGGTCTGCCGCCTCTAACCCCTGAGTGACACTTCTCCACTCCACTTCTCCATCTATAGGGGAGGCCCTCATCTCCCAAAACCAGGGCAAAGACTCTATGGCCCGTGGCTCCTACTGCTCCATAGCACTCCTGAACAAAGACACAGAACTGTACTCGAATATACTCCCTACCAGGTTAGATTTCCTGCTCCCTGACTTGATTCACCCAGATTAATCCGGAGTCCTCAAAGGCAGGCAAACGTGTGACAACATCCAGAGAGTTGTCTATCTGATCGAGAAAGCCACTAAGAAATCGATCCCAGCAGTTCTATTAGCATTGGATGCCGAGAAGGCTTTCGACCAAGTGGATTGATCCTTCCTGTTCCACACACTCCGTAAATTTGGTTTATGTGAACAATTTATCACCATGGTCAAGGCCAATTTTGCTCTGCTCAGCACCGGAGTGCTAGTGAATGGAGTGAGCATGGAACCTTTCCATTAGGTAAGGGGACAAGGCAGGGGTGTCCTTTGTCACCATTGTTATTTGCTTGAAGCATCGAGCCACTAGCGGCCATGATGCAGGCGAACCCAGAGATCAGAGGCATAAACTTTGGCTCAATAGAGCATAAAGGTGTCGCTCTTTGCAGACAATGCTCTCTTATCTGTGACACAACCCTAACAACCATCGGTGGCGCACCTGAGGGAGCTGGATCGCTCTGAATGGGTTGCAAGATTGTGTTAATTTAAGCATATCCTTTTTACTTAACTTGACTCTGCCCTTCCCCAAAGTGGACGTGATGAGAACACGATGAGGACAAATGCCATTCCAATTGGCTAAGAGGGACATTACATATTTAGATATTAAGATTACCCCTAGTATTCCGGAACTTCACAGATGGGCTTGTTTGTACTTATCCTGGCTTGTAATAATCCATGCAGTTAAAATGACGGTATTGCCCAAGCTACTCTATCTTTTTCACGGTCTTCCCATTAAGCTAGAATGTAGTTATCTCCCGGAATTTCGCTCCTTAAAAATTCAGTTATATTGAAAAATTGCTTACCCATGTCCCTGTGATATGGCCCTGCCAGATTTCAATATTTACTATAAGGCAGCCCAGCTGAGGTTGATCCCTGAGTGGTCTGTCCAGGAGTAAGATAAACACTGGCTCTATATGGATAGGGCAGCAGTGGGGAAATACATCTGAGACCTGCTATGGAAGCCCAAGACAGACAGTCCTCTGAATGCATATCCAAGGAGTTCTACCAAGTATGGGACGAAGTGCTTAGACAGATTTCCCAAACTACCATTCCCTCTCCTCTTACACCTATTCACTTCAACCTCGCCTTTTCTCTGGAACTGAATGTGGGTCCCCTTCAAGGGGTGGAGGGCAGGGGATGTCTCACAATATCCGATTTATTCCATAAGTGGGACAGTTAGACCTTTGAAAATTGCCACGAGAATTTCAACTCTCAATTACGGAACACTTTTGTTATACCCAACTAGCCCACTGGGTGCTTCAGCCAGCTGTGAGGGAGGCAGCCACTAAGAGCCTGACCACTATTGAGAACTTCACTCAGCAGGGGAGTGGCACCAAGGGATGCATCTCATTTCTGTACACTTTATTAGATTCCCTGCTTACACCACTAGATATTTAACTCTGGGACCAGACATTGGAGGGCACCATCTCGGAGGCTTGTAAGTCCAAGGTGTGGATGGATATCCTTCAGTTTAATCAATCCATGGGCATGAGGCAGGCACATTAAAAACTATTGTTATATTGCTACCCGAATAAACTCTAAAAAAATCTTTCTACCCATGTCTGGCCTGTGCTGGAGAGGATGTGGCACGTTGGGTGAATTTAAGCATATTTGGTGAGACTGCCAGAGAATTCAGTACTTTTGAGTTGAAATTCTTGGCCAGCTCAATCAGATTCTAGGCAGTCCCTTCTGATCCTGGATTTGTACTTTTGGGGTTTAGAAAACAATTGGGGATAAGACAGTAATGTGACTATGTCTGGGTGCTGCAAAAAAGGCAGTAGCAGCTGCATGGAAATGCAAGGAGGCGCCCACCATGGCCCAATCCAATTCCAAGTTATCGAGAGAAGTTACTATGAAGTGCATGACAGATGTATTATCAGATACTTTTAAAAGGTTTGAGTATTTCTGGGTCTTCTTGTACATTATCACTTTGAGGGTCTTTCACTATGTGCCTACCCTACCCAATCTAAAGCCCTGCATCCTTTTCTGTTCTGATAGGGGCTTGCAGTATGTGCGAGAGGAGAAGGGGCGCAGGATTACGCTGCCCTGATGCTTGCCAGCTGTATCACAGTTTGGGGTAGATGATCCCACTACTATAATTACAAGAGTACTCATGTACCATAGTTAGTTCAGGGGTAGAGCTGGCGGGAGGGGGAGGGAAAAGGTGTTAGTGATTGAAGAATTGTTGAATTTTTTGTGTTGCCTGATGCAGGCGATTTGCATGCTACCTGAAAATGGCTAGTTCCAAATGTTATGAGACCCCGAATCTGCCATTAGCTGTGTACTTTGGCAAAGGAACTGTACTATATGAATTGTCCTGCTATTTGTATACTTGAAAGGATAATAAAGACAGTTTTGAGATCCAACACCATATCATGGAGTCATTTGACAGCCTGGCTGAATGGATCCTGCACCCCAAGACCCCGGAGGGTAGGGGTGCTACATGTGCATGGATGGAGAAATAAGGCAAGGGCGCTGAGGAAGTTATTCTAGATTCAGAAGGAAGGGCATGTTGTAGGTGCTTGAAAGTTCCAGCAGAAGCAGGAGGAAACCTGAAGACACTAGGAAGGAGGAGGATATATAGTACTTGAGGGTGAGAGGGCCACTGCAGGAGCCTGGAAGGAGGGATCGATTGGCATTGAATGCTGCTGCTTTCTGGGCACAATGGGACCCATTCACAAAGATAAAGTTAGACCAAAAGTCTAACTTTTTTACTTTTCAGTTATTCACAAAAGTAAATTTAGGCCAAAAGTCTACCTTAGACGGAAAGTCCAACTTTACTCATAACAACTTACCTTTGCGAATACTGAACAGTGGCAGGCTTAGGTCTTATATTACCTTACCGTTGTGAATCGGACCCAAAGCTGCAAGCTCCTTAAGTTAGTGAGCGATTCCAATAGCAGCATCGCGGTTAAGGTCAGAATTGTAATAGCCTGAAGGATCATGAATATAGTGATTGCTTCAAAACACAAGAGTGAGGCACTCAGTGCTGGGGGCAGTGCAGCTGCTGCAAAGATGGACAGCAGAAGCTGCTTAGGTGGAGAATCTTCTGATCCTGAAGCAGGCTGGAGGAAACACTCTACCATCATCTTGAAGCTGTCCATGCTGGAAGATGGTTTAGAGTGCTGGCAGAGTAGAACTGGTGCTAAAAGAAGCTGCCCCGTGACCAGTGACTTTTTAGAGAGTTCCAAAGCAGCAGACAAGGGGCTTTCAATTGCATACACTAGCAGTGCATTCCATGCAGGGTTTTTATTTTCTGGCACTATTGCCCTTTAATTTTCAGTATAAAGCCAGAACTACAGCAACCAGAATGCAAAGAAACAATCATGAGTGGTTAGACCTTGAAGCTTATAAATGTAAAGCCTGAGAGCAATATGCCAGTCCATGTCACCCTCTTAGGTATCATTGTTGTGCTGGCTATATTTCTGGTACAGTTTGCAGTAATGTTTGTGTTAAACTAAATATATAACTGGGTGATGCTAGAAACTGAGCTACCTATATGTGTTTCATACAATAGTCACATTATCTATCAAGTGTCACTTGAGACTTCACACATAAGACATGAAAATGTTATACTTCACCTTAATGGGAATATGGAACACACATAAACAAGATACAAAAAAACCAAAAAACAAGTCAACCTTGGTCCGCCCTTCCATAAACGCAGCCTTTCATTAATGGCGCTTTTAAAAACAAAAACCCAGGAACCATAACTCCGGCTTCTTATGTTATAGTTTGTATCTGTTTTCAGCTAATGCACCTTATGATCCCATTACATTTGGGTCTTTTTACCTATCTTCAGTATGTTTATATGTTGCTTTCCTGTGATAAGTGACACTACACATATGGTAGAAATATATGTAGCAATGACATACACCTGGTCATGACCTAACTATAACTTCTAGGGCCTTCCTGCACAAGTTTACCGTTTCATTTTTGAAGGTTATGTGCCTGATCCGTTTACATTACCAATGAAGAGTCTGTGACTGGTATTTCTATGCACCCATCAATTAAAACATGAAAGCCCCAACTGTGAGTGATCTGGTAAATGGGCTGGAATTCCCCATCCTGTGAGTGGGGGGAAATCTGTGCGTGTTTGATAGCGATGGTTTAGTAAGAAATCAATATTTATCATGCAATCAGTCATTCCATGTCCATTTCCTGTGGTAATTCCTAACCCCCACCTTACTTTCACACAGGAATTTCGTCTGTTTTCAACCAAAAACCTGTGGGTGTAAAAAAGAGATCTACCGTGTTTCCAGAGATCTCATGATTCCATCAGAATCAAGAGGTCACTCGTACTAAGGACCCAGGTTGTCACATGAATTTAATTTTCAACTCTATGATGTTTATCACTTTATGTCAGCAGAGCTACAACCTTCCTTATGAAATTATCTGACAGACCTGGAAAATGTTTTCATACTTCTTCCTGTGTGTACTCTACTGCCGCTTCAGTATTGCTCCAGCCACCTATTTCAATTGATGATCAATTGAGAGTCTCTGATCTCTTACATGAGGTGCCAGATTAACAGTTCAACTTGTCATACTTACTGCTTCTTGTGTCATTGCATGCGTTTCCTAAAGTCACTCTGGTTTAAAGATGAGACCTACAACTTTCATGTATGTCCATTTTCCTAGAGATGAGATAAGTACATTGTTGCCACACCGCTTTGCTGGGGATGCCAGTGTTGTGCGTTTGTTGTATATGTTATTATTGATTATGTCAAAGTCCTCCTTTCCTGCTCATTGCATGGATTTGTTGTCAGTAACTTCATTTCCATACATATACAACATTTTATACTTTAAATGAGGGTCTCATGTCAGACTCCATTGGAGTTCCATGATGGCTAGCAGCACTCCTTCCTTTTAGCATTATGAAAATTATGTCTGTCATTGCAATTGAAAACTAATGTTGCTATGAAAGCACCATAAAGTGTTGGATGCTCGTTAAAAGAAATGTCCTTTTCCTAATTACATAAATCAACAAGAGATTTGAAGTTTTACAGCAAAAGCATATCTGTGCCAATAGCATAATGAAGTAGCTACTGCATTATATAAATTGTTTCTTCTTACATATATTTCTAATTGGATTTTTTATTACTCCACTGTCCTATTATTTTATGTCCTCAGAAAGGGGCAATCGAGCATTTACGGTCAATGGGCTTCCTGGTTCCCTGGCTTAAACACTGCTGGAGATTTGGAGACCTCTCTTTCACTGTCCTATAATGCAACACTGGAGATTTTTACCACTTGCTACATCAACATATGAATTACGTTAACCATCTTCATGTTGCTATTTTTGCTCATGTTCCTCTTTTTCATCTTCCTAATGTTGTATGTGTTCTTTACCATGGCTCGTCTCCAGCAGCAGGCGTGCTACATCCTCTTTGTGTACACTCTGGTCACTTTGTCTGCTTCTCTATTTTTTTATCCTTTGCTGTGTACAGGATACCAGCAAGTGGCTTCTGTTTTGTTTTTATAATAGCAGAGTCCACCTTCCATAGCTGCCACTATGTCCTGGCGAACATGGGCCTAGAACGCTATGTGGCTATTTGTTTCCCTTTGAGACATGCAGTGATCTGTCAGGTGGAGATGTCTTGCGTAGTAATGATGGCCATTTCTACCATTGTATTCTTGCCACCTTTCATTGACATAATGATCCTGAGTTCATGGGCTCCACAAACATTTTTTTTCAGAGACTAATATGTCATCGTGATTACTTAACACCATCGATGCTAGTGTTATTTTCCTCCTGTGCTGAGTTATGTTGATTCCCATTGTTCATGACGAGCTCAGCTGGTCATGAGTGTATGGAGGTGTACACCATGACGAGCTGAGCTTGTCATGAGCGTCGAAGGAGTTAACATTGATATCCCAACAGAAAATGGCGATGTATGTGACTGATGCTGTTATCTTTACCGTCATAGCTTTGATAGTTCTGTACATACATACATAAACATTCTGCTAAAATCCAAGAAGATCAGTGGGGACAAAGCTTCTTCATCCAAGGCCAACACGACTGTGATGCTCCATGCCGTTCAGCTGTTACTAAGTTTGAACTCTTTCACTGCCTCCGTTTCAGAGAATCTCTTTCAAGAATGAGTAGTCTGTTGTCTTTTTTTAGTTTTTTCATTTTTATGTTATTCCCAATTTTTCTAAGTCTGTTGATCCACGGCTTCTCAGATGAGAATTTCAGAATTTATATACAAACTTTTTTTACATGCCGACCTCATAGGACCAACTCTGGGGGCCACCCACCATAAATTCAAATGTTTGATACGTAAAGATTCAGGAGGCTGTATTAATATACTCCAATATTTCAGTCTTGTAATAGTTAATCAAGAGGATAGATTTCTCGAGTCATCAAAATAAATATATTTCTTAAGCAATGATTTCATTATGAGCATCTGATACAAGCTGTTTAATTTAGCTTCTGTATGGTTTGTTGCATGTGACCTTTCATAATGGAGAATGAACAAGCAGGTATTCAGCTTATTAGAGTTGAACAAGCCCAGCTACTTTTTTTTAAATTTGTTTATTGACATTTCAACCATATTTTATTCTCTACAATATTTTTATGTTAAAGATACCAAGTGATACTCTGGTCACCTAATAACCATGCTCTGCTCTGCTTCAAATCTCAGATGCATTGAGTATCACCAATGTAAGAATTCGGCCAAAGTAGTGATGTGTTATTATTAGTCACGACAAGGTTATGCCATGCTAATACTTCTGTACTAGGCATTTTCTGATATCGAATCTGGATAATTGTGACACATCTGCTTTCCCCCACTCATGTTCATAATCAAATAGTTATATTTCAATAGCCATTTGAAAGTATGGAAGTAATAGATTTCAAGTCACAAACGTTAATCCCCTTTATATTTTAATTTTTGAATAATGATGCATATTTTCAGCAGTCATTCTTGGTGGTTCCCTATCCTGAAGAAATTTCAGAATCACTATGTTGATTCACTTGTGCAGGAGCCAGGATGGCAGTGGATGTAGAACTCACATCAGTTAGATCATTTTTGTGGAATATTAACCTTAACATTGTTCACCTTGACCTGGAGCGATAGCCGTAGGATAGAGAATTTACAGCCTGAATTGAGACAGTGTATGCTGACATTTGCTTGTCAGTGTATCTTCTGGGTTTGTCCATTCTCCAGGATGCAACTTGCAATAAGGGACATTGGTGTTTACAGGGGTGTAAGGCAGGGCTATATCCTGGCCCCCTTTCCTTTTAACTTGTATATCATTGATTTAGATGAGTGCATGGTCAACACTGGAGTCGACTACCCTTATGTTGGTCAAAGGGGTCTGCCAGTTCTGCTATATGCAGACGACGCCGTTCTTCTAGCAAGAACTGCCAGAGGTCTTCAATCCCTATTAAGTGCCTTTCACATTTTCATGGCTGCTCGTGATTTATCCATTAATAACAGCCAATCTTACATCATGCAGGTGGGGCTGCGTACCAAGAAAGCATACTCTTTTATGGTTAACACAGAGAAGGTTCCTATGACCAAAACATTTAAAATGGGGACCATTGCTGCAAAGGAAAAGGGGAGAGATTACTCGGGCGAACTCTGCTATCTTTAATTTTGCCAAGAAAACTGGCAGTCGTCCGATCGCTGCATTATTAAAAATCTATCAGGGAAAAAGTGTTGCACTAGGCAGCTATGGTAGTGAACTCTGGGGGTACGTGGCAGCTGATGGTATTGGGGTGGTTGAGAACAACTTTTTGAAACAGCTCCTGGGGGTACCAAAAGGAACCCCTAAGCAAATAGTCCATGAGAAAACCGGTACACCTTTTGTCAATGATACTATAGCACTATGGCCATTAGTTTTCTGGCTAAAGTGCTGGCTCAACAATGATCTGGTCCAAAATCACCTGCTCCTAAAAGATGTATTGACCATGGATCACATGCTCAAAATTCCTTGGCTAAAAGGGGCTCCCGGACCTTTTTTAAAATCCAGATTCGATTGCTCTTACTGATGTGGAATTTGTGAAAAAATCTTTCACCTCATTAAAGCAAATGAATCGAGATGAGGTGGAATTGATTAAACCAAGCGTTCGTAAATACGTTATGCTGAACACCACACCTTCACTGAAGCCCTATCTAACATTGCCCATATCGGGATATGAGCGGTTTTTGCTGATAAGGTTCCGGCTGGACTATTACCACCTTTTATTAGCTGTCCCGAGGGGCTCTCATAGAGGACAAGTGCTACCGTCCTGCGGCTGTGACAGTGAGTCTCCGCAGGATTTGGTGCACCTTTTATTTGTTTGTCCCCTCTATGAGGCACCCCAGAGGTTCTTCTTAAAGCCCCTTTTAAAAAAACAGAATTTTACCCAGGTCCGCCCAGCTCTCTGTTATTTACAACTGTTGAAGCATGAAAGCACTTTGTTCTTGATTAGTTTTTCAAAATCAGCCTTAAAATCTAGAAACAGTAGGGTGACCTAATTATCTGTCAAACTGCTGCAACTATCATAACTGCTCCTCAATGGCTGTCTCTTTTTCCCCACAAATTTAAACCTTTTTATACGGAATGTTTTTAATGTACGGTTTTTATGATTATACACCATGTTTTAACTATGTGCTATATTAACCGTGGTAATATTGCTTCTACGGTTTTCTATTTCGAAAAAAACGAATAAAGTATATTGAAATTGAAATTGAATTGACTTGCAATACTTCCACAACCTAAAATGACATTGGCAGAAAAGTTATTCCTGCTAATTGGAAGGAACGGGGACCTGGAGATCTCTGTTAAAAATGTTTCAGCAGAGACGAAGTGTATGGGTCGGGTGTGTGATAACCCAGCATAGTGACATATATCTGTATTTCATCTGAGCTGCTCCAACATAGTTCATGCCCCGAACATCATGACACTGTCTTGTAAGTGCAGCCATTATATTTTAACACCCCTTCACTTGAAAGTATGATCGGAAGGGGAAGCAATCAAAACTGCTTCCTAACTGTCCAGCTCCACAACTTTTCCACACCATTGTCGGCCTCTTCCAATGTAATTCCATACGCTGCAGTCTTGTAGTACATATTAGGAATCATATTTCAATTGGGCACAGAGAAATTCATTGTGTCTGTTCTTCCTGGCCACCCTAGGGAAGCAGATGGCAAGACTTCCTGCACTTTGTTTCACTCGCCTTTTGGTGTCATTTGAGATGGTTACAGCCTTTCTTCTCAGGACACACTCAAACAGAACAGTGATCCTCTGGCTGTCAGCCATTCTCTGTGGTGTCGATTTACAAAAGGGGGTGGTGATGAACAGAGTGTCTGAATTGAGCAGACCACTCTTACCCAGTCCAAAGATCAGGGCTTGATCCATCACCGTTATTTATCTCACTGCCCCATCCCAGCTCAGAATCTGGCTATATGCAAATCAGTCTGTCCCTGGCCCAGTGCATCATGGGAACAGGGCAGACTAAACTACCAAGCCAATTCTTTACCAGAAAGGAGACAAGCTACCGGGGACCGGTTTCTGGCATTTCAGCCTCTTCGGCCCGGCTTGCTTGAATCCTGATGGAGCAGTGAGAAAGGGACTCATGTCTGAGTATACCCTGCCACACCTATAGTGGCCAAAATCGATTTACAAAAGGGGGTGGTGATGAACAGAGTGTCTGAATTGAGCAGACCACTCTTACCCAGTCCAAAGATCAGGGCTTGATCCATCACCGTTATTTATCTCACTGCCCCATCCCAGCTCAGAATCTGGCTATATGCAAATCAGTCTGTCCCTGGCCCAGTGCATCATGGGAACAGGGCAGACTAAACTACCAAGCCAATTCTTTACCAGAAAGGAGACAAGCTACCGGGGACCGGTTTCTGGCATTTCAGCCTCTTCGGCCCGGCTTGCTTGAATCCTGATGGAGCAGTGAGAAAGGGACTCATGTCTGAGTATACCCTGCCACACCTATAGTGGCCAAAATCGATTTACAAAAGGGGGTGGTGATGAACAGAGTGTCTGAATTGAGCAGACCACTCTTACCCAGTCCAAAGATCAGGGCTTGATCCATCACCGTAATTTATCTCACTGCCCCATCCCAGCTCAGAATCTGGCTATATGCAAATCAGTCTGTCCCTGGCCCAGTGCATCATGGGAACAGGGCAGACTAAACTACCAAGCCAATTCTTTACCAGAAAGGAGACAAGCTACCGGGGACCGGTTTCTGGCATTTCAGCCTCTTCGGCCCGGCTTGCTTGAATCCTGATGGAGCAGTGAGAAAGGGACTCATGTCTGAGTATACCCTGCCACACCTATAGTGGCCAAAATCGATTTACAAAAGGGGGTGGTGATGAACAGAGTGTCTGAATTGAGCAGACCACTCTTACCCAGTCCAAAGATCAGGGCTTGATCCATCACCGTTATTTATCTCACTGCCCCATCCCAGCTCAGAATCTGGCTATATGCAAATCAGTCTGTCCCTGGCCCAGTGCATCATGGGAACAGGGCAGACTAAACTACCAAGCCAATTCTTTACCAGAAAGGAGACAAGCTACCGGGGACCGGTTTCTGGCATTTCAGCCTCTTCGGCCCGGCTTGCTTGAATCCTGATGGAGCAGTGAGAAAGGGACTCATGTCTGAGTATACCCTGCCACACCTATAGTGGCCAAAATCGATTTACAAAAGGGGGTGGTGATGAACAGAGTGTCTGAATTGAGCAGACCACTCTTACCCAGTCCAAAGATCAGGGCTTGATCCATCACCGTTATTTATCTCACTGCCCCATCCCAGCTCAGAATCTGGCTATATGCAAATCAGTCTGTCCCTGGCCCAGTGCATCATGGGAACAGGGCAGACTAAACTACCAAGCCAATTCTTTACCAGAAAGGAGACAAGCTACCGGGGACCGGTTTCTGGCATTTCAGCCTCTTCGGCCCGGCTTGCTTGAATCCTGATGGAGCAGTGAGAAAGGGACTCATGTCTGAGTATACCCTGCCACACCTATAGTGGCCAAAATCGATTTACAAAAGGGGGTGGTGATGAACAGAGTGTCTGAATTGAGCAGACCACTCTTACCCAGTCCAAAGATCAGGGCTTGATCCATCACCGTTATTTATCTCACTGCCCCATCCCAGCTCAGAATCTGGCTATATGCAAATCAGTCTGTCCCTGGCCCAGTGCATCATGGGAACAGGGCAGACTAAACTACCAAGCCAATTCTTTACCAGAAAGGAGACAAGCTACCGGGGACCGGTTTCTGGCATTTCAGCCTCTTCGGCCCGGCTTGCTTGAATCCTGATGGAGCAGTGAGAAAGGGACTCATGTCTGAGTATACCCTGCCACACCTATAGTGGCCAAAATCGATTTACAAAAGGGGGTGGTGATGAACAGAGTGTCTGAATTGAGCAGACCACTCTTACCCAGTCCAAAGATCAGGGCTTGATCCATCACCGTAATTTATCTCACTGCCCCATCCCAGCTCAGAATCTGGCTATATGCAAATCAGTCTGTCCCTGGCCCAGTGCATCATGGGAACAGGGCAGACTAAACTACCAAGCCAATTCTTTACCAGAAAGGAGACAAGCTACCGGGGACCGGTTTCTGGCATTTCAGCCTCTTCGGCCCGGCTTGCTTGAATCCTGATGGAGCAGTGAGAAAGGGACTCATGTCTGAGTATACCCTGCCACACCTATAGTGGCCAAAATCGATTTACAAAAGGGGGTGGTGATGAACAGAGTGTCTGAATTGAGCAGACCACTCTTACCCAGTCCAAAGATCAGGGCTTTATCCATCACCGTAATTTATCTCACTGCCCCATCCCAGCTCAGAATCTGGCTATATGCAAATCAGTCTGTCCCTGGCCCAGTGCATCATGGGAACAGGGCAGACTAAACTACCAAGCCAATTCTTTACCAGAAAGGAGACAAGCTACCGGGGACCGGTTTCTGGCATTTCAGCCTCTTCGGCCCGGCTTGCTTGAATCCTGATGGAGCAGTGAGAAAGGGACTCATGTCTGAGTATACCCTGCCACACCTATAGTGGCCAAAATCGATTTACAAAAGGGGGTGGTGATGAACAGAGTGTCTGAATTGAGCAGACCACTCTTACCCAGTCCAAAGATCAGGGCTTGATCCATCACCGTAATTTATCTCACTGCCCCATCCCAGCTCAGAATCTGGCTATATGCAAATCAGTCTGTCCCTGGCCCAGTGCATCATGGGAACAGGGCAGACTAAACTACCAAGCCAATTCTTTACCAGAAAGGAGACAAGCTACCGGGGACCGGTTTCTGGCATTTCAGCCTCTTCGGCCCGGCTTGCTTGAATCCTGATGGAGCAGTGAGAAAGGGACTCATGTCTGAGTATACCCTGCCACACCTATAGTGGCCAAAATCGATTTACAAAAGGGGGTGGTGATGAACAGAGTGTCTGAATTGAGCAGACCACTCTTACCCAGTCCAAAGATCAGGGCTTGATCCATCACCGTTATTTATCTCACTGCCCCATCCCAGCTCAGAATCTGGCTATATGCAAATCAGTCTGTCCCTGGCCCAGTGCATCATGGGAACAGGGCAGACTAAACTACCAAGCCAATTCTTTACCAGAAAGGAGACAAGCTACCGGGGACCGGTTTCTGGCATTTCAGCCTCTTCGGCCCGGCTTGCTTGAATCCTGATGGAGCAGTGAGAAAGGGACTCATGTCTGAGTATACCCTGCCACACCTATAGTGGCCAAAATCGATTTACAAAAGGGGGTGGTGATGAACAGAGTGTCTGAATTGAGCAGACCACTCTTACCCAGTCCAAAGATCAGGGCTTGATCCATCACCGTTATTTATCTCACTGCCCCATCCCAGCTCAGAATCTGGCTATATGCAAATCAGTCTGTCCCTGGCCCAGTGCATCATGGGAACAGGGCAGACTAAACTACCAAGCCAATTCTTTACCAGAAAGGAGACAAGCTACCGGGGACCGGTTTCTGGCATTTCAGCCTCTTCGGCCCGGCTTGCTTGAATCCTGATGGAGCAGTGAGAAAGGGACTCATGTCTGAGTATACCCTGCCACACCTATAGTGGCCAAAATCGATTTACAAAAGGGGGTGGTGATGAACAGAGTGTCTGAATTGAGCAGACCACTCTTACCCAGTCCAAAGATCAGGGCTTGATCCATCACCGTAATTTATCTCACTGCCCCATCCCAGCTCAGAATCTGGCTATATGCAAATCAGTCTGTCCCTGGCCCAGTGCATCATGGGAACAGGGCAGACTAAACTACCAAGCCAATTCTTTACCAGAAAGGAGACAAGCTACCGGGGACCGGTTTCTGGCATTTCAGCCTCTTCGGCCCGGCTTGCTTGAATCCTGATGGAGCAGTGAGAAAGGGACTCATGTCTGAGTATACCCTGCCACACCTATAGTGGCCAAAATCGATTTACAAAAGGGGGTGGTGATGAACAGAGTGTCTGAATTGAGCAGACCACTCTTACCCAGTCCAAAGATCAGGGCTTGATCCATCACCGTTATTTATCTCACTGCCCCATCCCAGCTCAGAATCTGGCTATATGCAAATCAGTCTGTCCCTGGCCCAGTGCATCATGGGAACAGGGCAGACTAAACTACCAAGCCAATTCTTTACCAGAAAGGAGACAAGCTACCGGGGACCGGTTTCTGGCATTTCAGCCTCTTCGGCTCGGCTTGCTTGAATCCTGATGGAGCAGTGAGAAAGGGACTCATGTCTGAGTATACCCTGCCACACCTATAGTGGCCAAAATCGATTTACAAAAGGGGGTGGTGATGAACAGAGTGTCTGAATTGAGCAGACCACTCTTACCCAGTCCAAAGATCAGGGCTTGATCCATCACCGTTATTTATCTCACTGCCCCATCCCAGCTCAGAATCTGGCTATATGCAAATCAGTCTGTCCCTGGCCCAGTGCATCATGGGAACAGGGCAGACTAAACTACCAAGCCAATTCTTCAGAATCTGGCTATATGCATTCTCTGTGGTGTCACCTTGCAGTTACTGATCTACATCGATCTATGAATCATCGTTGGCTACTCTGACTCAGGAATATGGTTTCCAGTTTTATTCTTTCACTGATGACGCCCAAGTCCCACTGTGTTTGGAAAGTGTTCTGAGCTCATTGGTTCCTGATTCCATCTCACACTATCTGACTTCAAATAAAACAAAATAGTCAGGTGCCTGGTAACTACAAGCTTCCATGGCAGCAAGAGCTGGTTTAAAAAAAACTAAATTTCATTAGTGGCCACTGCAAAACAAAAGTGGGAATGTGCGGGGACTGAGAATTTAGGGAAAGATAATTACAAAATAATTTACCTGTTAGCTGCCACCGAAGCTGACTGCCACCTTGGTGTTTCTCTCCCAGGAGTCAGTTGGAAAGCACAGACTTCCTACCCAATCCCGGCTCTGCTGTCATGCTATGAGAGCAGTGCAAGGATTGGACTGAGGGGCCTGGTCTGCTGCTCAGACAGCACCTGGGAGCCTGCAGCTTTTCTGGCAGTGCAGTACAGCTGGGTTGGAGAAATAGAAGTGAATATGTCTGTTTGACCGGTCTAAGAAAGCTGGCCAAACTGACATGCGCACATATAATTTCACACCACTCCTCCATGTCATGGCTCGGCCCGTCCCGCCTTGCACACACATGCCTAAGACAGAGCCAGTCACAGAAAAATAAAATTATATTATTGTTTTATTATCCTTTTATTTTTCTGTGACTGACTTGGACCATTGGGGTGACACTCCTCCGCCATTACAGAGGAGCTGCCACTGCTAAATTTGACCATGCAAGGGCCCTTCTCCTTGAGTTAAGAGCAGAGGAAAGTGAATGCTTCTTCTAGTTGTAGATTATTTTTAAAGGGCCAGCTGTACAATGCTTCAAGTTCAATCTTTATTTCGTTGCTTTGCAACATAAAAGATAACAATAAAATACAATACAGAATAATATTCAAAAAACAATAATCAATACTACATTTCATTATAATTGGACACCATGTTATTAAATCTACATTTCATCATATTTGGGACACAATGTTGTAGTTAGGATTTATCACAGAAGTTAGATAAATATTTAAATTATTAAAAATTCAAGTTAAAAAGGCATTAAATTGATTTATAACAGCCAGGCAGAATTTTTTTTTTTTTTTTTATAAGATCACACGACTTAACTAAACATGATCCTTGGTTTAAGCAAGTCCGTAGAATAAGCATTTTCTTTTTAAAAAGAAAGAGATACTTTCTGTCTAATGAAATTTACGGCCAATAAAAATTTACTGATTCCGAACACAATTACTTGGCTGGTATCCGTACTTAAGATCCTGACAGCTTCCTTATGGGAAGTGGAGCCAATGTTGTAACACAAGGGAACTATCCATTTTTTCCTTGCGTTACCATAACTAGGGCAAAAAAACAATATATGTAGAACATCCTCCCTTTGATTATTGGTGCACAAGGTGCAATAATCATTGTTTATCTTCCCCCAGCTTTTCTCAATGGCCTTTGTCCTCAAGGTT
Source organism: Lissotriton vulgaris (assembly GCF_964263255.1). NCBI lineage: Eukaryota > Metazoa > Chordata > Amphibia > Caudata > Salamandridae > Lissotriton > Lissotriton vulgaris. The sequence continues at coordinate 135,269,141 of NC_141696.1, read as the reverse complement.
CCATATCTGAATTTTAGATACAATGTTTTAGCCAAAGGTGGCTGGATCTCATCGAGAAATTGTTCAAAAGATGCCTCATTTTTTACCATAAGAAATTTTTCGGTAAGAGGACCGTGCGTTCTTATATACACAGAGTCATGGCTCACATATGACCAAAAAGACAGTTTGACTATTTTCTTAGAGGCAGAATTTAAAGATTCTGGCTCATTCCAAAAATGTGTTAATCCTAGCTTAATTAACCAGGTTTTTACGTGTTTAAACCAGAAAATTTTACTGCCACTATCAAGGTCAAGGACTTCTTTCAAGCCATTTTTGTAATCAGTTAGTTCAAAAGTTGTCCATAGTCTAACCCACAACAATAATGGTCTCAACATTGCGTGATGATCAGTATGTTTGATGTTTAAATCAAGGAATAAGGGTATCAGTGGAGTATTATTAGGAACTTTTAAAAGTCCCCTGATAAACTTATTCTCCTGTGTTTCAAAGGTCTTCTTACATACTGGACCCCAGATTTCCGCCCCGTACAGGGCGGCAGATTGGACCTTATATCTAAAGAGCTCTAGTGCTGGGGTAACTGCCTTTTTCACACTTTTATTGTATCTCTGTAATATTGGAAAACAGTTTTGTTTAAACACCAGGTTTGATTTCTCTAGCTGTGGGTACCATCCCATTGACAAGTCTAGTAGGACCACCAGGTAAGTAAAACTATGTTCATAATCTAGTTTTTGGCCGTTTAACATTAAATTTCTTTTAAAACTTTTGTGCGGGTTTAGTGCCATGTATTTTGTTTTTTTTATATTAATTTCTAATCCTTTTAGAATACAATATTGCTGAAATCTGTCTAGTAAGGTCTGTAGGGCGCGTGGTGTTTGTGAAATTAGAATTGTGTCGTCCGCGAAGAGGAGGGCGCTACACGTTCCCCCCCCAATCTGGGCGAGTCGTTATCACAATTTTCCATGTAGGCTGCAGTATCGTTGACGTAAAGGGAGAAAAGTGTGGGGGCCAATACGCATCCCTGGCGTACTCCCCTTTTTATGGGAATTGGGTCTGTAAGTTCCCCATTTGGGCCCCACCTGACCTTGGCATAATTCTCCTGATGCAAACCCATCACAAGTTTTAGCAATTCACCAGGGAGCCCCTGCCTATTCAGAGTTTTCCAGAGTAAGTCACGAGGAATTAGGTCAAATGCTGCTCGCAGGTCTACAAAGGTCACATACAAGTGACCTTTGCGGATAATGACATATTTCCAATACAAGCAGCATAGCCTAAGTACCTGGTCAATGGTTCCCGTTTTTTCCCTAAACCCCGCCTGATATTTGGATAAAACTGACTCATCCTCCAACCACGTATTTATTCAATTTAAAATGTGCCTGGCATATATCTTTTGTGTTATATCTAAAAGGCTGATGGGACGATAATTGGCTGGGTCGCCACGGTCCTCCTTTTTAAAAATAGTAATGATTTCTGCGCCATTCCATGTGTCCGGAATATGGTCACCTGCCGCAACGATGTTAAATAAGTGGTTCAAATAGGGTGCCCAAACATCGACATTGTACAGATAAAGATCACCCGGAATTTTATCAAACTCGGGCGCCTACCCTTGCTTTACCGTAGCAATTGCTGTCTCTGTTTCCTGTAAGTCAAAAACTACCAACGGGTAGGTATTATCTGGCAGTATGACAGTAGGTTCATCTATAACAACGTCAGTTGAGGTTTTGGCTGCATACAGCAATGTAAAATGATTAACCCATGTATCCTCATCCAGAAAAACCTCCCTAGAACCTTTTTCGCGTTTATTCCCCTTGGCCGCAAGTTCCCAAAATTGTCTCTGGTCCTTGTTTTTAGCAGCTGATAACATACTATGCCATATTTCCTCATCCCAAGAGGATTTTGCTTTTAATATTGTTTTATTATATGACTTCCTTTTATCTCTAATTTCTATTGGACCTTTCCTTTTAACAGCATCAATCAGTGCAGTTTTGGCAAGGCGACATTCCTTGTTATACCAAGGTTTACCTATCAATTTTGCATTTGCCGTACCTGCCCCTTTTTGGGTTTTTTTTGTAAGAAGTTCTAGTAATTTACTAAAAAGGGATTCGTGTAATTTAATAAATTCTTTAGAATCGCATCTATGAGGACAATATAAATCAAAGGTATTTGCAAAGGTGCAGTAAATGTTAGCCAATAGGTCCTCTCTTTCCAATATGTAAGCCCATTTGACAGCCCTACGGTTATTACTGAGGATGATATTATCTATTATAGGTAAGGGTACTAGACTATGACCTCCCTCAGTATCTCCCGGCCCCTTTAATAAACTTTGAAAAAAACTAGTTTCTAGTGGGCAATGATCACTGTCAAATCTCTCTTTAACCTTTAAGTCAATTGTAATGGCCACAGGTCAAAAGAGACGATGACATAGTCTAATTTACTTTCATAATCTCGCCTCTTAAAGGTGGGTGCTTTCGGACTATCGGATGGCATACGCCCATTACATGCTCTCAGGCCATGGGCTGTAAGCAGCCTTGTGATCTGAAGAGCCAGTGTGGTACCAGCAACCGTTCCATTTTCGTTCAGGGCAGGTATCCCATTAGCAGTATCCTCATCTTCAAACAATTGGGCTATGCCTGTAATTGGTTCAAAATTACAGTTCATGTCCCCACATAGGATTACACTTGCATCTGTTTTTAATGTATCCATGAATTTCTCTAGCTTCCCTATGCATGGGGACTCCTTGTGGGATGGGTGGAGACTATTATACACATTAAAGAGGTAGATCACCCTATTGTCTACTGTGGTCATTTCCAGACCAAGAATGTCTGGAGAATCAATGTTAAGCATTTTTATACCAATGTTAATAGATACACTGATCCATATTAGAAGACCTCCAGATGCTCGACCTCTTAATGAGGGCACGGCCTCTACTTGGTAGGATTTATAACCAACCCTGTACATCTGCACTGTGGCCCAAGTTTCCTGCAGCACACAGATATCAAAAGTATTCATATATTTATTCCAATCCGGATCGCATAGTTTCGCACGCACCCCTGCTATGTTCCATGAAACAAGTGAAAGCAAGGGAGATCCCTCATTTGTCCCAAAGGGCACTGGAGGTGTAGATAGAGGCAAACTACTATTAACTTCATCACCAATTGCAGCAATACGTATGCCTACCTTTGGGCATCTAGTCCCTTTTTCCTCATTAGACCCTTCAATGCATGAGGTATTTACATCCCCCTTATCATCCTCCCTATTCTTTAAACTTCCATCACACTCCTCCATGCCGCTAAATACATCAAACCTGTTTGATAACTCTAAGGGTGTAAATGGCATCAAATGAGCCATTTTTCCAAATTCACCTGTGTTGTGACTGGTGGGTATAGTGTTCCACCCATGTATCGCAGGAGTTGGAGCTAATTGGTGCATATAGACGGGGTTCCTAACAATCTCCATATTAGAAAAATGGTTGGCAAAGGGGACGTTGTTGGTTAAATGTTGGGGGGGAATACTGTGGATCTTGGATAAAAGTAAGTCAAAGGGCGCGGTACGATGCAAATATTTTCATTGCCATATGGCCAGTTCAAGATGTATTGTACAGCTTTTTTATCCCTAAAATTTACAACAACAATATCTCCCCCTATGTCCTTAGATCTTCCACCCAACCATGACAGGCGTCGGACATGGACTATTTCACCGTTTACATAGCTGGCTTTAGGTCTATATAATGACAGCCAATGCATTATTTTATTTTTTAGTTGAAAGAAGCCTTCCTGTTTGCCGCCTGCCAGTTCCGGAACACCAGTAAGTACCACCACATATGGTACAGCTTCCGGCGGGGGTTCGGTGGGTGGTCTCCTGCCCTGGCCCCCTCTTACATGGCTAATTTCGTTCTCCTCCAATCTTAAGGGTCTATTTGGAGGGATACTTGTTTCCCTTACTTGGGTATTGACTGGGATATCAGGAATACAGTTCGGTGTTACGATTGGTCTAGCCGTTGTTGTTTTTGAATGTTTTAAATTCGGTTTGGGGGGATGTTTACTAACAGATGGTGCTCCTGTAGACAAGTGGTTGGAAACAACCAAAGTAGCTGTTTTCTGGTTATTATGTGTGGTGGGAGCAGAGGGAGTTACAACCACTACATCTGGTGAGGAAGTGTGTACCGTAATAGGAGCTTTAGGAGGTTGTGGTACTGTTGTTGGCCCTAATGACCTGATAGAATTCCATATGCTGTCAGATCCACCTCTATTTTCCCCAACCTTAGTTCTACTCCCCTGAGTCTTTCAGCTATAGCCAACATATAGCTTCGCACAATCAGTTCTATATTGTCCAGGAGAGTTTTAGGGGAGGCTGGTTGAGGCCCTTCAGCCGTTATAACGTGGACGATGTCAGACTCTGTAACTGGATGGGAAGTTGGTAGCACAGGTGTTAGGGGAGCTAATGCAGTTCCTGTTGTTTGTTTAACAACCAGTTCTCCCATAGCCACATTAATAGTAGAGTTGGACTTCTTCCCAAATTCAGTGTGGCTTAATTTAGGCTTGCTTAGGTCCATTCTCTTCCGTCTCTTTTTTGAAGGTGGAGGGCCATGTATTTTATGTGGCAAGGGCCTCAAGTTTTTACCTCTTACTACCTTTCCCGGCCTAACTGTAGGTGAAATCATGGTCTTGAGTGGATTGGGTGTGCTAGGGGGGTCATATATGACAATTTGGGTTTCTGACTGGGTTGGCGTAGAGGCAATAGCAGGTGCTAAACATTCCTTAAGTAAGAAGGGCACACTAGCAGTTGGTGATATAGCGTCTAAAATTGTAGTGTTATGATCATTGTCCGGGGTAACAGCAAAAATGGGCTCAGATAGGGTCCTGTTCTTGATGCGTTCGATAGAACGACAGCGATCTGCCCGCCGCTCTGCTAAAAGTAGATCTTTAGTTCCCTCGGAAGCAGCTTTAAGGAAATAGTTATCCAGGGTTCGATTTAACATGCCCCCGTTTTTGTCTGAACCAGCAATAGCAGGGCTAGTAGCAGTTGTGGCCATCATAATGTAGTAGCAATAGAGAGGTAATAGTGGTGGGTGAAGCACTACTTACTCGTCAGTTGGACCAGAAAATCGGGCCCAGCCCAGTCTCTTCAGGCCTCTGAGGGCCGGCCCTTTGCCCGGGCTTCGCCCCGGGCCACGACCCGCGTGCGTCCCGCGATGCGCGTAGTTAATCCTGCTTAAGTTAGTGAAGGAGGCGTGGCACTAGGAGGGGGCGCGGCTCGGCCGGGAAGAGGAACCAGCTGTTGGTGTTTAGAGGAATGCTGGTCCTCGCAGTCCCGTGTGCCGCGCCTCTCACCTCCTCTGCGGCCACGGGATTAGACGCTCCTCAAAAATCCACAAGGCAGTCAAGAATCCGAAGGTGCTACGCCTGTAGCAAAGGTCAAGAGTCCGGCAGCAACAAACACCTCTGGCAAGCGGCACATTTAAGGTGGAAAATACTCTGATTGAATTTGCAGCTCAAAATGTGTATTTGCTAATTTACCAGTCCTATTTTAAGACTCAAAACACATTTACAGTTTCTTTAAAAGAGATTGTAACCCCCTGGCTATTTGGTATTGGGAAGTGCCATGTTATGGGCATCCCTTGCAAATACTGGATCAATATATGATGTATAAATATTTTGCAACCCTAATCCTGTTGCATAACATTGTAAACTTGCTGATTCCTGTTTTGGGGGGTAACCCATATGCACAAGGTAATGTAAATAACAGCACATGTGTTGGAATATAGGCAGTGATTGGGGGAACCACTTCCAACTATCCTATCAACTTTTAAAAAACTTGAAAAAAGACTAAAATTTTATTTAACGTGTTCTCATTTTCTTTGAGGAAAATGGGATGCTATTAAAAGAAGAAATACTTTACTTAATATGCAGAGAATTGGCAGTCTGCTGGCCCGACCAGGCTACCATCCTTGTGATGGCCACTAATCACACAGAGACAACTTTGTGACCTACCGCATTAACATGAGGCAGGTCGGATTACAACCCACTCATAATCGGAATTCATAGGTAGGGTGGGAAAATTCCAGTACAACGGTGGTGATGTTAACCCTAGGTTTTGTACAGGAGTGGTATCCTTCCAGTACAAAGTAATATTCTTAGACATAGTTCTTCATGTTTCCCACTTTTTATGTATGCTTAAAGTGGAGAACACAGGCATAGTTGGAAACGGTATGAGATAAGGAAACTTTGCCAACAGTTCTGCAAGGAAACAGTCAACATGGTAAAATATTGCATTGTAAATTGCCCATTGATTATAGAAAAAGGAGTTGTAAGTTACCACATTGTAGGGGTGAGGAAACATCTGATTTCACCAGGGTAAACAGTAGGGTACACAGTGGTGTGCACCATTGGTTTGCAGGATTCTTCTTCTTCATAAGCAGCGGGCACTGCTTGGGCCTGGTCAGTTGTGACATGGTCATGGCAACCACATTCATAGGCATACTTCAGTTGCCACAGGGCATGTTAATCTCATCTTCAGTGTTTCAGACTGACAAGCACTCCCTGGTAAGTTCTGTGGCTGTAACGACTGAGGTGAGAGTGGGAGCCACTCAGACACCCTTCAAAAATCCAGAAATGGCACTGTTCCGTCAATTAGTTCAGTAACCAGATCCCAGGCTAGAGCACCAATAATGCAAATTGAGATCCTCTTGGGGATGTATGGACCACAGCACCATTGTCAACCTTCTCTATCCATACCAGCATTCAGCTATGACGGTTGTGTAGGCTCAGTCCTTCCCCCTCACTAAGGAAGGACTGCTCAGGTTTCCAGGTCAAGACAAGCCATTTCTCCTCCCTATCAGATTCCAGGTGATGTCCCTGTCAGGCAGACACAATCTATGGAGCACCCCCTCCTTGGTCAGAAACTAGAACAACAAGTGGGTCAGCAGATCCCACTCGTATAGGGATGGGAGACAGAAGATGTACATTCTCGGTCTGCCCTTTGGAAATGGTTTGGATCCGTTTCCTTTTCATGTGTCCTTCCCAGGCTCATGATTAGCTTTTGTCTTGAGTGATGCTCTTCACAGCAGGGTTGTATCTAGCCTGAAGCACCCATCATAGAGGCTCTAGGAGGAGTGAGCAATCCGTGTCCGACTATCAACACCCATAGCTGCCAGTGATAGGGACGAGAGACAAATGGCTGACCCTTTTTTTAAAAGCCCTTCACATCTGGGTAACAGGAACTACAGTCACGCCCTTCACCACGACCACTGGCCAAATTTCAGTTTTGGCAACAGTAATGAGCAGCCCTCTATGTCAAAAAGACCTGATCGAAATTGTAAAGTTTATAGGATATGAGGCTGCCTCCTCTTTTCCCACTTCAGTGTCGGGGTTCCAAGCCGCAAGTCTCAGGAACGGCTTCAATACATTTCACTGTCTGTGAAAGCAACTTTACCTCCATCTTGTGCACAGGAGCAGGCCAGGTTTTTCCAAAATTGTACCAACAGATTCGTGTCACTCTGATTCATTCTTACACTCATGCAATGTGCAACACGCATCATGCACAGAACACACTTTCAACATGTTTCTTTGGAAATGTATACTATTGTGCCAATAGGCTTCCTTTCCAGTGACACAGATAAAAAGGCCAGGTAACAGCAGGATCATTACAAAACATGGTATACTGCCACCAGTGCATCTACAGTGGATCCTTACAAAACATTGTATACGGCCACCAGCGCACCAACACTGGATCCTTACAAAACATGGTATACTGCCACCAACGCACCTACACTGGATCCTTACAAAACATGGTATACTGCCACCAGTAAACTATACACAGGATCATTACAAAACCCGGTATACTGCCACCAGCACATTATACACATGAATTCATGGAAGTCTTCTGTTACCATTGAGATCTTGAAATAATGTTTGGGCAAACTCAGAGCAGCAATCACTCCCTCTTCATAAACAAATATGCCCAGATGGTATATTATTTCAAACTAATGAGTAAACAAGTAAAAATAACTATCCATATTTTTCACAGGAGGGAACAATTTATTTAGTCCAAAATATTCATCACAAAAAAGGCCAAAAACATTTCATGCCACTTATCGCTTCATCAGGGCCATCTCGTGTATGGAAATCATTCACTTTTAATTTTCAAGTAGGCGAGTAACTTTGTGATAAATCAAGTAGTGAACCTTTGACTGGCTGCTTGAAGTTGTAACTGGAGTAGTGCCACTCCCACTTCTGTATGCTACTACTAAGGCCTTGCTTGGTGGGCCTGTCCAAGTCCAGGGCAGATCTAGGGCTAGTCACATGTCTAGTCACATGTCAAAGCATGCCTAGATCTTCACACTCGTACTAGGTCAATGTGGGGATGCTACTTTAATTATGCGTGCCAGAAAATCCTAGATGAAACACTCTACCACAAATGTGTAGATGTTCACACTTTTAAATCTCACTCAAGAAGTGGCAATTTTGATATTCCTGGCTGGGTGTTTCAAGGCAGCATATGCCCAGTGCAGCTTTCAGATTAGATTTCTTTTTTGTGGATTTCAACAAGTTGAAAATCTGCACTTGCACATAAATGCAAATCTGCAAATCCAGATATATCACTTTCTTTGATTAGATCTTTGATATGACTCCACTTGTATCTATTTAGTCGGGCACCCTATTCTCACTACTCAAACCACTTTGCTTATTAGTGGTAAAAAGTCATCCGAAATATCCTTTCAATGTTTTTCAATGCAAGATACTAAATGTATCATCTATGTAATGTTGTTGTTCCACAGTTTTATTAGTAACATACACTGTTCCCTGTAAGGTGCGCGTGCGGTCGCAACACTGTCCTCCCGAGCGCTGAGTGCCGTGTGTGAAGCACGCACACACAGTACATCCTGCCCCTGAGCATTCACACAACCACTTTAAAAATGCGAGCGGCACGAAAAACGGGCATATCCTGGTTGCGGGAGGTGAGGAAGAGACCACTGGGGAACAGGAGAGAACACTATGGCGTGTTCCTCCGTCAGCAGCCTTTTGGGGTCAAATAGCACACGTCCTGCAATAAATGGCTTCTGCACTTGCTGCATTTCTTTTCTAAATGCTTGCAGGGCTGATTGTGGGCCTTTTGAAAGTATTGATGCATTTAACATAAATACTTATAAAAGGCAAACAATCAGTCCCGCAGCCCCACTTTATTTAGAAAAGAAATGTAGCAAGTCTACAAACACGAGGCGAGGTTTGCTTTCAGAATCATCTGAAAGTACACGTCGTGCTTTTAAACTTGATGCATCTCTTTTCTAAATAGAGCACGGCTGTGGGCTGATTGTGGGCCTTTGTGAAAGTATGTATGTTAATCACATCACCAGTCATGGGCTGCATTTAACACAAATACTTTGAAAAGGCAAACAATCAGCCCCGCAGTGTGGTCTGAGCCCTATAGATGCAGCTTGGAGTTGGAAAGTGTAATCTCTGTTTCATAGATGCGGTGGTATCTGAGTTATGGGCACAGTATGGTTTGGCAAAGCCTAAAAATAAATTGTAAATTGATACTTGTATAGCGCACTACTCACCCGCAAGGGTCTCAAGGCGCTTGTACGAATACCGCTGTGGAACCCGTCCTGGCTTTCCCTGTGAGGCGTCCACTCCTGGGCACCGCCAAGGGGGAGGCCAGGCATCCTTAGCATTGTGGGGGCCGTTGTGGAGATTAAGCAAGCTGTTGCCCAGAGTTGCAGAGTGGGACCCATGATTGGAATAGGCACCGAGGCGAGAATTATCAGGTCTGTGGAATATTTTTGAGCCCACGACCCACCGAGGCTGGGAATTGAACCCTGGTCCCGGGCTAGACCTCTGCATCAGAGTCTGCCGCTCTAACCATTGAGCCACACTTCTCCACGAGAGTGCCCTAGATTGAGTAAAGTAGTGTGATGGGGGTGAGATTGGTAAACTGTTGTGTGGATGATGTAGGTGCTGCTGTTCCAGGTATTGGGTGAAAAGTAGGATCTAGGTGGAGTAGAAAGAGTGTGGTCCAGATGGTTTGTGTAGTGTACGTTTAGTGTGGTGTGGAAGGGGTGTGAATGAATTGATGTATACATGGGGTAGGTACGGTGTTGTCTGGGGGAGGTTGGTGAAGGTTGCACCAGGTAGTTACACCTAATGTGAGTACTATGCCACATACTACTGAGAATGTTGGTGTGATGAGTGTTGTTTTGTAGTATTATGGACAAGGTGTATTTGGTAATCAGTCATCGGTTTTATATGCACCATGTAGCCTATGTAGTGGTGATACTGTGAGGTGTAGGCAGGGCCACTTGCATTAAACAATGCTGAAACTTTGTCTTCATATACATGTATGAATATGCCATGCTTGCTACATAAACCACCATGCGCTGTCACATCTGCAATGTGTTTGTAACACAAACTGATCTAAAGAGGATTTGGCCTAATGGCTAGAGCTGTCGATCTAAAAGCTGGGGAACCGGGTTCGTGTCTCAGCAGAGACGCTCAACGCTCTTTGATTCTGAGCAAGTCATTTAATTTCCCAGTGCCGCTCTGACTGTATTGGCCACAAGCAGCTCAGGATGGTATGTTCCTACATTGCATAACAGATTTCCCATTGCCAAAGTGTTAGAAGCGGGCTGATTGTGGGCATTTGTGAAAGTATTGGTGTTAATCACAGCACCCATCATGGGCTGCATTTAACATAAATACTTTTGGGGACACATTGCCAGAACATGGTCAGTTTAGAGCATGTGGTGAATATATGTGTCCGCTCTGTGCTGCAACCGGCATGGTATACACCAAAATCTGCCACCTGACTTATCGCCAGGTTGGCACTTTGGCCATAATAACATAAAAATTATGATTTTGAAGTTTTGCATTTCACATTTGATAGCATTTGTTCGAGGGTGCAGGCCTGAAACATCTTTTAAAGTGTTACTTTTAATGGGTGGCACAATGAGTGCAGGACTCTCACTAGTAGCATTTAATTTAAAGGCCCTGGGTACATAGTGTGCAATGTCCTAGAGACTTATAAGTAAATTACATGTGCCAACCAGATGTTAAAATATCTCTGTTACAAGGCAAGATGCTTTATATAAAAACCACAATGATGTAGTTCCATAAGATATGCCCTTGGGTCTGCATGTTCTTAGTAAGTCCATCTGTGCTATTTCACTAGAGATTTGTAACCTGCAACAACAATGTCACCCATCAAGTTGCGGCACTTGACTAGTCTAAACCGCCCTCTCCCCCGGTCCATGTTTGCCTGGATGTCACATATTTCACTAACTATCTCTCAAACGGGATATCCAAACATTGCTCCGTAGCTTGCACATCAAATTGTAAATATGTTATGTAATTGTGTAACCTATTATGTACATTTGATCTTGCATAGTCTCTCAACATTTCCCCACCTCTTAAACAGTGCCCCAGTTGAGAATCTTTAGTAAAACGTATAATGGTACCACCGTTGGAGTCCTGTGCTTTTCTAACCCGAAGTGTACTTGCCTGTGTAACCAATTCTTATCATGGCGTGTGACAGTGCTTAATTTGTAAAATAAAAAGTGCCGGGCTCGTCTCAAAAGGCAGCGCTAACAGGAGAAATGTGCTGGTGCAAACCGCCTCCTGATGAAAGCCTTGGCACTTATTATTCTGGGGATGACTTGGCCTAATGGCTAAAGCTACCGATTTCGGAGCTCGGGAGCCGGGTTTGAGTCTTGGTGTGGCTCAACATACTGTGATTTTTTGGAAAATCATGTACCTTCCAAATGAGTGTGCCCTTATCTAGTGCTATAAGCACTGGTGCTTAGGATTAGGTGCTGGTGCTGAGTACCGGAGAGTGTGTCCTTATCTAGTGCTATAAGCACTGATGCTTAGGATTGGGTGCTGGTGCTGAGTACCGGAAAGCACCACCTCAAATGAAGCATTGGCATGTGTATCTAAGTTGCAAACCTGCCTTAAGACCCTTCACGCTCAGCTGTATGTGTAGAAATGCCTTATTCACCTTGTTGAGCAGAATTTTGGAGTGGTATTTGCAATGATATTTGTCGTTGCACCCACACGCGCGGTCGGTTTCTTGGTGCACATAGCCTTAGCTGCATCGAACATAGACTTTACTCTGCCACACACAGAGGAAGAAAAATTAGAGGGAGCATTGGTTACATGTATTCGGAATTTGAATTTGTGCTGTTCATTCCTCCCTATTTTGCCTACTTTGCTTTCACATTCCGTAATCTCCTGCTCACAACCTGCAATCAGTACCCTGAATTTTTGTAAAGCTCTCATTCACCCTCTATATATAGTCTGTGATTTAGAAAACCATTATTAAATAAATAAAAATGTACTTTAGTACACTACTTGTACAAACATGTTATCTCATGCTTACTTTTAAGGGCCTGGTAGCATGAGCTGACTGGAAGACGATGCAATAACCTGTTGTACTTATTTTCTCAAACCCAAGCTATGCAAACGTTTGTACAAGAATGCCTTCCTAAAGAAATGTCACATTGGTGTCTGTGGCACTGAACACAGCCTTCCAATGCTCATTGTCCAAGTGCATTGACTAGTCTCAGACCTCTGCCTAAGATTGAATATTTTAATACCATTGGACTATAAAATTAATTTTGCTTTCTAAATGGACATCCTCTGTGTGTCCATCCAGCCCTGAATGTAATTTGTGTAAACAGACTATTTGTTTCCCTTAATGAATATCTTTTCTAATGAGTTCAAGACATCTCGTGGGGCATTCTATGCAAGAGAGCAGGGCACAGAATCCCCACACTGAAGGCACTTTGGAGTATAAGGTCTATTTAAAGCAAGGATAGTGGCAGGCTGAGTAACTAAGATGTTACGTGTTTGCGATGACTGAAGGTGCGTGTTTCGGCTGACACTCTTCTATGAACAAGACAAGGTAGTGAGTTGCGCAGTGATGTGTAGGTCTTAGTAGGTACTGCAAGAGAGGTCAACTTTTGTCATTCATTTATTATTGATGGTTTTTCTTCAAAAAAGCAAAACAGGAATACAACTAAAACTGTGTCACCAGAGATCAAAATTAAGATAAAACAGAGTTGTGGCCTGAATCAGTGATTTTTCCTAAGCAGCTTCCATCCTACAGCACGACAATTGTAGGTCCTTCTCTGTGCTGGTGGTGGAAAAGCTGCCAAATGTTGATGCTGTGTAGGTTTCTCTCTCAAAGAGGTGTCTCCACTGTTAGAGAATCTTCTTTGGGCGAGATAAGAAGTGTTCGAGAATGAAATGTCAGGCGATAGTATTTCCTCCTCCTACTGAATAGCCAGTACTTGGTCAGTGGTCTCATAATATGTCTTCGTAACATGCTTGGATGGGGATCCCGTACCTTAGGGTCACCCATATCACGATTTCATGAGCCTTCACTAACCTTTCACATTTCTATATTGCCCAAAGTCAGTGCTGGATCTTCCACAGGGATGGGGATACTGCAACCATCACAAACTTTGGAGTAGTTATCATTGCACCATCCCCAGCGGAGGAGAAGCATCCATCAATGGAGGACTTCTGACGAGTAACAGTGTTTAAATCAACAGTGCGGGTGGAGTGTCTGAATTTGCACCTGACTCTAATTCAGGCTCCAAAAGCAGGTAAGCAATAGTTTCCTATCTTCTAAAACACCAAGGGGGATATAGGAATATAAGTGACACACACAGAGCCAAAAAAGCAACAAGACAGAATAGTGGACATGTGGGGAGCATGGCCAAGATCAGTCAATGACGTAAACAGCTCAATCAGACAACTCTTTGGAAGATTCTCAAATTGACATGTGGCATGCATGGTTCCTTTTAGAGGAGCCATATTGCCCAATCACCCCAGTCACACATTTGATTGTGTGCTAAGAAATGTCGTGGATTAAGAAATGTCCTCAAATCGAATCACTTTCTCATATCTGTGTGAGACAATGTATTGGAAATAATCATAAACTTTATAGAATACAATTTGGTGTAGGTTCCAATAACTCTCAAGCCGCGACAACCTGTGACATGGCAACTTTCCTGCCAAGATACCAAAACTATTGACTTCTTATTGCACACATAGTATCTGTAAACACATTTTAAGAGTAGCACCGATTGCAGTCCCTGGATCTAACAAAGATTGTTCATTCTTTGAAAGTGCACCATGTGTCTGACACGCAGGCGGACCACACCTCAGATAATGTCCTGAAGTCACGGACACAGAGTATGGGGCTTGTGTCAGCCAATCACTACCATCGCAGACAGGTGATAGTTCACACACTTTGTAACTGTATACAGATCGGTTCTACTTTACCTGTTATTTTTCTGTATGTTACTTAGGACATACTGTTTTCCCTACCTTGAAAAAGTCAGTGTGAGCATCAGAGCCCCAGAGGACCCAGCCTGAGATCTGCCACTCATGGGTGTGTGAGGCTTTGCATTGGCTGCTGCAGGTCTACAGGTCTTCACAGGGCTGTACTCTGATCAGTTACAGTTCCCTAGTCAGTGCCTCTCCGGAGAGTGTTATCACCTCTTTGGCACTGCACTGGTTTCCTGACTGTTGTAGCCGAAGGAGAAGAGCAGACAGAACAACGTGCAGTCCATGTTTCACCTGCTTCAATCAGCACAAATATCTTTTCCGGTTTACTTGCTTCTGACACCTTCCTATCTCCAGGCCATTCCTTTAAGACCCTGAAACGTTTTGCCATCTGTAAATGTCAGTTCTAAACAGAGCTCTATACAAAAGCCTAAAGCATTTCTCTGATGAGTCACTTTTGTTAGTATGTCCCCGGAAACGATAAAAACATAAGTCGATGCTTTGATAAACTTTACATTTGTATACTATTCACTCTAGTTTATTATTCTTATCTCTACGTGGCACATGCTTAGTCCAGATATGGCAATTTTCGGTTGCATTTTTATCTATTTGTATGTGTGTATTTATGTATATATCTATGTATGCATGTATGTATGTATGTATGTATGTATGTGCGCATGTGTATATGTATATATTTATGTATGTATTTATTTATGAATGTATGCATGTATATATTTATGCATGTATGTACGCCTGTACGATTGTACATGTGTATGTATGCACTGCTCTTCACATAGCAGAAGACGGGAAGCAAAGGAGCATTCTTGATAGGAGCATGGGATGTCCTGGGATTGGATACATCCTGCCCAAAAATACAAGGGGTGGGATTGTGTGTATACAAAGTGATTTCTATAGCCAGAACATAGCTGCACAGCAACAAAGCTCTGAAGTAAAGGGGTGGGAACATACAAGGAGGGTGGAGGGATGAGAGGCAGGCGCAGCGCTGCAATATCCCAGCTGCTTTGAGGGGTTATGGTGAAGAATCTACCATCAAGAGGCCTTAGAAATGGTTGTTTCTTGCACCGTCCGGTGTTTCTTCAAAGTGTCAAACATCAGCCAACTTCTTTTGATAAAAGGCAGAGAAGTCTGTCATGACCTAGGGATGCTGTTGGCGGTGCGAGAGAGTGTGAAAAGAGGAGGCTGGGGCATGGAAAGGTTTTTGGCACACTTGAAAATAAAACATTTGGTCATTTTGCCTTTGTCTAAATAAGGCAGTATCATGGGAAGCGTACATGATGCACATTGTCTTTAAATCCTATAGTCAAACCATAATTTCGAAATTATACTGAGTGTGAAGCCTAGGAGGTCGATAACTCGTTTTCTGTTTAAAATATGTATTCATTTGATTTAAAATCAGTGATAGATGGTCAATAACATTCACTTCTTGGGATTGATGTGTCTCATATTGGCACTTATTTAGCGCTGAGCAAACATAATCAAGTGCGTAAACCATTTTTGCAAAGGGCGTATCTTCATGGGGGAGGGGGGTGTATGGAATGAGACACCCCTAAATAATCTCAGTAGGGTCACAGCCCACCAGTGAGTGTTAGGTGCCGTTGTTAGCTGCTCTGATGTACTATGGGGGAGGGGGAATGCACCCTAGCATGTGAAGTACAGTCAGTGGGGCTTTAAGTGGGTTCTGGTAAAAAACGTCTTTGAAACAAGTCTATATGGGGGATCTATATTCATGGCCCTGAATTTCCAGACAAAAGCACAGTCCTAGTTTCTATTCCACATTTTTTACTTCAAAATGCATTCTCAATTTGCATAGGCATTTGCTTTTCCCAGATGGTGTACTTTTGTAGTTTTTCTTCATGCAACACATGACTCTTGTATAGCTCATGTTGTGAGATGAGTTTCTCTAGGGGCCTGGACAGGTGTTTATGACGCGGTACGGTTGAGAGCTCTGGAGCTGAGGCTGAAGGAAGTCCACATTTTTCGCAGGGCTTGGCAGTGTGTCTTTAAAATATTCAGACGTTATGCTCATCCAATCATTGGCCTCTCTGTAGAGCAAACAGAGCGATAGTCACATGTGTGCCAACTGTAATTGTGGAAAAGTGTGTGAAGGAGGTACGCATCTGTCAAAAAATGGACTGCACTAAAGGAAAAGAATATGCAGGGGTTACAGGTGAGTGGGTGGGTTATTGGTGTGAAACGATGGTGACGTGGTGGAGATTAAATCAAGCGCATGCAGAAGAAGAGAACAAAAAGACGGTGCTGACGAGGATAGAGATGACTTGTGAGGTATTCAGCTGCAGCTTCTCAGAAAGATCTAAGGCGAAGAAGGGTGTTAGTGTTGAACAGAATGGGAGACGGAGGAAGAAAGTGGTGTGTAAGGGAAATAGGAGTGATCAAGATACTCCAGAAACCACTACCCCATACTAAGACCTTAGTAGTGAATTTAGTCTCATATTTTTTTAAACGAAATACTTTCAATTCTAATTATTCACAAAAAATCATGTTTGTTATTCTTGGAGGATGTGGGAAATCTGTATAATTTGCTTGTGTATAATATTGCAAATTTCTTGTAAAATTATGCATAATTACACAACATTTAAAACCGTGATTTGTTGCTATATTTTAGAGCATAATGCAATCCATGTGTCCATTTCGGACATGAGGACGTAATTTGTTCTACAAAATTGACACAAATAAGCTAAGCGCTGCAAACAGCAGTCACTCATGCTCATTTGTGCCCTTGTGCTCCTGGTGAACTCGGTATTGGGGGCTGTTGACAGCGATGGTTGGTGGTGTATGTGGGAAGGAGCGCTCCCTGGACCATGCTGGGGTTGGGCGGAGGATCATCAGAGGAGGAAGTGGCCAATCAGCTCTCGTAAGACAGCGACATGCTCACGAAGCCTGTGCCTGGGCTTGTTTACCCAGTTCCCTGCACTGTAAGCACTAATTCTCATACTTATCTACCTTCCTGGTAGGGCATCAACACCACACTGCATATGGGAGGGGAGTGTGAAGAGCTATGAAGCATCTTCTGGAGGACAGGGCTCTTCAGCATCTCTGCCCTGCAGGTTGGTCATACATGTTGGGTTTCATTAATTTGCATACAGCACAATGAAAAGGAGCATAATGAATGGCATTTTATTTTTCCTCTGTTTGCCAATGTCTTGATCCTGGCCAGTTGAATGATGCGGAATCAATGCATGTATGAGCCTGGAGATTGCATTGAGCATTCCTCTCCTTATGCTTATATCCAAATATCCCGGTCCAGGTATACAACAGGTAATCAAGCCAACCAGCTAGCATATCCTTTGCTACCTGAACAGCACACTCAGATCATGCACACTCAGAGTATGCTACAGTCACACAATCGCACAAAGCCTCCAACAAGAGCATGCTTTAAACACACAGACATCATCTCATAGTATGCTTCGGTATGTAAACAAATAGAAAACAGAGTACTAGGCTAACTCCGCTTTGGCTAATGACTTTATATATTTTATAATGTCAATAATGTGCTCACTTTTTCAAATTACTCCAAAATAATGTCCTTAACTCGCCTCCTTATCAGTCTCTGCCTCCGTCTATCTTTGTGATTGTAGGTGGGTTCACCACGTTGCTTTTTGGCAAATCTCAGACTCACTCCTCAGTCACATTATTGACTAAGATATGCCCCTGGTAATTTCAATAGTTTATTAATTGTGTGCATTGCACATTTTGCAATAAGCTCCTTTTTAAAGTGCATTTTAACTACAGCTCATAAAACTACGTCACAGCAAGCAAACATGATGCTGCATTACCACCAGCAACATGAGGAGATTGAAAATGTGCAGCTATAAGTGTGTAAATAACTCAGAAATAATGTTACTGCCCATCATGCCTCATTTGTTTCTGCTACAGGAGGGGGTGACTGTCCAGAGGAACATACTGCTTAGGGAGAGGAATAAGTGAGCACCATTATATCTGTTTTTGCTTTCTGATTATGGCCATTCAAAAATTACTTTCAGTGTATTGTTTATTATATTCTCTTTATAAAGTGTTCATTTTCTTCTTTCTCTTGCCCACATTATTTATGGGGTCAGAAGGCTAATTGGATCATAATTATTTTGTCCCATTAATTGACCATCAGTTGGCTCCTGGTCATTTGCTGCCAACTTTATACAACTTACGTTCTTTCTTACAAACAGGGTGTTAGAAATAGAGTGCTTACCCACCTCAGTAGGTGCTTAACACCTTCGCTGCGGCGGCTATTCCGCCGCAGCGCTAAGGGGGCAGGGGGCCCGTGCCGCGCTCACACGCTGGTGACGAAACCGCTCCGTCACCAGACTCGGGTGAGCTGTCCTGATGACGGAGCGGTTCCGTCATGGCCCCGCCCACAAAATAGAATGCCCAGCGCAGGCGTGGAATCCGCGCCGCGCAGGCGCGTTTGGCGGGTCATGACGGAACCGCTCCATCATCAGCACAGCGCCACCACGGCTGATGACGGAGCGGTTCCGTCATCAGCATTGAAGAGGTTAACAAATACAAGACATTAGCAAAGTAGAGTAAACTAATCACACATATATTTAAATCATAAAGTTGAACATATAAACAGACAGTGGAACATCAAAAATGGATACTACTTTACTACTTTCGCGACAGAGAACCTGTTCCCTCGTGCTGTCAATGGTGAGCCTTAGTTCAGAGATGTCAAAAATGCGTACACTACGGACACATGAGCTGCAGCAAGCGGAGACAGACAATCGCTGCGGACAGAATATTTACAAATTCAGCGATTGTCTGTCTCCGCTTGCTGCAGCTCATGTGTCCGTAGTGTACGCATTTTTGACATCTC
This sequence comes from Lissotriton vulgaris, assembly GCF_964263255.1. NCBI lineage: Eukaryota > Metazoa > Chordata > Amphibia > Caudata > Salamandridae > Lissotriton > Lissotriton vulgaris. The sequence goes on along the minus strand of NC_141696.1, from coordinate 135,250,013 downwards.
TGAACTAAGGCTCACCATTGACAGCACGAGGGAACAGGTTCTCTGTCGCGAACACATTCCTATTCGAGCCCCCTTCTGCACTTGATACATGCATTCCTATCGCACAGTCACGCAAACCTGAACTACATATCCCAAGAAACACCAGGACTCGGTCTGAGGTAAATACACGTAGACACGCCCCCAGGGCTCCGAGTTGTGTCTCAGAATCGTTTGGGTGCCGGTTGCAGCGCTTCAGTTCATCTTCATAGAAGTAAGTTCCCCGAAATAAACATTGTTTTCAGCCAGCGAGCGCAAAATGACAATCCTCTAAAACGCCCGCTCTATGTTTTTCTAGCTGTTTAACTAGCGCGGCGGCTGCCGCTTTCTTACGCGCACAGCGAAGACCCACAAGCCTACAAACGAAGGTAGGATTCCACACGCTTAAAAAATTTTGGTTCTAACGCTGAGATGTTCAGGGCTGTACTAAGAAGTCCTCTTACTTCTTTCAGGCGTTCTCACTCGTACATCGTATAATTTAGGTGCGCCGGCACCCCCACCATTCACGAGCGTTTACATCATTGAGGTATGTGTTAATTTTACAATCCAGTAGTGCAGTACATAAGGTCTCTAAAGGACTGCGTGTAACTGAGGTTTTTTCACCATCTCACTTACAGGGAGTGACCCAACCCCCCGAAAAGAAGGTACCTTTATGTTTTCAGAGTGTTCGTGATTTAGTGAGGAGTAGATGTCAGCTAGTTTACCATTGATACCCCTTTTTTTAATTAATTCACAGTGACAACGACCCCCCAGTCCATGTCCTGAGGAGAACCCGTTAATCGTCACTGGGTTCGAAACGCGTCGACGTCCAGCACCACCAAGAAACCAAATAATTAGGGCGTAATAGGAATACAATTCACACAATTCCAGACTGCTGTTTAGTTTTTGTGTTTTTCCTATTTACAGCACCGTGTGACAAATTCACTGTGTATTCTGTGGTGGGTGAAACAAGTAGGCTAGTATTCCATCTGTTAGTCCACTTGTGCAATTTTCATTCAGGATTGGTGCCTCAATGACTGATTTAGTTGAGGCATTGTACAGTTGTCCATATTGAATGTTTATCACAATTGTTTATGTGTTGTATATTTGATTTGATTTGTTGTCCTTGGTTTATTCAATGTATTTGTGAACCTTTGCAAATGTTGTGGTGTATCTTTTGATGCTCAAAAAAACTCTGCTCATAATCTTTTATAAAATACAAAAAGTGACTCAACACAAATGGTTGTCCAGCCTAGCAATTGTTTATACTAGGTTGTGCATAGTTTATTTTTAGGGCATCTTCTTGGAGATGAGTTCTGTGAGTGGTGTTACAATGAATCCATACCCTTTCATAAATCTTCTGTAGTATCCTTGTCGAGCCAAAGAATTCCCTTTCTTGGGTATGGGTTGTTGGAGCTTCCAGTCCAGGATAGCCATGGATCTTGGGTTGTAGGGGTTGCACTTGGCCTCCGCCAACAAGGTGGCCAAAGTATAAAACTGTGCCTGGCCGTATCTGGCATTTTGATGGCTTGATAGTTATGCCTGCAGTTTGCAGGGCTTTTAAAACCTTCCCCAGGTGGGTCAGGTGATCATTCCAAGTAGAGTTAAAGACAGCAATATCATCAAGCGATGCTGCACTAAAGTCCTCCATTCCAGCAAGGACAGAAAGGATTCATCCGGAGGCAGTTCAATTCGAATACCTAGGACTGATCTGTACTTTCTATGCACCAAATCGGTCTCCACAACCAATACGTCAGAGCATCCGGAAGGGGAGTATTTCAGCTCCGAATGGTGCCACAACATGAATACTGCAAATAAGATGGTGCAGCCATGTATCCCATCGCTCACGTCATTCCCATATTCTACTCCTAGGAAGAATACTACCACCCCAACCAACGCAACAGTCGCAGAAGGTAAGTCTGCCACCTACCCATACAGAATAACTTAACTACACCACAAAAGACAACAGAAGAGAAAACAGGGGTGAATCTACAGTTAACTTTGGGGTGGGGGGAATATTAGAAGCAATGTAGAGGCAATTGGGTAGGGGGGCAATAGTTTCAACAATTCAGACACAAAGGTGGGGCGGGGGCTAAAGCTTCCAGTATTGGGAGGTGGAAGTCTAACACTCACAGCAATGCAGAGTTAATACTGGGTTTGGGGGCAAATACCCCCAGCAATGTTTAGGCAAATAATGGATTGTGGGGCAAATACCCCCAGCAATGTTGAGCCAATCTGGGTTTTAGGTGGCAAATACCTCAAGTAATGTAGATACAAATCTGGAGTTTGAGGTGCAAAACCCCCAGGAATATAGATGCAAATCTGGGGTTTCAGGACAAATACCCCCAGCAATGTAGATGCAAATATGGTGTACAATGTAACTGGTGCCCATGCAAAGTGCCTCAATACCTACAGGTGGAGTACATACTGCAGGAATGTTTAAATAACAAACACAAAAGTTATTTTCCATGCAATGCATTCCGAAACTGTTGCAATAAAAGTAACTGGCAACTTTGATGAATGGGCAGAGTAGAGATGCAAGTGCTCTAGGAACTGTTAAAAAACAAACAAAGCATCATCATCTACTAAATGTGTCTTAAAAAGCTGTGAAATACTCAGGTGCTGATGCGCAAACAAGACAGACCAGCCACCTACAGCAGCTGAAGGACTGTATGTGTGTGTGGAGAAGCTGTCTCTGCCTGGGCTGACACACATGACAGGGGGTGAAGACCATGGAGCCCTGCGTGTGTTGAGTCCACTTAGAAAGTATTCATCATACCCTTGGATTGGCCATGCTGGCCATTGGGTATTGATTGATGGGCTGGTGTACCACGTTTTTGGGGCCTTTGTAAACCACACCAAGGGACTGACTCGCTTACACAGTCCCACCATGCCACTGCAATTTGGTGCCAAGATTTTCTTGGCTCACCAGCTGTGCAGCACATTGAGGCTGGGGTACAGCCTTTGGAGCATACTCAGCTTGGTGCCATGGCCAGACTAGGAACCAAAACCGACCCTGGCAAAGTGCTCAACCAGCCCCCAAGGGTTGGGGTTGCGGCTGAGCTGTTTGCAGGGCCAGTTTCATCCGATTTTGTTACAGCTATGCTGCAAAAACTACCCTGTAACAAATACAGCCCTCAGGGGCCCAAAATTGGCCCTTGCCCTGGCGGCCCATGGGGGAAATGCCCGGTGCCCGCTATGGCCAGTCGGGCCCTGCTTGGTGCACTCCTTTACATGCCTTGACAGAAGTAGTGTCATCTCCCCCACACGACCATCGCTTTCAGGTAATGGCAGGTGCACGGAGGTTGCATTGTATTTAGGGGCCTTGAGGGAGGCAAGCCACATCTGGACAGTCTGACCTACACACCAACCCCTTGATCAGCAGCAATGTGCCTTATTTAAGTAAAACACTTGACAGGTAAATCAACAGAGGCCAGATTAAAAGAGATGATCACAGATTGTGTGCGGATTACTTTCAGAGGGCCTGAGCATCATTGTGATTCCAATCAGAACATGGGTCCATAGCATGTCGTGTATGTACAATGAGGGAAAGTCATAATTAGGTAGGTATACTTCGCATGCTAAATACTAGGGGAAACACACATTTTACAGTGGAGCAAGAATTGCCATAACCACACATATGTATGTATCACAAAGTGATTGTATGAATGGACAACAGCACACACTGAAATATCACAGGGCAACAGAACTACAATGTACTCACAATAGTATGACATTGTGATGCATCTATTTACAGTAAAGCACAGCGGATATTGGCCCAGACAACACACATGCCCACAGACCCAGCCATTCAGTACTGATTTCAATGTTGCCAAATACAACAACACAGATGTGGTTGTGTCACAGTTGTCTTGAAAATATTTTAGACCACATCCATCTTGGATTTGAAAGAAACATGGGCCAACAACAATATAGGATACAGTCACCATGTATGGACTGGTGCTGCTTCACACAATTCGCAATCTGTATGTGTCTATGGTCATCTTTGGAGAATGTTATAAGCAGCAAGTCAGCATCTAGCTCCTCAGACTGTAGTGGGTGCAGCAAAATAATAATCCCATTTTGATAGTGCAGATTTTGTCCTGCACAGTAGTAGGAGTACACAGACGTCTCAGGATGTAGGATTCACAAACAGTGCTGGTGTGTCTTGTGCACAGCTCATTGTATAAGATAAGCTGTCAGCACGGGAGAGGATGCTGGGGTGATGGCTCAATCTGTGGCTTACCAACACAATTAACATAGTCATCCTCAAGCCAGGGGATATGGGTACATCTTGTGAGGATGAAAGACATATGCAGAATGAAGTCTGCTTTGCCCACGTTTGGCACTGAAACACTGTCCAACAAGCTATGGGCACATCAAGGAGATCTTCAATAAACACATTACCATCAGGCCCTAGGGCAGTATTTAAATGGGTAAAATGCGAGCCCTCATCGACACACACAAGGATTACCCTTGCAAAACAAGATCAGAGGTACTAAAAATTAGAGCATGCAAATATTTATGGAATTGGGTGTACTGTTCCGGTGGGAAAACACCCATCACAACGCAACTATTACAACGACCTACCATTACAACAAAACTATTACAACGCTACATCCATTACAACGCATGCTATTACAAAGCATGCCCTTACATCCCAGATGCTATTACAACGCATACCATTACAACGTAAGTATGGGTACGTATTTTAATTAATGAATATTAATTATTTTATTTTATTTTAATTAATTAAATTTTTTTAAATTAATTAAATTAATATTTAAAATTATTAATAATTATTAAAAAAATAATAATGAAAATTATTTTAATTTAGTAATTTTAACCCCTACACTATCCAACACTTACCCTACAATTACACCCCCCTGGAGTTAGAATAGTAATTTTAACCCCTACAATATTCAACACTTACCCTACTATTACACCCCCTGGAGTTAGAATAGTAATTTTAGCCCCTACACTATCCAACACTTACCCTACTATTACACCCCCCTGGAGTTAGAATAGTAATTTTAACCCCTATACTATCCAACTCTTACCATACTATTACACTCCCCTGGATTTAGAATATTAATTTTAACCCCAACACTATCCAACACTTACCCTACTATTACACCCCCCCTGGAGTAAGAATATTAATTTTAACCCCTACACTATCCAACACTTACCCTACTATTACACCCCCCTGGAGTTAGAATAGTAATTTTAACCCCTATACTATCCAACACTTACCCTACTATTACACCCCCCTGGAGTTAGAATAGTAATTTTAGCTCCTACACTATCCAACACTTACCCTACTATTACACCCCCCTGGAGTTAGAATAGTAATTTTAACCCCTACACTATCCAACACTTAGCCTACTATTGCACCCCCTGGAGTTAGAATATTAATTTTAACTCCTTAATTAAAATTAGGATTAATAATACAAATGTATTAAATTATTTTAAAAATATATATTAATATTTAATTAATATAAATAAAATTAAATTAAATACTTACCCATACTTACGTTGTAATGGTATGCGTTGTAATAGCATCTGGGATGTAATAGCATGCGTTGTAATAGCATGCGTTGTAATGGATGTAGCGTTGTAATAGTTTCGTTGTAATGGTAGGTCGTTGTGATTTTATGCGTTGTAATGTCATATATCCGTTCCGATGTCACATGTGTGTTTGCGTACAGTGCAATGTGTTTTCCTCAGGACAACTAGAGATATCATCAGAATGACTCCATCTCCCTTGGGGTACCCATACCTCGGACATTCCATGTCAGAATGCCAGCAATATCCATCTGTGTGTAGTGTACTGGAAAGTGTGGCAATGCGTTTTGGAGTAGTCTGACCCCAGCTGGCACAACAACACACATCCATGACTTGAACATTGGCGGGGCTGTAACCCTCTAAGGAAAGAACTGCCATCCAATGTTCCGGAATCATGACATTGCAATTTAGCAATCACCACATCCATCCCAGGGCAGTTTGCAAGGGCAAGAATTACCAATAACTGAGTACAACTTCCTAAAGGGTGAAACACCTCATATGTCAAACACACAACTCAGACAAGGCAAGACTAGGTGGAACCAACTTTTCCTGTGATGCCATTAGGTCTTGCATATGACAGTGTTCTCAAAATGGCCATTAAAACAATCAGTCATGAACATCCACTGCAGACAGCAAGCTGCAAACAACACATTCCACATCTTCATATTTACTCAGGCAACTGTTTCTGACTAATTGCATACATAACATCCACACATATGTACATATCAACATTACACCATGGCCTGCATGAACTCTACTTGTGCAGGTCTGACCCCCCTCACGTCCAACTCAAAGTACATTCTCAACTTTCAAAACTAACATACACTCAAGCACGTCAGAAGCCCTCTGTTGCAGCGAGATAGAAAAACATATCTGCCCCGCAAGCTACAGCCTTGCACTCAAACTCTTCAAACCCAATTCTTATAATCTCACACTGGTGCAGCCCTTCTCACATCCACACCTACATGCACAGCACCACTCTTCATCACTATGTACATAACAACTCTCACCTACTTGACATGCTTACAATGTACTGTACACATCACCTCCTCAGCAGATGTCAAACATAACATAAAAAAAGACCATGCTCATCACCAGTTGCACCCTCAGTAATGTCTTGGACTGCACTCATATCACACAGTGCAGCATCACCGCCCACTCTGACGTACACACTTTACACATTACCACATCTCACAACAAGACACTTACATTGCTCAATAGATATGTCCTCGGTCATTCACATATTGCCACACACCCACCCTACTCTGCTTATGTTCTACAGATTGTCATTTCTAAAACACATACATACATAGCTGCAAAAACAACATATATCAACTATAAAACACCTCACATTTAATCGTTCAGCACCCTAAATTACACAACTGGTGTACACCCTTTACATACACTTATCCACTTTGTCACATATGCCTACTTTAACCGTGTCTCATTGTGGCCCTGTCAAATCCACATATGACTTCCATGCCCAATAACACCATTGACCTATGCACATTAACAACTAACCTCACACACTGTAAATGCACTGTTAAAGTCATTTCTCACAATAGTGCACACAGATTACAGCTTTCATCGCCTACCATAAATCCAACCATGTCTAGCTGAAAATAGCCCTCTCACATCTATCTATTCCTACCATACCTTGTGCAGGATTAAACCAGTGTAACAAGCTTGCATATTCTGATTCACACCCTGCAGGTAACACCACTCACATTGGGATAATGTGGGTACTTCATGTCTCCTACATAAAAACTTCCCATGAACTTAACCGATACCTTACACTCTGACAATAGCTACATTTTTCCTGGCTCCATTACGTAGGAGTTTCCACTCCATATCAAAGTTGTAAACACCAGTCGCTCTCACCTCTACACTTGTTTGAGCCAGGTCAACACATGCAACATTAACCTTGCTAAACATGCCTGCAGCTAAGCTTCACAACCTAAATTCCACCTCCTCCCCTGTATGGTAAGAGAGAGTATGGGTGTGACACTGGCACCAGTGGCATCTGCACGGTAAACAGACCCACAACACTCCTGTGTACTCACTGTCCACTCTGCTTACCATATTTAGTAAAGGGCAATCCAACAGACATTACAGCACCCCTAGTTCCAGTCTGTGTGATCGGGAAGAGCATGACGCATAACTCAAAAGAACACCATTGTCAGTCATGCACAAATGACAACATACACACAAATCATATGCTCAACTATGAATGTGTGGCAGAAAGTATAAATTCAAGTTTGGACAGACAAAACACAACATCAAAATGATGTAGCCAGACCAAAGGAGGATGGCCTGATTCACATATGAATGAGAAAGCACTGGACCAATAAGACCACAGACACCTTGCAGAACTGGAATATCTGCGGAACGTTAAGTCTTAGGAGGCAACAGGGTCTGAGGACTGTCACAGTACTTCTCACCGTACACTCACCATGGGCTCATACAATGTATCAAATGAGTACACAGCCATGAAAGGAAATTTGCTACAGTGGCATATCACCTGTGGCAAGGTAGTCATTGCCACTAGTCTACCAATACAAATAAGACCCAGATCTCGGTCAACCAACATCAAATCACATACAAATAAAGGGGGGGCGTGGCCAACTGTCGAACATGGCGGACGATAGATAAACGAGCTCCGGCCTCGAGCAACCAAAATCCTGTCTATATGTGCCCAAAATAGACTATAGTTTACCTCCGGCTGTGGAACGGGGCAGTGCGGCCGGACCGGACTGCAAGAAGCTGTAAATATCGCTGGTGTGTGCCGCGATTGAAGAGGATCGCTGCGGGCGCGTGTTGGGCGTGGAGGTCGTGAGGTGGACGGCGGACGCGAGTGAGACGTGCTACTGAAGCTAGGTGGTTGCAGAGGGGCCGACTGAGGACGGAGATTGCAGCGGAGGAGGGCGAGACACTTTGGCGGCGAGCGGTAAGCCGCGATATCTTGCCCCGTAACTGCGGCCGCAATCGCTGTGTTAACTCGTTCACTGCGTGACTACGCGAGGCGGGGATCTCCTGGGGCCTTCTCCATCATGGCGGCGTGAGGTGCTGAGTGTCTCCTATACAGTGCGATACCCCGCTGTGTCATTCCCAGCAAGGCGAGTGGTGCTGGACGGCCTGCTCCATAGCTATACAAAGCGGAGGGCGGTGAGTGTTCCAGCGCTGTTTACCATTTGTCTGCAAACGCGCCAACCCTTTCGAGAACAGACCCTGCACATTTTGACTCTCCTGACCAACTGCCAGCAGCGCGCAGGCCCTTGTCCTTGTTGGTGGGCCTGATATACCATCAGGGTCCTGCTGTAGTGACTCTACTTGTCTGGTGCATTCCTTGTGGGTGAAACCGCCCACCAACCCCCCTACCTCTGTGCACTGTGCTGGTCTTTGCTGTGGATGGTGTGCACCTGTTGAGGAGCGAGAGGACGCTGCTGTAGTTGTGGGGACAACAGTCTGAATAGTGGTACTACTAGACGTCTGCGGCCCACTTCTTGGTTTCATACTGTGTTAGGGCGCACATTACAGATTTCATTCCACCGAGTCCCCTCTCTGCTTGTGCCCCCCCTGCATATCGCCTATTGGATGCACTATGGGTAAAGTGGGGCGCCCTAAACCGAAGATACCTGACTCCCGCAGTGCACACCACTACCAAGGAGACCTGGAGAGTACGGATGAAGCAATGGGTTCTGGCTACGTGCCCCCAACTAAGGAACACGGCCCGGAGGATAAGCTAGACCTCATCCTGCGTGAGCTACGAGACACTTGCAAGGCACTGGAGACGCAAATAGGATCTTTGTCCACGAGCCTGAACTTACTTAGAGCGGACCACGTGAAAACGGCGGAAACTGTTAAGGAACAGTGGGTGACATTGGCTGAATTATTGCCCAAACAAATGCAGACGGAATCTGACGTAAAACAGCTCCAAACGCAAGTGGTCACCTTGATGGACAGAGTGGAGGATACGGAAGGAAGAGCACGCAGAAATAATGTCCGCGTCATTGGCCTTCCGGAGAGAAGTGAGGAGCCGGACACGGTTCTGTTCATAGAGCAATGATTCAAAGATAATATCACAACAGAGGGCCTGTCTACGCAGTATTGCATCGAAAGGGCGCACAGAATCCCAACAGGTCGCCCAAAGCCTGGAGCTCCGCCGAGACCTCTTATAGTGAAGTTCTTAAACCACTGCAACTGTGATGTCTTACTCCAGAAAGCTAGAACAACAGCACCGATTAACTTTGAGAATGCCCGGATTTCACTATTCCCGGATTACACTGTGATGGTGCAAAAACAAAGAGCTTCCTTCATGGCAGTGAAGAGACATCTCCGGGACTTGCAACTCCAATATGCGCTCTTGTTTCCGGCACGCCTCAAGATCATTCATGACCAAAAATCTTACTTTTTCGAGAGCCCTGGCGATGTTGAGGATTGGCTGGAGGTCATGGAACTCACTAATGCGGAAGAGAAAACAACTTGCGGAGGAAAGGCGGAATTCGATGGCGGCTCCTTCGCCCAGACACAGAGGCCGGAGGCAGCAGAGGGCCAAAGACCACAGGAGGATCTCTTCGCAACAAGCCCAACAGACCAAGCAACAGACGGTGCTGGCCACTGCGACCTTCACAAATACGCTGAGATCACCTCATCACTCATCCTCAGCTGCAGACGATAATCACGAATCAGATTTTGAGGGTAGTGTGGCTCTGTTTCCCTCGTCAACCCCGCAGCTGATCGCAAACCTGTTTAGTTGACGGACCCACACAAGTATTGTAGACCTTAATTTGTTATTTCCTTGCACTGCGGCTGCATTGCTCCCCTACCCCGGGTGGCATGATTCTTAGCTTTATCCTGCAATTAGGTACTCAGCATTAGTGCTCCTGTGCTGGAGTAGCTCGATCTGGCAATTGTTTGTTACGCAATACCATACGTAAGGCGCAGCCGCAACCCCCAAAATGGCAAAGGCGTGATGTAATTCTCTTTATTTTACTGATTGTTACGTTTATTCGATTTGTACATTCATTGCAGATTCTCCTCTGTATAGTGGATCAGTTTGTGAGAGTTGTGGTCCGATGCTTGTTTTTGGTTGGACCTAGTATTGCGGGGAGAGGGATGGGTCGCGGTCTTGAAATGTTTGCTAGTTTAGGTCTGTGCAACTGCGGATGCATATTGTACTGTTATTACATGTCATGTTTGATGATTAAATGCATATACCGGGAAAGTATAAAATTATCACATGGAATGTAAGGGGTGTGGGCACGACTCATAAAAGGCACAGGATACATCCACAACTACAGCGCCGCAAAGCGCACATAGTCTACTTACAGGAATCACATATGATAGAGAGCGAAGTTGTGATACTCAGGAAAAAGTGGAGGGGTCAAGTGTTTTCCACTGGATATTCCAATTATGGATTCATCATGGCGTGCCCTTTATAGACCAGGACCAGCGAATTGATAAACATGGTACATATGCGTTCATTAAAGGGATTTTGGATGGCCAACTGGTGGTACTAGGGACTTTTTACGCCACTAATTACGAACAAGACCAATACTGGCCTACGCTGAGTGGGGCCCTGGCTGGTTGGGAGGAGTACCTCTGGCTATTGGGGGGGGGGGGGGACTGTAACGTAGTCTTGGATGTATTAATGGATAGATCACACCCTCCTCTGCAGGGCACTGTGGTCACTGTGGTCTTGACACAGGCTGATGCTTTCTCACAATAGATGAAGGGATGTGTACATGACCTCCACACGAGAATAGACAGATTCCTCTGTACGGGTAGGATAGCTATGCAAGTGATAGATTCCACTTATCTACCAAAGACGCTCTCAGACCGCTAGAAACCACTATCACATGGGGTAGAATACCTACACCAGTCCCCACTTGGCGTTTATGGCCGCAACTGCTAGAAGATCAGGTTTTCCGTAGCACCCTTTCTGACACTATTGTTAATTATTTTGTGGAAAACAGACATACCGCATCTAATGCACTGATAGAGTGGGACGCTTTTAAGGTGGTGGTGCGGGGTAGGGCCATAGGTACAACGGTAGGGGCAAGTCAGGAGCTCCATAAATCACTTGTCGAGGTGGAAGGTCACATGGGCACCCTAGAGAAGGAAGTACTCACAGACGCTGGGAAAAAATAGCCACTGCAACAAGCGCAGATACGACACGCGGAACTGCTGGAATCACTAAAAATAATAGACCATTCAGCACTTACACAACGTCTACATAGCGAGGCGGATAGTGCGGGGGACTTACTGGCGCGCATCTTACGAGACGCTCCTCCGTCTGTGGTAATACCCCACATTATAACAGATACGGGCGATATGCTCACTACACAGGGGGACATAAATACTGCGTTCCGTGACTATTATGCTACCTTATATGGGTCGCCTGTCAGCCATACAGAGGTACGCATAGACACCTTCTAATCGGATTTAACATGCCCGATGATTCCAGAACCGCTCTGTAAGGGACTAACAGGTAATATCACCACACAAGAGATCAAAATTGCAATGAAGGGACTGCCTCGCAACAAAACGCCTGGCATTGACGGCTTGCCCATAGAGTTCTATGATACCTATGCAGAGGCTCTGGTACCCCAGTTGGTGGCTTTATATAAGGAGGTGTGGGAGAGGGGTTCACTACCTGCTACGGTGGCACAGGCACTGGTTATTGCGCTCCCAAAACCGGGCAGGGATCACACTGACATGGCAAATTATCGCCCGCTATCGTTGTTATCCACGGAATATAAAATCTTGAGTAAAGTACTCGCAAACAGACTAGTCCCACAGTTATCAAAGCTAATTCACAATGACCAAACTGGTTTTTTACCTGCCCGGAGCACATCTCTCAACATTAGGAAATTGCATTATTTGTTAACAGAAGCCCCGAAGAGCTGCTCATATGCTGGTTGTATTTCGCTGGTCTTACGGCAGGCTTTTGATTCTATACAGTGGGAATATATGTTTCAAGCGCTGGGGAAATTTGGTATCCCGGAAGATTACGTTAAATGGGTGCGAATATTGTATGATGCCCCTATGGCACGCACTAGGACGGGAGGTCATATATCGGCAGAATACACTATACCCAAGGGTACACGACAGGAATGCCCACTATCTCCCCCTCTTTTTATATTAGCGCTAGAGCCCCTGGCCATACAGCTGTGACGTGATTTCACAGAGCAGGGAATACGCTTGGGTAATACTGCCAATTTATTCTCGGCATATGCCGATGACATTCTTTTGTATGTCTCCGACCTTCGCACCCCGCTAGCCCCATTGTTAGAAGCGTTTCACAGATTTGAGTGCGTATCAGGTTTAGCTTTGACCACTTCCAAAACACATGCCTTTTTCTTTACAGATGGGGTTGACATTGTGGAACTGGATGTTGATGACACCACGATTCAGGTTGCACCTAGGACATTTCGTTACCTAGGCATTCAAGTTTATAGGACACCCGCAGATATGTTGGAAGGAAGCCTAATTAAGGCAATCAGGGCACTGAAAGCTAGTGCGCATTCTGGATGACGTTACCCCTCTCTGTTCCAGGCAGGGCCGCTATAGCGAAAATGGTTGTACTTCCCCGTTTGGTGTATTACTTCACGAACCTACCACTCTTAGTACCACTGCACACTTTTAAATTACTGAACACACTACTAATTGACCTCATTTGGGGTACAGGCAGGCAACGTATTAGTCTCAAAAAACTTCAAGCTGGTACTGCGGCGGATGGATTGGGAGTGCCATATTTTCGGGCCTATTATTATGCTTGTCAATTGCAATGGCTGTCATATTGGATGGCAGGACGTAACTTGCACAAAATTGATTGTAAGACGTCTGATTTGGATAGCGGTAGGCTGCACTCTCTCTTACTGCCAGGTAGTAGGAATCCAGCGAACCTCCCCCCACTATTGCAAACGGCACTGCGATGCTGGGTGGCGGCACTAAAATACACATTTGGGTGGTAGATATGCAGGGAATACTCCATTACTGGGGATTCCGCTAGCCAGTGGAAGGCTGACGAAATGAATTCTGTCACCCTGGTTGGAGGTAGGTGTGAGTACGGTGGCTGACCTGTTTGGAGAGGAAACACTAATGGACCACAACACATTTATGCATTGTACCGGTGCCCCGGCATCCATGTTCCTCACACATACGGCGCTACTTGGGTTTGTTAAGAAGACATGGGCTTCTCAGCGAACATCTCCCCCTGAAAATGAACTGATCAAGATGGTATATTATATGGGTGGAGGGAGACATTTGGTTAAATGGTTATACACTGGCATTAGCACACACACGAGAATCCCCCTACACGCATTGAAGATACACTGGGAGGCAGAAATAGGGAGGGGTCTCTCGGACAGGGAGTGGGCGATAGTGCTGGAACACCCCAGGAAGATCCCACGAAATGCTAGATTCAAATTCATACAAACAATGATATTACACCGGGCGTATCTAACCCCACATAGACTGGATGTGATGTTTTCCCAGACACAACACCACTGCCCACACTGCCTATTGGTGGGGGCTGGCTTTCAACATATGGTATGGGACTGTCCTAGCCTGATGAATTATTGGGACACAGTGCGACAATTATCGGAATCTTCCACGCAGCTAGCCTTCATAAATACAGCAGCGGAATGTATCCTTGGGCTTCACGCCCGGATCACCACAAACAAGATGCAATACCGCTTCATAAACCTGGCATGCATATTAGCCATCCGAAATATAACTAGAAAGTGGAAATCCCACAAGCCCCTGAAGTGCATATCTGGAAGGCGGAACTGTTACGTTGGGCTGCGGCAGAGGGTGCAGCACTCTGCAGGGAGGAAACTGCCGGGCCCCGGGGAAAGCAGAGTCGCAGACTAGTCTTTCCCCGGGGTTTTTCGCGCAGGGGATAGTCCAGGCAGGGAAGGGGAGGAGTTAGGGGGTGGGTACTTAAGCGCGGGGGAGGAAGGGATCTTCCTCTTTTCTGCGCCTGGCACCATCGGGAGGGAGCTCGAAAGGAGTTGTAGTTAGTGCGTAGTTTGAGGCCTAGTGCTACTTTTTTGATTGTGCTCGGAGCTGTTCTACGGCAGCTGGGGTTTATCTTGTCCTCCTGTTCTTGTTTTTGGCTCTGGTAGGATGTCTGGTGTGTCTGCGGAACAGGTCCGTGAGGCCTTGTTACTGCTTGCTAGGGCCGGCCGCGAGGACCTGATTAGGCCCGGGGTCATGGTCCAGGCCTGGGTGGGGGCCACCAGGGGCACGAGGGCTGCCTCGGCCGGGGTGCATGCGGCGGTTTTCGCCTGCTTGGAGGATGACCAGGTCCTGGAGGGTGGGCCTGAGGTCAGGAGGGGGGGGGTGTTCCCAAGGATACGGCGCGGGGCGGGAAACGCAGGACAACCTCCGCGCGCCCCTTCCCCCCGTTGGAATTTTTGCCTGGGGCCTCGGGGGCGGCCGTGAGGGCCGCACCTGCTGCGCTCCCGCTCCGCGGGCCCCTGCTGGCGCCGGCCGGCGCCACGCGGGGGGAGGAGCTAGGAGACGCCCAGGCTGGGCCCGCTTCGGGCCTGTATGGGTCGGTGGGTGGCGGCGGGGCCTCTGGGCCCGTGGCCCGCCTGGAGGAAGCCTCTTTTAGTGGGGATGGGCCTGGGCTTGAGCTGCGGGAGCCGGGGGAGGGGTCTGGGGGGGCTCCTATTGACTTGTCCCGGGGCTCCAGGGCGGGCACCCCGGCGGCAGTGCGGCCGTTGGTGCCTGGGTTTACGGTAGGCCGGAGCGCTTCTCCCGCTCTGGTTCCTATTGGCGGCCCGGGTTGGGTGCAGGGTTACCAACAGGTGGGTTTCTTCCCCCGGGGGGCGAATTCTTTGGCCACGGCCCACCCCTTCCCCCCCCGATTTGGGGTTCCGTTTCCTGGGAGGAGAGGTCCCGGGGGGAGCGTATCCTTGAACAGATTCAGGAGGTCAGGTGGGCTGAGGAGACGAGGGCCAGAGTGGGTGCAGTTTGGGGCCGCGACATCGAGGGTCCTCCCACCCCCACCTCTGAGGAGGAGAGGGAGGCGGAGAGGCAGGAGGAGGAGATTCGGCAGGCAAGGTTGGGGAAGTCAGGCCCGGCCGCCCACCTTCCCAGGGGCGCGGCCGGGGTAGGGACGGCCAGCACGGCTTTGAGGCCCGATGGTGCCGGGGCCCTGCCAGGTTCGAGCGACCTGGGGGGCGGGAGGGGATCCAAGTCGGCGGTTGCCGGCAGAGCAAAGGGGGGCCTCGCGGGGCGCAATACGGCTCCGAGACGCAGGCCGGAAGCAGTAGGGCAGTCCGCGGCGGCTGTCCCTCCTCCGCGGGATCGGGCAACGGCTACTGGTGGCGCCACCGGGACGCGTGGCCGCGAGTGTGTGCAAAAGGGAGTGAAACGTGCTGTGAAGGATGTCGCATGCGAAGGTGTGGATCAGGAACCGGTGCTTGAACTGGATTACAGCGAGGAGAGCGAGGAGTTGGATGAGGGGGAGGTGCGGGATGACCTGGAAGGCGTAGGCCGCGCGGCGGGGGATGACGACCTTGGTGTGTTACAGGTCGACCCCGGGACGAGGAAGAAGACTGGAACTGGGAAGGCCCGTGGAAAGGTGTCCAGAGGACGGCCCGGGAGCGGACGGAGGCACTAACTGTTGAGAGTGCCTGGTGGGCGGTCTGGGAAGACGCGCCCCGGGGTGGGGAAGGGAGGAAGCGGGCCTGTAGGTCGGTGGGAGTGGGGGATGGGTCTGTGAGGGAGGGGGGGGCGCCTTCGGGCGGTCCACCTGCGGATGGTAAGAAGGTGGATGGTAAGTCGGTGACATTGGGGGTGCAAACTGACAAAAGTGATGGGAAAGATGAAAAGGGGGTGAAGGTCCCGAAGAAAATGCCTTATATGGGACTGGCGATGCCTTTGGGGTCGCATTTGTCGGAGAAAATGAGGGACAAGATTTGGAAACATGAGTTTGTGGATGTGTTTAAGTTGCTGCACCGGGAGGTTCAGGCGAAGGAGGGTTCCAAGGAGGAGGAGTGGGAGCTGACGAGGCGGCCTAGGGTGCCGATCACTATGGAGAATTGGACTTCGGCCTTTCTGATCTATGCTAGCGTGTATTGTCAGAAGTATCTGGACCGGGCGATTGCGCTATTCAAATACATGGATATCATTCGTAAGGCCCAGATGCAGTTTGGGGGGTTTGCATGGCTTAGCTATGATGAGGAGTTTCGGGCCCGGGTCAGCGCCGATCCGGAAAAGAGCTGGGGGGAGGTGGACCAGGAGCTTTGGATGCAGTGGATGGCGTCTTCGCACTCGTCAGCCTCTACACATACGGCCAGCGGTTTACCGGTGTTGTATCGGTCTTTTCCGACGCGTCCCGCCCAGGGCGGGGCGGGGGGCGGAACTGTGCCCAACACCATTGTGTCCGGTCAGCCGCCCAAACAGGGAGGGGCCACTACGGGGGTGTGTTGGAGCTACAGTCGGGGTTTCTGCTCCAGGTACCCTTGCAAGTTCAAGCATGAGTGCTCAAAGTGCGGCGGGAAGCACCCCATTACTCAATGCCTCTCGCTCGCCACCCCATCTGAACAGTGGAGGAACGCTAGGGGCCGGGGGCAGCCTGGCCCGAAGGGCGCCTACTCCGGTTAAGGTGGAGGCGATGGCCCCGTGGCTCGCGTGCTATCCTGATCGCGAGTCCGCGGCGCGGCTCTTTTGGGGTTTCACCGAAGGCTTTCGGGTGGGTTACCAGGGTCCCAGGGAGCGTCGGTGGGCGGAAAACTTGAGGTCGGCGACGGAACTGCCGGGAGTGGTGGCTGCGAAGTTGGAGAAGGAGGTGGCGGAGGGGAGAGTTGCAGGGCCGTTTGATGACTGGCCGCTGCCGGACCTGATCATTTCTCCGTTGGGGGTGGTGCCGAAGAAGGAGGAGGGGGAGTTCAGGATGATTCACCACTTGTCGTGGCCGGAGGGTCGTTCGGTGAATGACTTTATTGCGGAAGTGGACTCGAGGGTGCTGTATGCGTCAGTGGACGATGCGGTTCGGATGGTGCGGTTGTGTGGTCCCGGTGCGGAGCTGGCGAAGTGTGACATTAAGTCGGCTTTCCGGCTCCTGCCTATTCACCCGGCTGATTTTGGGCTCTTGGGCATGCAGTTCGGGGGTGCCATCTATGTCGACAAAGTCCTTCCCATGGGTTGTGCCATCTCCTGTGCGTTGTTTGAGCTTTTTAGCACGTGTCTGCAATGGGTCATGGTGCGGGTGAGTGGGTGCCGCGAGGTCACTCACTACCTGGACGACTTCCTTTTTCTGGGCCGGGCGGGGTCGGGGGATTGCGGCAGGGCCCTGTCGCGTTTCCAGGCCTTGGCTGTGCATTTTGGGGTGCCTCTGGCGCCGGAGAAGACGGCTGGTCCCAGCTGTTGCCTCACGTTTTTGGGGATTGAATTGGACTCGGTGGTGTGGTTGGCGCGCCTGCCGGCAGCTAAGGTGAAGGAGATTCTGGCGTGTCTGGAGTGGGCTGTGGGGGAACGGCGGATCCCTTTGCGGGCGGTTCAGAAGCTTCTGGGTTTCCTTAACTTTGCATGCAGGGTGGTGCGGGCAGGGCGCACGTTCTGTCGGCGGCTCGGCATGGCCATGTCGGGGGCAGTGCTTCCGCATCACAGGGTGAGGATCTCTCTGGGGGTGAGGACGGATTTGAGGACTTGGATGACTTTCCTGCAGGATTTCAATGGGGTGCCTTTGGAGTTTGATGAGGAGAGGGCAGTGTGGCAATGCCAGATTTTCTCTGACGCGGCTGGGTCAGCGGGGTTTGGGGTCTTTTGGGATGGTCGGTGGTGTGCAGAGAGCTGGCCGGCCTCCTGGATCAAGCAAGGCAGGAGCATTGCGTTTTTGGAGTTTTTCCCTTTGCTGGTGGCTCTGGTGGTGTGGGGGGATGACTTTCGGGACAGGACAGTGCTCTTTCACGTTGATAACATGACGGTGGTGGACCTTGTTAATAACCAAAGGGCGAGGGACCTGCGAGTGCTGCGGCTGTTGCGTAGATTCATGTTGGCGTGCCTGCAGTTGAATGTGGTGTTTCTGGCCAAGCATGTCCCTCAGGCGAATAATGACATTGCGGATGCGTTGTCTCGTTCGCAGTGGCGGCGGTTCCGACACCTGGCGCCGGGAGCGGACGCCTGCAAGACCGAGCTGCCGGCTGGCATCTGGGCCTTGGGGGAGTGAGGATGATTGGTCTGGTGGAGGGTTCGTTGGCTCCGTCCACGAGGAGGACATATCGACTGGCATGGTCTGAATTTAGTTCCTTTATGGGCTGGATGGTGGATGGTGTGGTGAGTGGGGAGTCGGAGGTGCTGGAAGGTTTGAGGGGCTATGTGCTCTCCTGTATGGACCGTGGCCTGACTGCTGCTACGATTTCTGGAAAATTGGCGGGCATTTCCTTTCATTGTGTCCTGTTTCTGGGTTTCGACCCCACCAAGGATGTGGTGCTGGCTCGCATGTTGCGGGGGTGGGGCCAGGAGAGGGGCGCCGGGAGGGGGCGCCTACGGGAGGCAGTGACGTCTGACTTGTTGGTCCGGCTGGTTGGGGTGTTGCCGGGGTGTTGCTATGACAGGGCCGAGGTGGGCCTGTTTCGTCTGTGCATGGTGTGGATGTTCTTTGGGGCGTTTCGGGTGTCGGAATTGCTGGGCACGAGGCGGGGAGCTGGCAGGTTGTTTGAGGATGTGAGGGTTGATGCGGGGCGTTTGGGGATATGGCTGGGCCGCTCGAAGACTGATCAGGTGGGACGTGGTACATGGGTGTGGTTGAGTGAGTCTGGTGGGGCAGTCTGCCCAGTGCTGGAGTGGCGCTCTTTCTGCGGGGCGGGGGGGGCCCGGGGGGGTGAGATTTTTTGCCATGCCTCTGGTGCGAGAGTGTCGGCTGGCCAGTTGTTGGCGGTGCTGCGTATGGCTTTGGGACGCCTGGGGATTGATGGAACTGGTTTCGGTACTCATTCTTTTCGCATTGGGGCTGCGACTGCGGCGGCCCGGCTGGGTTGGTCCTGGGACAGGATTAGGAGGATTGGGCGTTGGAAGTCGCGCTGTTGCGAGCGGTATGTGAGGAAATAGTTGGAGTCCCAGGCAGGTTTGTTGGTGTTGCAATGTTTTTTGTTTGCCTGTTCTAACATCTTTTTCTTCGTAGGTTGCGTGGGTGGCCCGGGCGGTAAGACGGTGACTTGGATCGTTGGGCACTCATTTGTGCACTGGGCGTCCAAATACGCTGACCAGCAGGTTTACGGCCGTAACCTGGGACTGAAAGGACAATTGCACGAGGTGAAATGGTGGGGAAAGAGTGGAATGCGATGGGGGGCACTACTGCCCTGGCTCGCGAAGATGGTCCCACAGAGGGGATGCCCGGATTTGTTGATCATTCATTTGGGCGAGAACGACCTGGTGCAATTGTCTGGACTGGCTCTGTTGCAACTCATGCAGAGGGACTTGGATGTGTTGAAGTCAAGGATGGCGGGGGCCTGCATTGCCTGGACGGAGCTGGTCCCCCGGAAAGTTTGGAGGGGGGCCATGAAACACGGAGCTATCGAGAAGGCCCGGAGGAAACTGAATCGGGCAATGCGGCTGTACTGTGTGGACAGGGGTGTAAAGGTCCTTTCGCATCTTGGGATTCGACTGGAGGAGCCTTTAGCGTTTAGGGAGGACGGTGTGCATCTGTCTCGACTGGGGAATGCGTGGTATATGATGGAGTTGCGGGATGTGGTGAGCAGGTTGTGGAACGAGTCCATTTGGTGCCGGAGGGAGTGACTTTGCAGTGACGGACGGATGGCCCCGTGGTGGGGGGGTGGGGCAGTGTACCGCCCTACAGGGGGTCCACTGGGTGGCAGGTTTCGAAGGGACAGGGGGTCAAGAGCGGGCATACCCATCCCTTGGGGGGGGCTTGGCACAGGACGGACCGAAGTTTGATTGGAAGTCTGCAATGACTGGGGGCTGGAAGACGGTGATTGACGGACAAGAGAAGGGTGTTTGGAGCCGCTAGGGCTTAGTGATGACGTGGATGAATGAAACAAATGGGGGGGGAAGTGTGAATGGGGGTTTGTTGTTACTGTTATTGTTGATTTATTGTTATGCGCAGTTCTGGTCTAATAAAATGGCCTTTTACGCTGACACTGCGTGGTCTGTTTATTGCGCGATGCCGGGCCCCGGGGAAAGCAGAGTCGCAGACTAGTCTTTCCCCGGGGTCTTTCGCGCAGGGGATAGTCCAGGTAGGGAAGGGGAGGGGTTAGGGGGTGGGTACTTAAGCGCGGGGGAGGAAGGGATCTTCCTCTTTTCTGCGCCTGGCACCATCGGGAGGGAGCTCGAAAGGCCGCCCACCCACCCGGCAAATGGAGGTGGTTCTTGGGCTGGTCTGTTGCGTTGCCAGTTTAGGCCAGAGCTGCGGTAGGCAGGTTTCGAAGGGACAGGGGGTCAAGAGCGGGCATACCCATCCCTTGGGGGGGGACTTGGCACAGGACGGACCGAAGTTTGATTGGAAGTCTGCAATGACTGGGGGCTGGAAGACGGTGATTGACGGACAAGAGAAGGGTGTTTGGAGCCGCTAGGGCTTAGTGATGACGTGGATGAATGAAACGAATGGGGGGGGAAGTGTGAATGGGGGTTTGTTGTTACTGTTATTGTTGATTTATTGTTATGCGCAGTTCTGGTCTAATAAAATGGCCTTTTACGCTGACACTGCGTGGTCTGTTTATTGCGCGATAGGGGACTACGAAAGACACTGATCTCCCTCGAATCGAATGGGAAGGTATGTTAAAAGGGTTACGAACGCAGGAAGTGGCATTGTTCTAATATGTTGTGACAAAGTATTTTGGAGCTGTTGATAAGACCACTGGGTATATTGTAGACTTGTGCTGCGGCGTGCTACTGGATGTTGGCCCAACCTGCATACCTTTGTGGCACTGCCTTCCGTTAGCGATTCCGACAGTATACATGCAGTAGCAACACCGACCGGGACCTTGGGGAGGGGGGTAGTTAGGGCAAAAAGGGGTTGTTCCATTCTTCCGAATTCTTCACTTTATAGCTTTGTTTTTTTTTTTTTTCTTTTTCATTGTGGGTATATTATATATCGCACTGTATTACGCAACTGCATTTCCCTGTGCTGTTTCTCACAGCTGACTGATGCTCGACTATTTTTTATTGTAACCATATGGTCAAATTGATAAGGGGATCGTGCAAAATGTTACAGAATATTAAACTCGCATTAGGAATACTGTAAAAATAATACATGCTATGTTATGGATTGTATGTTAAGAAAATCAATAAAATATGTTTTAAAAAAAAAAAAAGTCACATACAAGTATTGCACCATTACCTTGTGTACATGGCTGCGTTCAAAGTCACCACCACTTAGTCAAACTCCATATGTACCCAGGTCTAATAGTGAGGCAAGTGACGTTTTGCACATCACAAACATGTTCATATCCTGAATTGTTGCAATTGAAAAACTTGACCTATGTGCAATTGTGATGTAAAAAGAAAAAGCTGGGCAACTTCATGTCACACTCATAACCAGAACTGATGTGGACAATGACACCCAGCAAATGTAGACAAGAACATCTTGAGTGCATCCCGTGAAAGTTCACATACTCCATGGACAACATGCGATCCATGACATACTAAAATCATTGCATACGTACGCTACCAATTGTGCATGATTTGCAGTTGATTCATAACCAATTTGTGGAACACAGAAATCAGCAGTACAAAACTGGAGACATGCTTTATTCTGCATGTTAAAACCAAAACTATACCCGAAATAAGGCCAATGGCCAGCCCATATTTGTTCATATGAGCTATGGGCACAAATATTCTGGCAATCTAATCTTGCCAGCTCTGAAACTGCAAGGGGTCACCTCCCCTTGGTGGGGCATCTATGGGTAAGCCAGGCACCAAAGGGACAAAACTAGGGATTGCTGGGTTGCGTTTGGGGAGGGATGGGATCAGGAGGGGTGTGTGGGTTCACTTCAGTGGTTAGGTCCAGTTCAGGGGTGGTTGGGTCCATTTCAGTGGTTGTGTCCATTTGAGGGGTGGTTGGGTCCACTGCAGTGGTTGTGTCCAATTGAAGGGGGAGGTGGGTCCACTGCAGACTTAAACTGAGGGGGGTGCAGCTGTAGTTGGAGTGCTCGATGGAGGGGGGCTTGGTATAACCAACTTGGGGATGGTATAATCATGCATTGTATATACAGGGATGGGGACACTGATTTTTTTGTTAGTGTTTTTTTTGGGTGGGAGGTACAGGGCTTGGCTGGGGTTGTCTTGGTTGGTGGAGGGGTTTTCAGCTTGGAAGATCGTTGTCATTTGCAGGTGTTTGGCCGTTTCTACTCCAAGGTGGGGGGGGAGATTTAGATGTCTGGGCCGGGTGTGGGTGGCTTCTTCTTTTTTTATGGGGCGTGCATGGGTCAGCAGGGAAGAGGCCAAGGTCAAAGACGAAGACTTTCTGGCCAGAGGGGCAAATAAGAGAGGCAAGAGCAGGTGTTGTGGAGGCAGAGGGTTCTGAGGTCTGCGGAGTGTCTGTGGACGCATGTGTGTCATCTGGTGGTATGTCCCTGATGGTGAGTGTGCTGTCTGTCTCCTGAGTGTGCATGTCTTTGGGTTTGCCTTTGTGTCTGTGTGTTCGTGTGGTGCGTGTGGCTTTTGAGGTGTGTGCATGCCATGTGTATATTTGCATGTGCTTGGGTCAGGGAGGGTAGTTGGGGCTGTGGGTGGGGAAGATGTAGGAGGGAAGAGGGACTGCTGGAGCTAGGACATTGCTGCCATCAGCGTGGCGGCCATTGCCTGATTGGATCTGTGTAGGGCAGACATTTCAGAGTGAATGCCCTCCATGAATGATACCATTTGCTTCAAAAGAGTGATATGCACATGGAGGAAATTCAGCACTGATGTCTGCCCCACAGAGATCTGCCTCAGGATGTCTATCGCCTCCATACTGAGGGCAGCAGGGGGGCAGGGTTTGAGGTGTCTGGCCAAAAGGAGATTGCTCCCCTGCCATGGGAGCAGTCACAGACAGTGGGATGGGGAGCAGCTTGGAGGTTGGAGATGTTGAGGAATCATTTCATGTGTCCTCCACCACAAGTGAGTCATCACTGGAGCTTGACTGGTTCTCAGATGTTGCGGGTGGAGTTTTCAGACCTGCCCTCAGTGTGGCTCCCCTCATCCTCCCCGCAAGTGGATGCCTCCACGTCCAATTCAGCACTTGTCCTAGACTCGGGATCTGCTCCCCCCACATCCCTGGCACTGTCTCCTCCACTGGCTGCTGCTGCTGCTGTGAATAAAAATAAAAAGGATTCTCATAAGTCATCTGTATGTATTTGACACAAAGGTAACATCACAAATATTCACTGTTGAAACAACTTCATAATGTATATTAATGCTATTGCCTTTGCATACATTTACATAAATGGCATTTGTCATTTTGCAAGTTAACCATTGCTCCCTCACACATTTGGTTATCTGCAACATTGGGTGTATCAACATCAATTACCAGGACCACAATGTCAACTACTTTACTATGTAGCAAGTGATATATCGTCTTTTGCACCTGACGGTTTAGTTTCATGACATACCTGTCTCATCTCCTGGAAGGGAGTATAGAACTCACAATGGGAATAGGATCCACACAATTGAATTGAGACATGGTATTCATTCTGCAATCCCTTGTCAAAAATATCCTTGTCCAACTTAAAGTGTGCATACTCATTGCATGAGTCATGTCACACAGATGGCAGTGATGGTGCTCAATTGTCATGTAACTTAGGTTCTTTAGTGTCAGGTCACACATCTGACTCCGATTGAGAATTCACCAAGGTAGTAGATATAGCTAGGGTGAGAGGGATGTGGCCCATTGCCTTATGTCATCTATGCACAGAGTCATCAGGATAAATCAGAATGTTTTGCACATTGTAAACAGCTCACCATTTTCAGGTGTGATAAATGGTCAACACACTTCCAAGTCCAATAACTGCATCTTCACAATGCTTCTGGTTTAACACCACACTAATGGCTCATGTGGGTGCACCGTCTGTACAGACTATCAGTACTGAACATCCATTCTTCATGAGTCCAGTCAACACTGTGTACCAATTCTGTCTAGACTGCAGAAGTCCCCATTTGTATGGCCCAAGTCTAAATGTCCCTCACTTCTATTAGACATATCGCACACTGCCTACAGCTTAGATTGCTCTTTTTGTCTCATTGTGTTGATTTACTTCAAAATGATGCATATTTTACACATCTCAGGCTGACAGTGATGTATCATACACATGGTTTACAATGTATGTATAGCCAACAGCATTTACACACAAGGCAACTGTTGTGAATGTGTATCTAACATCAGATCACAAATTCCCAGCCTTGTTTCAACCATTGATCACCTGTGTTTGTCAGTGAACGGCATGTGTTGTCACTGTTACAGAGTCTAACACATGGACTCACTCCTTTGAATGGAGAGAATGGAATATTCCACACAATCATGTGACGGGCCAGTGTGACTAATGACCAGAGTTAGCATACCTGTAATTGGCCCATGGGATACATTCTATAACACTGAGCAGCACAGCTAGGACCTAACATTAGCACAATGAGCAAGCAAAACTCACCAAGGTCTCAATCCTGCTGCAGGCATGTACAGCATGGCCTATTCACACTTGTTTGGTCATGCCTCACACACTTGTGGAAACCACACAGAGAACAGGTCATACTTTAGTCAATGTGCAGGCGCATGTTGGACATTTGCATTATTTCAGAAGGTTACCTCCATGCACATGTTTCCTTGATTTCTGGTGATCACATGAACATGGCACTACGGTCACTTTCCTGTACATAACTGATTCACATCTCCCTGAGGAAAGGGGTATAACCAGGCTTCAAAAGATCCCTATGCATATGCATTTTACAAAACGGATCATTGAGTTTGGATGACTTACAACCAATGAAATGGGCAGCAGGCTAAGGTACTGTAACATATGTTTAACAAAGTTGTGCGACAAGGCACATACCCACCTCCTCCTTGCTGCTGTCTGGCTTTCAACTGCCCATCCAGGTCAGGGAAGACCACAGCTAGAATGCGAAGCATGTGGGGGGTCAGTGTTTGGTACCTGCCCCTCTTGCCAGGATGTGACAGGCCAAGCTGGACCTCAGAGATCTTCCTGGCCCAGCCACGAGGGTCCAACCACCTCTTGCAGGAATGACGGACGTGCAGAAGCTCTAACACCACAGAGCACACCTTCCGGGAGATTGTCCTCCAAATCTTGGCCTTATCATGGGCGTTGACCTGTAATGATGACATTGTGACAGAACATTAGTGCTCATGCAACATGTTTCCGAGTCAGACACCCATACACACTGTAAATGCTCAGTTTAGCAATGATGTCTAAGGGCTAGGCATATGGAATTCTGTGCAGTTGTCCTGGGTTCAATGATGACTCTGTCCATGAGAACAGTGATGAGATGTTCACCCTAGTACACACACTTCTGCAGCTGTATACCTGCCCAGAACAGGTATCAACATACTTTTAAAGTTACAGATAACATGATATATGCTTGCCAATGAGATTCCTAATGGTAGTATTGCATGGTGATTACACACGTCCAAAGAAAATGCTGTATAGTCATTACTCACCTGCTCTTCTGGTTTGCCATAGAGCTGGCTGTACAGTGGCAGGAGGATGTCCAACAGAGCCTGGTTATCTTCCTCACTGAAAGCTGGGCCCCTGACAACTGTATTTGCCATACTAGCTCCTAGAGGATATGGCAACAGCAGCAGAGAGATGGGGTGGTGCAGGAATGATGCAGGTAGTGCAGGCAAGTGAAGTCTCTAGGGAACCAACAGACTTATATCTTAAAGACAGAGGCGGTCTTGAATCCATGCAGACAAAGCAATAGGTTTGCGACTGCAGCATTATCTGAATTGGTCTAATGCACAACATTGCTTGCAGATGACATGCCTGCCGCAACATTCAAAAACTCATCATCTGACCACGATTGACTTTGATAAATTGGTGATGGGAGTTTGCCGAGTTTGTTTCCTGGCGATGATGACACAAACAGAAAAAAGGGTAGGTCACCATAACAATCAGCAGCCAATGACTGTGACTGAATCGGTTTGGATGCGGCTACTGAGTCTTTTGAATACTCACCAGTGTCTTTCACCATCTCAACCAACAGCCAATGACTGTGACCGAATTGGTTCGGATGCGGCTACCATGTCCTTTGAATACTCACCCCTGTTGATTAGCATTATAACTTGCAGCCTATGGCTCAGTCAGAATTAGTTAGGATACAGCTACCATGTCCTTTCAATAGGACACTCCTGTAATTGATTTGTTTTTGTGCATTACATGTGTGTAAACATTTTTTTCATGATGAGATTGACATTTGAATAAATATCTCTTACTCCCAAGAGCAGCTAACCTTGAGGGCACATGACACACTTTGTTTGAGACTAATACCACAATTAAGACTAATTTATTTAATTTAACCTCTTCCGCGCGAGCGCAATTTCCGCGCTGTGCGGGAGGTTTGATTAGTGGGCGGGGATTCAGATGGCCGGGGGACTTCCTCCGCACACGCCCAATGTGACACGTGATGGCTCCCGGCCATCACACGCACAAAAGGGGTTAACCTCCTACGCTTGATCACACTGCCAATGAGTTTTGGGGTGTACACTTGTGTTGTCTTTACATGTTCACTGCTTTTGGGGACTGTATGACCCAATGTGCATTCTGTGACATTCTTGACTGTAAATGTTGGGTGTGTGAAATCATGTAGAAAGGATTAATATTTGAATAATTAGACTGTGACATTAATCAGCCACATCAGCTTGAGTTTGGTATTTGAATTAATAGTGTATATTTGTGTCATTGACATAAGTGGATGATGGGATAAATCATGCAACACAGTCATTGTTCCTGTTCTTTGTATGTGATTGTATGTGTTTGGCAGACATGACAACATGACAGTGTCCACCCTGTGACAGTGGTGTGCATGATTCTCATTGTGAGAGGCTGTTTGTGTCATGTGTACCACATATATGGCATTCCATGATCCAATTGTGGGTACCTACAAACCCTGTAATTGTTGTATCAAAAATATATCTTGGCCAACTTGGTGTGGACTTGTGGAGTATGCTTGATCACATTAATAGTGACAGACAGTAGAGGATTTTTACAGTACAGCACTTTAGTTGCTGTGTCTCGATCCCTTGGTAACATTTCTGGGAAGAATACTAATGCTGTGATATGGAACAAGGGTCAGCCTAAAGTGACATCAACTCTGTTTAAACCCTACATATGGGTATGGGAGACGTCCTCTAGTCTACAGGCCCTTTCCCGACCTCTAGACCATGGAAGAACAGGATACTATCAGAAGATATTGTTTCGCCAGGCTACTTATTGATGAGTTGTCAGAGCAGTTGGCACTGCATTTTCAGCCTCGACGCACTTGTGCTGGCCCCCAAGGAGAAGGTGATGGCAGCCCGCCATTTCTTTGCCACGGGGTCAATCCAATTCACAATGGCAACATCTGGGGCATGTCCCAAACTATGTTTAGCCATGTCCTTTGTTATATGTTGTTATGTTATGTTCTGTTAAATAAATTTCTAAGGCGCGACTAACACCGTTAGGTTTCTTGGCGCCAATGTTGGAGGCATTGCTACAGTACCTTGACCAGTACATTCAGTTTCCGAAACATGGAATGTTGTCAAACATCAAGGGAGAATTTTGTGCTTTGGGAAGGGTACCACATGTCATTGGCTCGATTGAAGGGACGCACATTGCTTTTATACCACCAAAAGCAAATGACCAGACATACCGCAACCACAAGCACTACCATTCGATCAATGTGCAGGTGGTATGTCTGGCTGGCATGCTGATACCCCATGTCTGCATATGTTTCCCTGGCTCTGCACATGACACGGACATCATGAGGAACAGTGTCATCTCCTATTTGATGTGACAGCTGCAACCTGAGCGTGCCTGGCTTGTTGGTAGGTGATGCATGTTTATGTTGTGGTGTGTGTTGTTTGTATGTCAGATAGTGCTCTGTTGTCAGACAACTGGAGTCTTTTCTGTGTTCAATGTAGAAGGCTCTGGATATCCCAACCAGCCTTGGTTGGTGACCCCACTTCATAACCCTGTCACTGCTGCAGATGTTCAGTTTAATGAGGACCATTGAAGGACCAGGCGAGTGGTGGAGGAGACTTTTGGCCTACTGAAGACACCATTCCGCTGCCTGGCTATAAGGAAGGAAATACCTCTGGTACCGGATGACAGAGACCAGCATCCGCCAGCATGGGAGGATCCAGGACTGGGACATGTTGCCAGTGGTGATGAGGAAGAGGGCTTAAATGTGCGACAAAAACTCATTCACAACTTTTTCACTTGAGTGTAAGTACGCAATGAGAGGAGGTGAAATAGTCCAATTCTTTGCTTTTGTGTTGCTGGTATACAATGTCTATGTATGCCTGTGAGTGTATGATAATTAACATACATTTTTCAAATGTAATAAATGTAATGGTTCAATAATGTTGTATGTTAAAAGCTACAGTGCTAACATGAATCCTAGCAAGTGTTCACACGGACACATTTCTGCATTTGATGAAAATCACTTGTAAATTTGATCAACTCATTCATGATTTCCTGACTCTGTTCTATGTTTCTCCTTACCAGGGTACTTTGCCTTGTCATCTGCAGACATGTGCCCTCCCAGACCCATGATGCAGTGACAGATTCCAACATTGAACGTCATTTGAATTCCCTGGCATGCACTTACTTCAGACCTGATGGTCATCTTTTGTTCTTTTCAGCTTTTTGTGTGATGCGATAATTTTTTGTGTGAAGGCGTCACGTGGTATATGGAGAATAAACCTGTGCTCCACGTTGAGGTGTGCGGTGTCTGTCTTAACACATCAAATAATAGTTACAAACCTAAACATGTTCCATGATGATCAGTTGTGCTGACAATTCGTGTAGATTGTGATTGCAATAGGTGCTAGCTTTTTAGGCGATAGACTTCCATTGAGTCTGCAACATGTCCTACGGATTGTGTGATAACCTGGTTGTGTCTATTTATCATGCTGCAACACGGTAAATTCACTTACAAGGCAGTGATAACATTTATGAAGTGATCTGTTACCAATGTTACTGACACTGTCTTCTTTGTGAATTTGTGTTTCATTTCAATTTGTACAATTGGGATTCAAAGTCACAACATGAACTAGTATAGTGTGCAAAGTGATTTATTTTTGTGCATAGCATGATGAAATCATTCCACAACATGGTGGAGTGCTCAAAGAAATACAAAACAAAGAGCAGAGAGGAGTTGGTAGTGTTTGTAGATGAATTATTCCAAAGTTAATCCACAGTTATTTGAGTCCTTAGTCCATCTTAGAACCTCTAGCAAGTGTGGGACAATTCAATGACAGTAAACAAAGTGAACGCTTGGCAGACAATGGAAGATATCAGGAGCAGGTTGTCACTTTCTGAGGTCATCAGTTCCCCAAGGATTTATCTTTGGATGACCCATTTGATGTTTTGCAGGGGGACCCTCGTGTGTAGGCAGCAGAAGTGAAGGGGGCTCTCTGCCAGAGTCCACATCCCTCCCTGTGGCTGGTGCAGATATTGATGCACCGGATGTTGTGGGCACACGGGGAGGTGTGGATATATTGGTGGCAACCTGGTAGAGGCAGGCAGGTGAGAAGGTTCCTGTGCACTGCACTCAGGTTATCAATTTTGCTTATGTACATGTCCATTTTTGCATTGTGGGCTGCCTGCTGGTCATGCATGGTCCTGAGGATCCCAACACCCAGGCCAAAATCTCCGGTGCAACCCTTATATGCATTGACGATTCTGGATAGGTGTGGGTGCTCTTCATAAGCAGCACCAGCTGCATGATGGTGAAGATCCCCACGTCCGCTCTCACCACCCCTTCCCACCTGAGCAGGCACAGCTGGCGTTGGCCCAGTCAACCCTGAGCCTCCTTCCTAGTTGACAAGGATGGTGTTGTCTACCAACTCCAGAGTTTCATGTGTTGCTGAGCTGTCAGTAGTGGGTTGGGCTGCTGTGTCCGTGAGGGTAGGGGTCAGCTAGGTGTTGTCAGCTGATGCAGGAGTGGTTGCAGAGGATCCTGAGGCGGTCACTGCTGGTGCTGTGGGATGACCCACATCTGATGGGCCAGGTTGTTTCTCGGCGTCCGAAGATGGCTGAGAGACCTCAACTTTGGAGAGCTCCTTGTCAAGCAGAGTCTGGGACTGGCTGTCCTGGTTTCTTCCAGTTGTGTTCTCATCACACCCAGTGGGAACATGAAATACAGAATGATTCATGTGAATACCTACTGCCCCACAAATCATACCCATGACACAGGCTGCTGAACAGAATAATGAGTTAATGTACATAGATTGAACTGCTTCATCCATGATGCAGGACTATGTTTGGGGGGTACATTGACATTCTAAGATGGGGATGAATTAACATGTCCAGCTATGTGCATCAATGGGCATGTTGTGTTTTGTTGACATTACATGACCAAAGACATTGACTGGTTTGTGACACCATGTGAATGGCACAGGTAGGTTGTGGTCCACATCTTTGAATTCAAGAAAACATACATACTTTTTCTCTCCCAGTGTATGTATTTTTGTGGGCAGTGTAATTATCTTAGTGCATATCTTTAGCAGTCACATTGATGTGGCTTCCTACACACTCACAATCTGTTGATCTTCACTGATAATATTTTGAATAGTTTGAGTGAGGTGATTCTGGTTCCCATCTACTTCTACACATGAGAATGTGTGTGAGTTCCCAAAGTTGTGACTGCTTATCTTAGTACGTACACAGATTATATGTTTTAACATTGACTTCATAGTCAGATGAGTTCTCACACTCAGCTTTCTGCCATTTTGTGTCCCTGAATTTTGAGGACGTGTAGCTTATGTGCTTGATAATTGATTCCTGAACATCACTGCGCTAGCGCTTGGGTGAAAACTGTAATTTGCTGCAAGTGCTTTTTAAACCCCGTTGCATTTTAAAACTGTTCGTTATTTCTAGCATATTGTGCGCTGACTCCCCGGTCCACCACAGCAAATCATGCTGTTTGTTGTGGAGGGAGAACAGAGCGCCTTCACTTCCTGGTGGTGCCATTGCGGGCAACCATCTTAGTAGGGTGACGCTCTAGTCTTCCCTCAAGCCCTGACTACTTAAGACCCCAGCGCCGACGCGCACGATCATAATTGATTCCTGAACATCACTGCGCTAGCGCTTGGGTGAAAACTGTAATTTGCTGCAGTAATTTGCTTCTATCCTAGTCCCATTTATCCAGGGGAATTGGAAATGCTTCTTTAAGTGGGGAGGCCACACATTAAAGTGGCTAACTCAACTTTACCCTCAGTGACTAGAACTGTTTCAGTGTGAACCCTGATTTGCTCTGGGCACACTGTTGATCCCATCTGGAGATTGGATACACCAGTACTTACTGGAGGAGGAATAAAGGACTTCTTCTTAGGCGGTAGCATCTCCAGTTAAGTGCCCCAACTTCTTACAGTTGAAACATCAGGCCTTCTTGGGATCAAAGTTATCCCCTTTGTACCTACCATTGGACTGGGAAGAGTTGTCGGACCCACCTCATGAGCAGGTTTTTAGGGCCCTTTACAAGACTCTAGTTTATTGTCTTTGGGGTTCTCACCCCCCTTTCCCCTGGGGAGGTTTGGTAACCCCTTTCTTTTGGTCACCCTCAGTGGCTGTTTTTGTTACCCTAGTCCTGACCCAGTGTTCTGCTTTCTTTCCCAACTCTTGAGGAAAAATTAGACCTATGTCTACCAAATGTTGATGCAACTTCTTATTAGTGCAATTACTCAAAATATGTTCTTTCATAAAAAAGATTTTAAAGTCCATTGAAATCATTCACATTATTTCCAGCTAACCATCCATCTAGAGTCTTAACTGAATAGTCTACGAAGACAATCCAGGACTGGCGTTGTGTTTTGTGAGCCCCCTAAATCTAATCCTATAACCCTCAGTTGTGAGCTAAGAGCCCTCAACCAGGGTGTTCTTCACGAGGTCATAAGAAACTGTCTCTGCACCTGTAAGGGTCAGGAGTCTGTCCCTGCAGTTACCAGTGAACATTTCCCAAAGAAGTGCCCCCCAGTGTGACTTCTTCACTTTTCTCATTTCACAAGATCTGTCAAAAGCTGTGAATCATTTGGTGATGTAATCACCTTCCTCAAATTTGGGGACTATCCCTTTGAGGATTTTGGGATCATAAGATTGCTCTCTGTCCCTATTTTTTAAGATTATGTCACCATTGGTGGAAGCTAAGCCCATCCCTGTTCTTCCTTTTTCTTGAGCGAGGAGTCTGGTCTCTAGGTCTAATCATTTGGTCAACCTTACTAAGAGGTTGGGCTCCTCCTTGAGGCTGTCCTCAATGGCTCTAGGTGCTGTGAGTTGTATTCTTGGAGTAAGGGGCAAAGGGGCCCTGCTCTCCCTAGGACGTATTGGGGTTGGAAGTTCTCCTCATCCCCTCCATTCTCTTCCCCATTCGAGAGGTCTTCTCCTTGCTCAGAGTGGTGGCCCATAGCATTTAAAGGTACCCTCCCACACACGGAGCACAAAGAGGAGTACAAAGTTCCCCAGGGATCGTGATACAGTGTGGAGAAGAGAGTAGATCCGAAGGATCAAGGAACTAGGAAGGTTCCCTTGTCGGAACTAGAGAGCCTCATACACCCAGAGCGTTAGGTGTGAAACACACCCTGACTGAAGGATGTCCAGTATCATCATCGGCTCGCTGCCCCTCGTCAGACCGGCACTGCAATGTCCGACGGAGTACCCGAGGGTACTCTTTTGGCGGGGTTCTTTTGTTCCTTGCCGATGGTGAGTGTGAGTGAGGCTGGAGTAGTGTGTAGTCAGTGTAATGTGAGTGAATGTTAAAAAGGGTAGTCAGTCCACAATAAATTTTATTGGCTTGGCTGATTCCCTAATTAAAAGGGGTGGGAGGGGAGTTAGAGGCTGAGGGGGTGTACAGACATCCAACTCAACCCCCTGGTGTGGTCAACATGTTTCTCGCCAAAAGGCGATTCGTCAGGACCTAAAGCAAGGTACTACACAACAAATTAAACAATGTAATGCTCATACACAAAGTAACAAGCAAATACAACCTCTCCGGGTCGGGTGCATAGAGGGCCACAGGGTCCTGCTCTAATTAGGCGACCTGGTGGTAGGGGAAAAAAGGGTTTAATAAAGAGCGAGTCAAATCATAGCTAAGTAAGGTGACTGTGTCTTTAGAGGCGTGGAGTGACTTCAGTGAACGTTCTCCACACTGTGAGGAGTGAAGGGGAAAGTGAAGGGAAACTGAGCATACCAAACACTGGGTGCAAATTCCCTTAATAATCGGTCTAGAGACGGCACGATTATTATCTCTATTTAGAGCAAGCATAATACAGAAAAAATACTAGTCTGAATTGTAAAAGCCGAATCTTACAGACTGACACCCATTCCCAGGAGAGTAGCAGGAAAAATCCTTACCCTAAGGGAAAGTTACTTGGGCCTCGCAGCATGCTCCCGTGAGGCCAGCACTGTCTGGTCGGTAAACCTGAAGGGTATGGAATGTAGGAGTCAATAAGTGTGTTACACCTCAAGGGTTTTTTTTTGGGGGGGTGAGATAGTTATGTTAATGCCTGGTAATGGAGGCTAATGTAACAGATGACCTCCAAGGTTTGAAACAAACTCTCCTGAGACTACTCAGAGTAGGGGGAAAAAGGAAAAAGGGGGGGGAAGGAAGAGCGGGGAGTTGGGACAAACACTCTTTCACGCAATTACTGTAAAGAGATCAGCGGAGCCCCAAGGGCGGGGCCCAGTCATGAGGTTCTGTTGTCTGCTGTAAATGCATGTTGGCAGTTCTAAAGCATTTCTTAAAAACGGCACCGTGGTACTTGAGGTCACCGTGCTGTTTAATGCCCCCAACATGTGGTTAACAGTGAGTGGTTTAGGTGGCGGGCACGCTGTTTAATACCTCCCAAGCCTGAGTAACATTAGCTGGTTTAGGTCCGGGGCAGGGGGGGGGAACGGAGGAATGGGAGAAAAAAAAAACCCTCCCACACACCACAGAAAAAGTGATACTTGGTCTGCTCAGGAGAGACAGAGCGACTTGGCCGGTTCTGGCTGCTTACACTCCGCCTCCAGAAGTCGACACATTGCCAATAGCAGACTTAAAAAGAAATATTAAAACTTTACAGAAATCTGTCACAGTACATTATGAGAACACTCACATTTGAACCTACAAGTGTTACTCCAGCAGGTCAACTACAAGGGACCGCAATTAAAATTACCCCACAAACACTGAACGCAGTTATGGGAAGAATAGCACAGAAAACAGCACAAGTAGAGGCAGTGTTTCCGTACAGAGGCCCACAAAAAAAACACAGAATACTGACAATTTGCTTGCCAATGGGGATAGCTCCCCGATAGAAGATTGTACCACTAGAGGTACACTCTTTGCTGCCATCTATACCAGGACACATGGCACACAATCAATAGTAGTGATAATAGAAGTATTGAGACAAATACAGAATGAGCATGGAGGAGAACCTGCTCTAAACTTAGGAATGAAATTAATAGGTAATTTTGCAGTTATCTACAATTATGTTAGCAAATATAAAAGGGGAGGCAGCAGCGGTGGCTATACTCCAACTCCTGAGGGAATGCACTCCTGCACAACCGATGCTGGCTTTACCCAAAATTATCGAAGATACCTACCATGAATTAGGTAGAGATCATTTGGGGTCTATGAAACCACAAGTAATGGGTACTCCTGAAAAGGATAACAATAAGCAAGCACCAGATTCTTCTAAAAAGAAATGGGATAATAATCAACATAAAAATAAGAAGAATGCATCACAGTTACTGGGTGGGTCTTCTCATCAGACGTACTTCGACAGGAGGTAAACCCTTAGAAACTGTGATAACATTAAAAACCTGACAGGTATCATGATACTTATACACGTTCCTCTCTTTCCTTTCAGGGTTCATCAAAAAACTCTGTGAGGGAAGGACCGTCAGAACACAGATCAGAAGAGCGAGCCAAGCCAAGAGACATACATCACACTTCAGACTATAACATCAAAAAAGAAAATAAACCGAAATCAAAACCTCAATTTAAAAAGAAGAAAGTAGCTGGCCTTAAAATAAGAAATACCCAGGGTGCTGAGGACCTAACTTCTGAAAGGGGAATGGACTCTGACGATGCTAGACAGCGCAGCAGAAGTAACAACAGCCTGAGGTGTTGAATGAAGATATCAGCAGACACCTCATACTAGGGTAAGTGTACCACATCAGTTATGCAAAATAACACTTCAAATGGAAGGGGACATACCCAGGAAAGTTAAATGTCTCTTTGGGGGAACCTGTCTTTTGGATACGACATCCGTTTGTAAAAAAAGATTGGCCACCTGAGTTAAATAGTAATTCTACCGGCCTTCTTCAACCTCGTTCGAGAATCAATAAAATATTCCTATGCTCAGGAGTGGGTGGTAGCGCTAGCTCCGGCACTATACCACAATTATGCAGGGTGGGATGCTGAGTCACCTCACCATGATATCCCAGTAAAAAAATGCTACACAGAGACAGCACCCAAAAAAACATGATATGAAAAAGAAGTCAGAGAGATCTTGGATCAACTTGAATACCAAGTTGTCATAGAGAATTGCACCTCTTCCATGAATAATCCTTTGTGTCCCGTAATGAAACCCAACAATTCATACCATCTAGTTTTAGACTACAGAAATTTGAACACATGCACAACAACATTTGTAGTACAGAATGCATACAGTGCCACATTAATGAAAAACATTGTGCAGAAAAAGTACAAATCAACACTAGATATCTCAAATGGATTCTTTTGCCAAAATATAGCGCCTGAGAGCAGATATTTTACAGCATTTTCAGATCTCGACTCTCAACGTCAATTTTGTAAACTGCTCCAAGGGTATAAGAAAAGCCCCGGGTTGTTCTTAGCAAGAGTATGTATCAAAGTTACTTCAAAATTTTGATGAGGAGGCATTGTCCCATGTATATCATATTTATCTGAAGGACGATGAACTACTGCATCATTTGGCAAGGGTTAACAAGGCAATTTTGGGGTTTGCCTCAGAGGGCCACAATTTTAACTTTAAAAAAGACAAAACCTATCCACCTCAATGTCCTATTTTTAGGATATGAGCTTTCAATGAAGGGAAACGCCTGACAGCCAACTTTTTAGAAAAGTGTGCGCTGCTCCAACCTCCCAAGACTCTGAAAAACTTATGTTATGTTATGTTATAAAACCTTTTAATTACGCGCTCTATTACTCAATAGTATCCTGGCGCGGTGAGTAAAAAAGAAAAAGGAGCAGCCAACATAACAAACAGAGAGATTACAAAGTGATATTAAACAGATGGGTTTTGAGTCCCTTCTTAAACTGAGAAAGTGAGGGAGCAGTACGAAGGGCCAGGGGAAGAGCATTCCATGCTCTGGCTGCCTTGACAGAAATGGATTTGCCTCCTGTTCTTGAAAGCTTGAACTTGGGCTGAACCATCTGACACAGGTTGGCGGAGCGGAGAGCCCGATTAGGAGCATAAAGAGCGAATCTATTCCGCAGATATACTGGACCCAACTGATGGATAGCACGATAGGCCAGGACCAGAATTTTAAACAGAATTCGATTGGCAACAGGTAACCAATGAAGACTGCGCAGATGTCCACACACACTGGATCTCCTAGGTAATTGAAACATCAGTCTGACTGCCGAGTTTTGAATCACCTGGAGTCGATGGACCATATAGTCTAGTAGGCCGCTAAAGAGTGCATTTGCGTAATCCAAGCGTGACAAGATCAGCGCTCTTAGCACAGTCTCTCTAGCCTCACCAGGGATGAAGGGGAAAAACCTTCTGAGGGCCTTTAGAGTGGCATAGCAAGTACCGGTTAATTTCTTAATATGCTCCCCGAACTTTAAGTCCTGCCCGAACCAGACACCCAAGTTCTTTACAGGGCCTCCTATTGAGTTTGGACAGGGTAGATCAGAGGGCCAGATTTGCTCCCTGAAATTATCCGGGAAAGACCCATAGAGGAGGATCTCTGTCTTCTCCTCATTACACTTAAGTTGGGCTAATGCCAGCCAACGGAAAACTTGCGACAAACAGCTCTGGACGGTCAGGGGGTCTAAGTGGTTTTTTGGCCAAGTGAAGAGCAGCTGGGTATCGTCAGCATATGCCATTATTTTGGCACCCAGCTGCTCAGCTAGATAGACCAGGGGGGTCACATAAACATTGAAAAGCAGAGGGCTTAAGGTAGACCCCTGCGGGACTCCTGTGGTTAGTTCCTTAGCCTTGGATGCATAGGGGGGCATCCACACTTGCTGTGATCTGTCTTTCAAAAACGAGGTCAGCCAGTCCAGAGCTCGGCCTGAGATACCGATGGCAGCCAATCTGGCCAGAAGCATCGAATGGGGCACCGTATCGAAGGCGGCAGAGAGGTCTAACAAAATCAGAACCGCCCTGCCACCTCCATCCAGGCACTCCCGAATAGCCTCCGAAACCTCGATTAATGCCGTTTCGGTGCTGTAGGCCGCTCTAAACCCCGATTGGGCAGGATGGAGCGCGTGAGAGGACTCAATGAACCCTTCGAGTTGTCTAAAAACAATCTTTTCACATGTTTTAGCCAGGGCTGGCAGTAGAGATATGGGCCGATAGCTGGAGGGCACAGCCGGATCCAGGCCGGACTTTTTCAATAACGGCAGGAGCTTGGCTTGCTTCCAACTCAGAAGCACGAAAGCCGAACAGAGAGATAGATTAACAATCCTAGTTACCTCCTGGCAGACTAAAGACGACACCCCCCCCAAAACTCTAGCAGGGCAGGGGTCGGAGGGCGACCCAGATTTAAGGGCAGACAAGATTGTCAGAACATCCAACTCGGAGGCTGGGGAGAAGGATGTAAACAGCCCCTCCATCGGAACAGCTGTCAATAAGGGCAGTGAAATGGATGTCTGAGACTTGTTCAAAGCAGTCTGGAGATCCTGCTGGATCTTTAAAATCTTTTCGGAGAAGAAAATTGAAAGCTCTTCGCACCATTGATTGGAAGAAGATAGAGTAGGCAGCGCGGCTCTAGGAGAAAGAAAACTCTGGACTATGGCGAAAATTTCTTTACTATTATTGCTGGCTTTTTCAATACGTCCAGCATAGTAGCTACTTTTGGCCGCCTTAATTTCATTGTAGTATTCCTTTTGGGAGCAGCGCAGCAGCTTCTTAGCCTCAGGCGAATAGTCATGCCTCCATGACCTCTCCAGTTTCTTACACTTCAACTTCTGCTCCCGTAGCCCATGGGTAAACCAGGGCTGGGAAGGCGAGAAGCGAGGTCGGCAGATGCGATTATTCTGCAAGGAAACTGCCGAGCTGTTCGCCATCCAGGTATTAAAAGCGTCGACTGCTGCATTGATTTCCGTGGTCGGCGACGGCTGGCAGCCAGAGAGGAATTCGGAAAGGGATGCAACATTGATACGTTGCTGATGGGCCTGAGGATGAGTTGACATTAATCCAGAGTCAGTAGCCAGTGTCCAGGAAAATCTAATCAGTCCATGGTCGGTCCAGGTCATAGGTTCTGGCCGCTCCATAATGATGTCAAAATTGGAGCAGACTAGATCAAGGACATGGCCACCCACATGCGTTGGAGTCTCCACCCATTGTTTAAGATGGGCCATTGATAAGGTTTCACCAAATCTAATGGCCTCACTGCAGTCCGGGACATCCATTTTAGGATTCCTAAATTTTGGCGGAACATACATTTTGTACTACGCAGAAAAGGTGAAACCTTTCTACGACTTAATCAAACCTGATTTCTCATTTCAACATTCCCTCCAAGCTTACATGATAGCTTCCAAACACGTACGCAAATGTGTAAACACTATGAATTTGGTGATTGAGTAATCAGGGATCAAACTGGGTACAATTACCTCACCTTCAATGAAGAAGACACTGTACCCATTGCACTCAAATCACATTTGTACACAAATGCTGAAATGCTTTTTGCATGAACTGAAAAAATTCTGACTGCAGTACAGACTGCTGTAGTGAGAGAAAGAGCACTGGCTCAGGGGAAACGAATGATTGTCATAACACTGGTACCAACCTTAGAGGCTGTTACTAAAGCAAGCATTCCTAACGCTAAAGCACTGCATCTACGATGGATACAATGTGCTAATTCCCTCACTGCAAGAGATGTAGACTCCAAATGTGATTCTACATTAGAAACACAAGTATTTCTACTGTACTAACAACAATACCGTCTTCCAAAAGAACTATATCTTCTAGATCAGTATGAATATATAATTTACACTGATGTTTCTGCTCAGACAGCCATAGAAAGCAAACAGCACTACATCGTTGTTTGTGCGATTGTAAATGGTTGTAATTCGGGATGGTATGTTCTGTCCTAGAAATATGCAGACGTAGTCTCTAGGAGATTGCACAGCTCAGCTAGCAGAACTAAAAGCCCTGATGCTGGCACTAAAAACACGTATCGAGAATTCCCCACACAAATTGTGTGCGATTCATTTTATTGTGACAAGTCAGACAATGAATAGCTTCACTACTGGGGCCAAAATGGATTTAAAGATTCAAAAGGTTGCACAATAAAGCATAATTTACTTTGGGAACATGTGCCAGAACTAAAAAAAGGCTTGCCACGGGCTCACCTGATTTATACGCTGAGTCATTAGCGTTTTGGCATGCACATTGAAGGAAATCCTTGCCCGAATGCCTGGAACGATACCTGATGGCCCTTCACCCACCAATACCCACCCGCCCCCACTGACCACGCACGCAACCTTGGAATCATACTGGACTCCGAACTCAAAATGGACCGCCAAATCAATGCTGTCACTTCCTCCTGTTTCCACACCCTCTGCCTCCTAAGAAAGACCTTTAACTGGATCCCCCTCAAACACAGGAAAACCATCACCCACACTCTCATCAGCAGCAGACTGGACTACAGCAACACACACTACATCTGGATCAACAAGAAACTCACACGCAAACTCCAGAAAGTCCAGAACGCCTCCGTCAGTCTAGTCCTCAACATACTGCGCCGCTACCATATCACCCAATACCTGCGGACACTACACTGGCTCCCTGTTGAGAAGAGAATCACCTTCAAACATCTCACCCACGCCCACAAGGCCCTCCATAACACCGGACCTGCTTACATGAACCATCACTTCTCATTCCACGTACCACAAAGATCTTTCCTCTCAGCCCGGCTCTCCCTTGCTACAGTACCATGCATCAAGAAGACCAGAACAGGAGAGCATTCCTCCTCCTTCTGTGGGTCCAAGGCTTGGAACACCCTCCCTCTCCACCTCCGACAGACAACAGCACTCCCCAGGTTCTTGAAGGATCTCAAGACCTGGCTCTTCAACGAATCTCCATGAACATCCAGGAGCCTGTAAGCGCGCCCCTTCAGCACCTTGAGACCCCTTTGGGTTAGTAGTTGAACTTAGCAAATCTGTAATTGATTGATTAATTGAAGAGAATTTATAGACTGATGAAGCCGCCAAGGCGACAGTGCAAATTGGTGCCTTAGCTGAAACCACTCTTTCTAGCATGAGATTAGATGGACAGATAATGGTAGCCGTCATCGATTCATGTGAAAACAGCACAGCCTTGCCAAAAGGTTTTCCACTCAAGTACTCCTATAAGTTAGATGCACAAAATATACCAAATGCTCAAATTCCAGCAGTGGGGGGATAAAGTATTACCAAACATGGATCGCAGATTAGGTTTAATACTAGCTGCACATGAGGGTCTGGGCTCAGCACAAGCAGGTATTCCTGCAACAGTTTAACTTCTGAACCAAGTTTATTAGTGCCCAGG
The DNA here is from genome assembly GCF_964263255.1 of Lissotriton vulgaris. Lineage (NCBI taxonomy): Eukaryota > Metazoa > Chordata > Amphibia > Caudata > Salamandridae > Lissotriton > Lissotriton vulgaris. Next base: position 135,208,549 of record NC_141696.1, on the reverse strand, counting down.
TCTTACCAAGTAGAACAAGGGCTTTGCACATAAGTGTGAACTGTCAACAGATGAAGGGTTCCACCGTAGCACATCCACCTCAGACACCGACACCTTTACTAATATCAGACAGACCTCTTGCATGTGTCTGTTTGGACCACTGCGGCCCCCTACAATCTGACAGGGCTGACTGGTGGCAGTGGATTCATGCTCTAGATTCTTGTGAGTTAGACCTCAGCAGTCGGCTGATGCCCGAACTGGCAGTAATTTGGACCATCTTACAGAACACCCGTCCTGGCTGTCGAAGGTACAAGAACAGTACTTCTTCTGCCTCCTGACGGCAAAAACGAAAAGAGATTTGTCTCCATTGATCTGATCAGACCACACTATGTGGCCATTACTGCATAGCAGGCTATGTGGGCTCATAGGTAGCTGCCGATCTCCTCTCACCACCATACAGGAAGCTCAGACAGAAAGAATAATAACATTCCAAAATTATATTCTATGAAGTAACGGAGATACCAAAAATGGAATGGAACTCGTACCGGTCGAAATTGAACAAGAAAACACAAATGAACCACTAATCTCACTTCGACCCAATACCAACATCTATATGACCATGCCTCATAATGAGTCATCTGCTAGTTTAACTAAATCTGCTGGGCTACCAAAGATAGATCAGACAGCGTCTGGCTTCTTCCGTCGATTTTGATACTTTCTCACTGGATCTGAGTGAACCTGAGTCACTGCCAGCTTCTGTTTCCCAGAAAGAAATAAAATATAACATCTACCTTTGGCTGAAAAAGACTTAATTTGCATCTTTCTAGCAACAGTATTGGATTGCAGTTGGTCTACTTTGCCTAGTCCTGTGCATAGGTGTAATGACGGTCTTTTTCCGGATGTATGATGTTACAACGAGATCAAAATGAACGCGGTACATCAAAACGCATCTTTTACAACGCAAGTCGTTACCACGACTTGCGCTGTAGGGTGCTGGACTTAGGAATAGTAAGATTTACTATTCCAACTCCAGCCTACGTACAGTAGGGAAGGTGTTGGAATAGTAAATCTACTATTCCTTAGTCTAAAACGCTCTCCAGCGCAAGTCTTGGTAACGACTTGCATTGTAAAAGAAGCGTCGTAATGGCACTGCTGTGTTTTGACCGCGTTGTGAAGGATGTTTACCTCTTTTTCCTGCTCCTGAATGGACATTATCTCCCAGAAAGCTCTGTAGTACAACATGTGAACTTGGTCCTGAAACCACATACATCACCTCATTATGAACGAAGACACCTGTCCCTTGTGAACATTACGGAAGTTCAGATTCCTGAAGAAATAGTATCGGATAGGGTTTCGGATGAAGTATTTGGTCCCACTGAACTTTTGAAAATATAACTGTATTTAACATTTCTTTGAATGATATCATCACCTCCAGTACATTCTCTGATGATTTGGACTTTGAAACTGTGAATAGTATGCTGTCTGATTTAGAACAATCTGCTGCATTTTTTAAAAACGACTTGAATGATGAATATCAGATTTTGACTTCATGTATTGTTACTAAAACTATGGGCATCACTTCTTGCACAAAGCAAGCAACCCACGTAATGTTTCAATCATTCAAAGGGAACATTGCCCGACACCACTGAAAGGTAGTTCATAAACATTTGCATGAAAGTTTTTTTTTTCTGTGTTTAGCATTTCAGACCAGACCTCATACTATTATAAGGTTGTACCTACACCTACAAAGAAAAAGATGCCCACTAACATGAAACAGATGTACTCTGCTTCCTTTATTTCTCAGCTGTCTTTACAAGAGTTTGACTTTTGGAGGGAAACATAAACACAAAATCTGCCTGGGGGACTAAAGAGTGGCACGTTTGTGGAACTGAGGTATTATTTAGAGCATGTCTCATACCGCAACAAATTATCTTCCTGAACAATACAGTGCAACAGACTTCATGTCTTGGACTAGCCAAGATTAAGGACTTGAACACACTTCAAATTGCTTCGCTTTCACATTTTGAGGGATGGAAAAACTATACACAGCATAGGGAGGATACGCTGGATGACATTATAAATGATGGTTCATACAATTCACGAGACTCCAATTGGAAGGGATGTTTGATTTGGCCTATAGACACAAACAGATGTCAGTCAAGATTCAGGGCTACCGCCGAAGGGTTTAGTATCCACAGGCCAGACCAACGCTATGTACAACAAGAACATCCAGGGGTGGTGACATCCTACAGTGCTGGGAGCCTCAATACTGTCCCAGGTGAAACAACACTTGTCCTTACTTTCAAATGACATGGATCTAAGAGATTTTTTGCTAGGTCCCCGGAAACCATGTCATAAATGTTTTTCATATGCTTTTTGCAACAAAGTATGGCCAATCTCTGAACAGGAAACTGCAGAGAGGTTGCATGAAATTGATAGGGTTAACACAGAACAGGGTTTGGCAGTGGTCGACAATGGCATGACCACACTCACATCGAGAATGTATTCTCTGGGCAACATTGTGTCTTCTGCAATAGATATTATAGAACAGGATCTGTCCATTCTTCAACATGGGCAATCACAGCTACGATCAATTCTGTTATTAAGCTGGATGCTCTGGGCATGTGCCTAGGCGATATATAAACAATATGTCTCTGTTATCTGCTTATAAATTAACAGAAAGGCAGACAACAATGGCACCAAAAAAATGCAATTCATACAATGTTGCACATTGAAAAATTAGACCAATTACCTTTCACCATGGCTGAGTTCACAGAGTTCACCTTCCACAGAATGGTTTATCCATGGCCACATAACATTGCCAGTGACAACATTCCAATTTCAATATTGTCTACAGTACCACCAAGTAGGCAGATAGGAAGCGTTGGGTAGGGAATACATCCCTGAATCTTGGGAATTACCTTACAGATTTATATGCTGAAATGGGGAAACTGTAGTCTTTCTCTAATTTGTTAGGATATTTTTCTTCACTGAGCTTCCAATGCTTCAGTTGCAAAGAATCCCCAGCTGCCATGATTCATCCCGTGCTCAATCTACTCTTAAACAGGAGTTATTTGATCAAGGTTGTTGCGGGATGCTGCCAGGCATTGCATATCTGGTCAACAACAATGTGTCTAGTCCCCTATTAACGGTTTTGTCACGGAACATTGCAGGGCTAGAGGCAAAGTTACATGATCCAGACTGGGCAAAGTTTATAGATCAATCTGATATATGGATTTTTCAAGAAACCTGGGCGGTTGAGGCGCAATTCCGCACGGGGTTACTTGAATTTTTTAAAACCAGCAGCCAAGGGCCTTAGGGGATGACCGGTGGGTGGCTTGACCATCTGGGTACGTCAGAGCAAGGGTGTTTCTGTCATTCAAGTCCGCATTGATAGTCCCGATATTATGGCAATCAGAGTCAGTTCTGCTAAGGGCCTCAATATCCTCATTGTCAACATCTATGCGAGGGGGCTTCCGGGAGGGAGGTGTTCCCCAACGATCTCATGTCTGGAAGGCTTCATCAGTCTAGAGGGTAAAGTTGGCCACTTGGTAGTGGCTGGGGACTTTAACACTAGTTTTTAGCCCCTGAATGAGGACGATGGCAAGCTAACTGAGGATGAGGACGCATTGTGGGGCATACCACAATTGGAGTTAAAAGCAATAAGGAAGTGGACACCTGTGGCCTTGCAAGTGAAGGGGCTGTGCCTAGATAAAGGAAGGCAGTAAATGGTAGATCAAGGGATGATAGGCTAGGGGAATTGACCTTCGATAACGGCAGAGTTGGGAGCCGAATCAACTATATCTTAGTCAAAGTTGAGATGTGGTCGGCCATCATAGATATGGTGGTGGCAAAAAGGCCGGAAAGTGACCACAATCCCCTGATTCTGACCATATCCGATAGCAGCTTTTCTAATAACCCTTTAGCTGAAGCCACTCCTGTACAGGAGTTAGTTACTCTAACTAATGATCTGAGAAGGGTTCGGTGGCCAAAGATTGCCAGTAATGAAAGATCTTGGGTTGCCATAAGAGACATGGTTAGCTCCTCCATGGTCATAATACAAAGCTGCGAGTCCCAGGAGGTGCTTGATGCTAAAATGTTGGGCATCCATAGTGACTTATTCTTGAGGCTTAAATCGTTTTTTATTAAAGATGTATTACAAACCAAGGGAAATAAAGTTCAGAGCCCAAGCTCCTGGTATGACAATAGCTGCAGACAGGCCCACAGTGCTCTGATTATTGCCATTAGATCTAGACTCCCTGATGCTATACAAAGTTGTAGGGCTATATATAAAGGCGCTCAAGCGCAGGCAAAGAAAAACTGGGATGAGGATCGCTGGAGGGAGCTACTTGAAGCCTGTGAGGGGAGGAAGATGACACAATTCTGGAACGTTCTCAGGTGAGGTAATTGCCAGCAACATAGGATCCCCACAAACCACGTTGAGCCTCAACAGTGGGTAAGATATTTTGAGAATCAGTTCAAAATAAGGGTAGGTCCCGTTGAAACATTACTGCCCATCAGTTCTGTTGAGACACTGTTATTTGCCCCTACTGAGGTGGAGGCGGTTCTCAAAATAATCCCAAGTGGTAAAGCTCCAGGCCCCGATTGCATTCCCGCGGACCTATTCAAGCAAGAGCCAGCATTGTGGGTGCCATATTTGACAACTCTGGCCAATGCCCTTGCTAGAGGAGCACCGGTCCCCGATTCTTGGTATGGGGTGGAGATTTTGACGATCTACAAGAAAGGTGATACTGCCAACTACAGGCCAATAAGCCTTATCGATGCAGTGCAAAAGATCATTGCCCGCCTGATATTGGGACGCATCCAGAGCTGGATGTCTGAAACTGACATACTTACGCCCCTCCAGACTGGTTTTCGGTCACATGTAGGGACCTTGGACCAAGCCTTCAGATTCATGCTCCTGTATTTGAAGGAAGTCATCTTGGGGGGTGGTATGCTGTTTGCAGCCTTCGTGGATTTAAGATATGCGTTTGATATTGTGCCTAGGGCCAAACTTTGGGAAGTTCTGCTGGGGATGGGTATGCCGTGCGAGCTGGTGATGATATTGGTTAATCTCCACGAACATACTTATGCCCAGGTTCGCTGGGGTAAACCAGGGGAGGTAACATCAAGATTTGAAGTGTCTAAAGGGGTTAGACAAGGGTGTGTACTGGCCCCCGAACTGTTTTCCCTGTTTATTAACGGGGTGGTCAAATACTTTACTAACCATCCAACAGATGCACCAACCCTGGCAGGTATGAAGGTGCCCCTGCTCATGTTCGCAGACGACACTCTTTTAATATCTAAGACGAGGGGTTACAGCTGGCACTGTCTTATTTTGAGTTGTTTTGTAGCGAACGTGAGCTGGAGGTCAATGTGGGGAAGACCAAATTTATGGTTCTCCACGGCTCACGACCAGTCAGGGCAAGAGTGCTCATGGGAGGAGACACCCTGGAACAGACATCTGTCTTTACATACCTTGGGGTTACTTTCAGTGATAAATTAAGCTCGAAACCCCAGATAGATCTACTTGCCTTAAAACATGCACAATTAGGTGGAGCATTGCTTAAAGAACATAAGCTCTCCTTAACTAGACCATTGGCCCCCTTGATTAAAATTTACAATCTAAAAATCCTCCCAGTCGTCCTGTACGGCGCTGAATTGTGGGGCTTTGGTAATGTGCCCCTCTAAAGGTTGCTCAGAATAAATTCCTTAGGACAGTGGTAGGGCTTCCCCAATCAACCCCACATATACCCCTATTGTATGACCTTGGCTGTTAGTCCAGTGAGGACGTAGCAAGGTATAGACCACTGGCGTTTTGGCGGTGCCTGTGTACTACGCCGGAACCCTCCTTATATGCCAAGGCTCTTTTTGAAGTTAAGGGAACTGGGGGAGCTCACAGGATCCCTTGGTTGACTGAAATCAAATCAATATTAATTGACATGGGAATGGGGGAGCTATGGGCTATCCCTGACACTGTTGTATTTCCACCCAAAAAGATTTTCAGGGATATGTACTGGGCCATAATTAAAGCCAAGAGGCATGAATCCCTGATAGGTAGATCTATGACTGCAGCCTTTCTTGTCATTAAGGATGATTCCTACTTGGAAGAATACTGGGACACAATAACAAAACCTCTAGACCGTAAACTGTATAATCAGTTTAGGGTAGGTACCCTTCCGTTACGGGGGTAAACAAGCAGATGGAACATCATAGGTAGTTACAAATCTCCATTTTGTGTGGATCAGGTTGAAACGATTAAGCACTTCCTTTTTGTCTGCCCAGAGTACCAACAGCCCAGACGGCGGTGGTTAAGACCTGTCTGCCGGGTACTGGGTACCAGATCTGCATTGGCTGCAAGTAGAATCTTGAAATCAGATACCTCCACTTTGGTGGTAGTAGGTGTAGCCAAATTTATGAGCTGGGCATGGACACTACGGATGCGTAAGATTAGCCCCTAATTTAGTGGCGGATATAATATAATCGATTGGCTTTGGCGTTGGAGGTAACTCTTGTGGGGTTTGGGTCTGATTGGAGGATACCCCTTTTTTGGTCTCTTTTTTTTTTAATTATCATCGTGATGTCTAAGTCCTTTGCCATTTTGCACATTTAATAACTTTTTAATCCTGGTTGTAGCATTTCTATCTATTTTATTTTTATTATACTGTGATATCAACTCTTTTACATATGAATTGGATGTAATGCTGGATTTTTGTATAGTATGTCTTTTATGATGAAAATTCGCAATAAAGACTTATTGACTTGACTTGCATATCTGGTCACAGGGTTACTTGTTATGTGCAAATATTGTTTCACCCGACTAACACACTCAGGGAGGCGCCGCTATGGCCTTCATAGAATGTTTCCCTTATACTGTGTGATTCTCTGAGCAGACTGAAAGCCATACTTTTACAGAAGGAGGTGCCCTTAACCTCAGCTCAAGAGACTTTTGATCTCCGGGTTGTAAGGTCTTCAGCTGAGATAAAGGCCCTAGTGCAAACTATCTTCCTGCTCCATTTCGGGGAAATGGTATATCGTATCTTTAACATGTATGATACGACTGGGATAGTACACCAATTTAAGAACATAGGGGCTCATTATGAAGGCGAGAGGATTTCCATCGCCGGCCCGGAGATTTACCCAAAGCCAAATTAGGATGCCGGTGGGTATCGCGGCGGACGCAAGGTCCATCTGCCTCTTTTCCGCTGGTGGCAATCGTTAAGATTGCCTGCAGGACGGGGCAGGGCCACTAATATGGTCGTGCTCCCTAGCAGGCACCGTCCACCATATTAGGATCAGGGTATTGGACAGGCCTTTCTATGGCGGCAAAGCCGCCATGGAAAGGCAGGCGGGAATCGGCTTTGGGGGTCCGTTGAGGGTCCTCCTCTGTGGTGGGGTGTGGGGGGCACACTGGGAGGGTACCCATGGTACCTCCTGCAGTTCCATGCACCAAGTGTCAGGCACTGTGTGGTGCCTGCCACATGGTGCAGGGAAATGGTGTGCATGCTCTTTTACCATTGCGGATGTTGCTGCAGCCAGCAGCACCGTCCGCAATGGTAAAAGGCCAGGATGCGCCCGCCATTATGGCGGGGGCATCCTAATTGCACTGGTGGACCACCGCACGTCTGGCAGGTGGTCTTATCACTGTTATGATGGCGGGCATGCTGATGTCCGCCCACCATCATAATGAGCCCCATAGGTTCTGGGATGTAAAGCACCTTTCACATGGTTTTCGGAGTTATTCCATCTTTGAAACACTCCATATTGAGAAGCGTTTTTGGAGGGCTTCCGCTGATCCTGCTACTTGTAGTGGGATTCCTGGTTTAAATCATTCTGCTATGCAATGGACGTCCCAAATACCAAGGGGATGGAAAAGCGCTCTTGGAGTGATGCTTGCCGTGAACGCATGGTACTCCATCTGGGCATGCCTCAGCTTTGGGAACTAAGTGAGCATTGGTTTCCGTCAATCAGATCAGTCTGGGTCGACTGCATCTTGCCTGTACTCCACTGCTTATTCTGCGGACACAAATGTGTCTTCGACATCTATCTAACACTTCTATTGATTACACCTCCAATAGTGAATGTACTGCTGGAACAGTTAAAGGCCCATGTAGTGCAGTGACCTTAGCATATTGCAATCCTGATGTCGGCATTCTTGGAGCCACCACAGGATGCTTCAATTCCTATTGGAATGACATTGCCTCTGCGCCAGGCTTACAGGTATCTAGTGCTTACTCAGCGAAGGCAGGCAACTGTAATGTTGTGTCTCCCACATAGGACAAATAATTGTTATTGTTCCTACTGGTTTGAATCACATTGAGAAATGTTTGGAAACTGAGTATAAAGTCATCTGACAATACTTAATGGAAGAGGGAAACTAAGCAGAAGGTCTAAGACATTTGTAAAAATAAGATCTAGTTAGTATATGACCTGCAGTGTGAGTGGGGGCGGTGCCCTTTAAGGATAGCCCCAGTGTCACCAGATCGCCGAAAAGAAGTTGGGATTCTGGATCTGAGATCAGCTCTGCCCCACCAACCCCAAGAGAGCTGAGAGGTGTAGGGCAGTACATGGATGGGAGGTGTAGACATATGGGAGGTAAAGAAGTATAAAGACTATGTGGAGACATTAAGCAAAGGATAGTGAGTGAAATGAAGAAGGGCAAAATCATTGAGAAAAGTAAGAGGCAGGGTGAGAGATGTGCTGAGGTGTAGAAAGTGTATGAAAGATGTGAATATAAGAGTACACCAATCAGAAAGTTAATGCAACAAAGCTGGAGGAAAGGGGAGGGGTGGAGGTGAGAGGGGCAGAATCTACATGCTACAGTCAGAGGCTGCAGAATAGGGTATAAGTACTGAACATTAAGAGTACACCATGAAGAGGAGAAGTGATGAGAAAAGAGTAGTGAAGAGGAGGGAAGGGAATAAAGGTGGGCATGTAAGAGGGCAGGACCAGAAAAAGAAGGTGAGAGGCTGTTCAGAATGATGAGAGGTTTAGGGTAGAGCATGAAGGGTAAAACTGGAGTATGTAAGAGGCTTGCAGATAAAAGAGATAATGAGAGATAGGATGCAGGTTGAGGTGGATGTCAGAGGGGTCAAACCAGCAAGAGAAAGTAATAGTGGGCAAGAAGTGAGGTAAGAAGTACAGCATGGATAGGAAAGATAGGTTTGAGTTTGCAGAATAAGTTAAGTAAGAAAGTAAGAGGTTGGATGTGATGCTAAAATTACTTTGAACTCGTGTACAGCTAAATCACATTGAGCCTTATGCCAGCAATTGTAATTCCCTGTCTCTTTATTTTCCATGTGAGCAATTGGCTTAGTTTTGAGATGTGTGTCTTTCTTTCCAAATGTTTTGATCTGGAACCATCCTTAATGGGCCGGCAAATGTTAAGCCTTCTCTGTGGGCACTCAAAACCGTTTAAATAAATGTAGCTGCAAGTGGGACATTTTTTGCACATGTCCTGACTGGACATCTGGATATCATAACTCATGCCCTGCTGCATGGCCTCAGAAAACATTGGCGCACAGTTGGGATGATGGGTGGGGTGCCAGACTAGCCTTAACATCATTACTCAGTTTTGTGTTTTTCAAACGTGCATTAATCTGGAAACAATTGGTGCTTCAGAGTAAAAATATCAGTTATGAAAAGACCTATGGCCTAACCTTTCCATCCAAGTGGGTTGATGTAATGTATTTCCACATGACAGAGCTTTAATTTATTTCTGCTTATTTTATTAAGGGTTTAAAGATATTGTTGGCCATCTAACAGGTAACCACACTAGATAAGCAACTTCTTACAAAGCTGTTTCAACAATGCCAGAGAATGAACGGTCAACAGAAGTTACTTGCTGTGATGTGACTTCCAGTGCAACTACAACCTTGGCGGCTTTTTGTGGACTCACATGTTCTAGCTCTGCCAGGGGTTCGAGAAATTCTAGGACTAGCCCTGGTGCCAGAGTATGTGTTTCTGTAGCACGTCCTTTTGTGTGCATTGATGTTATGTTGTCATGACTTGTGGCATGTAGAGCTGTGGTGTACTGATCCATACATTTAAGTGTACATATATCTATATGCTTATGCCCATTTCTACTCCTACCTTTAAGATGGGTCTGTCCATGTATTTCCAATTTACACTATTGTTACCTGATGCTAACATTCCATCATTTCACATGCTCCACATGCTACAGGACACTTTCACCTTACTGCACCTTCGCTTTGTAGTCGCTTTAATGTGTTATTGCAGGTGTGTGAAGTACCAGCAGTGACGTCAGTGACAGTTCATATTCTCAAATTCATTATGTATTGTAGCAGGGTAATTGCGATATACATTGTTTTATACATAGTTATGGTTTTGTGATACTTTATTCATTTTTAAATTTTTTGAAAAGTTGTCTGTATTTTTTCAACAAATTAAAAACATTATTTTAATATATAGTAAAGACTATTATGTATATTAACATATTTATTACTATACATTATACCATTTTTTAAAAATATTTGTTTAAAATTTAAAAAATATTTTACAGTGAATTAACATTTTTAAAATATAGATTATAATAATACCAGTGTTTTAAATTGACTTGAAAATTGTATTTTTTCTATTTTATTTGGGCAGCCATATTTGTTTGACTGAAGTGGATGTTTTATTATATCTCTGTCATTATTTGGGCGCTTTTGGAGAGAGAATCTTGCAGTTGGAAGGTATGTTGCATCAGATAAGGTAAGTTTAAATTAAGGTAATTTAGAAGTAAGGGGGAGGTAGTTACATTTTGTGTATGGTTTGTATTGTGTTTTTGTGGACGATGTAACATGGTGTAGTACGTATATGATAATATATTGATTACAGTTAAGGCGTTGCATGTTTAGTGATATATAGTGTTGTAGAATTTAAGTTATGTGTAGATGAGTTACGATTGTTGGTTTTAAGTGTAATGTATACTAATATTAGTATATGTATGTGTGGGAGGGATTTGTATTTCTTTTTTACCAGGTGGATTCGTTCCTGATTTGGATTTCGATGGAGCTTGCGTTTAACAGCTTTTTTTAAAAGACTATGAGTACTAGTTTATTATAAACTAATTGTTATTTTACATTTCCTTTATCTTTCAGGTTTCCTGGAGTGTTTATCTTTTTTATCAATGCTTTGGGTTATTTATGGTTTTATGGTATGGAGGATTATATTGGTAGATTGCTAATTGGACAGTGGAATTGTTGAATTGTTCAATGTTTTAGGGTGTTTTACAATACAAACATGGATTTACAAGGATTATTGTTTTTTGACTGTTGTTTGGATCAAGGTCTGCAGCTATGAAACTGTAAGTAGTTTTTAATTATTTTAAGTGGGTGGGAATTGTTATCTATTTAATTGTGGTATGTTGAATGGGATTAATCTGAGTTTTTTTAATTTTAGGATTAACTCCAGGCCCCCAAAGTAGTTTTACCAAACACTTTTCATGTCGGAAAGCCCAACATGAAAAACCTGTCCGAACCGACATCATAATCCCCACGGCGGAAACGCAGTGCATAGGGGATTAAATGTGGCCTCCGACTAGTCGACACGTTCCTTGACCCTGTCTGAAGCCAGTCATAGGGGATTAAATATGGCCTCCGACTAGTCGACAGGTTCCTTGACCCTGTCTGAAGCCAGTCGGCCTGACCTCCCGGTTTAAACTCCGACCGCCAACATTGTAATTAGGCGTGGGACTTTAAACTTAAGATGTTTGTCGGTGAGCCTCAGACGAGTGGTTGGAGGTTCACCGACTGACATCGTATTGTGCCCCTTAATGTCATCAAGAAGGAATTGCTGTTATTTGTGAGTTATTAATAGTTCAGGGTCATTGGACTTCACTGAAAGTTTTAGGGGTAATTGGGATATGGGTTGTAGCTTCTTTGTTATAAATATTATTCTTTTTAAAGTTGGGATGACAGGTAACTTGCGGGTTACATGCTCAGGAAGTCGCAGTAGAATATCTTTAAGAATTTCTATTGTGGGTGTCTCAGAGCTGAAACGAGCTTCCTTAATATTTTCTAAAACATCTCTGACTTCTACTTCTGTTAGGTTAGGGGGTGGTTTTGCTCTTGAACATTTTTTACAGTAGTTTCTCTTATTGCTGCCCTCCCATAATATACATTGGAATAGTATTTGGTGCACTTCATATGAAAATGGTTATCTGTTTGTTTTTCTTGTCTATATTTATATCTCATATAGCATGGTAGAAGTTTTCCCTTCTGTGAAGTAATACATTTTGCACCCTCTGCCATTATCTTATTTGGACTGTAATAAATATACATGTTAAAAATGTTAAATATTTATTATGGACAATTTTAAAATATAAAAAAACCTTTATTAATAGACTTACATATTTGGGTGCGTTGCAATTTTTGGATTTTGCAAAATATTCAGTTTTTCTTTGGTGTTGTGGGTAGCTTTTTTCTGTTGAAGAGCAGAAAATTATTATTTGTTTTGTTGATTCTTACTTTTTATGTTTGGGGTGGAAAGGCTGTGGGTGGGATTGGTCTGTATTTTAAACTAGTGGGATTGGGACCGATTCAAAGGATTAATTTAAGACAAAATCCTAAACGTACTACTATTTTGGTATTCACAGAACATATTTACTACTTTCGGTATTCACAGAAGGCTCTTACTACTTTTAGTATTCACAGAGTGCACTTAATACTTTTGGCATTCACAGATTACACTTACTACTTTTGGTATTCACAGAATGGATTTATGACTACTAACTTTACGTCCGTACTCGGGCCAGAATTCCTACACCTAGATCTGGAATTCCGCTCCCGAGCTTTTGCGATGGAATATCCACTTTCTGGCCGGAACTCCCGATTTTGTGCCGGAATACATCTATTTTGGACTGATGAACGTTTCAGGTGCTTACCATCACCCACCACGTTCCAGCTGAAGTCAATTAACACTAACTGCAAGACCAGCACCACAAAACATATAAAAGCAGCCCACATTGAAGGAACAGGTTTGGTCACAGAGAGTTTATGTACACAATTGGAGGAAAATGGAACTAAATGAGGAGGAAGAAGAACTTTACTACTGAGGAGACCACCATTCTTGTGGAGTACATAGTGAGGCACCACAAACGCCTATACGGTCTCCCACCTTATGGCACCAATGGCACACAGAAGGCATCTCTAAGGCAGCAATTAGCCACTGCTGTCACAGCATTGGGGGCAGAGAGGCACACAGTCCAGGACATCAAGAAGTGGCAGGATGAAAAGAAGAGGGTGAAGGAAAAGTACTCAAGGATCGAATTGAACAGGATCCTCCATGCCCCACACTCTGGACCCTGTCTCCATCTCACCCCAGTAGAGGAGGATATCCTCACCACAATCCAACCCCACATGGTCCATGGGCTGCCTGTGAGTGTTGTCCTCAACACTCACAGGCATACCAGGTAAATTGGATGCAAAGAAAAAGTGTATGAAAAGATTGTCTGTGTTGGACTGCCATTGTGAGTAAGGAAGTTGTCCATAGTGTATATAAAAATATAGTCAGTCAGAGACTCATGTGTTATCCTCTGTATGTTGTACCACAAGTCCCAGAATCCTTTGTATTAGAAATGGCAAATCCCTCTCCCACTATTGAAAACATGGGCACACTACTGCTGCCGTATGTACCTAATACTGCTAAGTAGCAATTGACAAAGTGCCCTTTCCACTCATCTAGATGCGGCTGAGTCAGTCAAAAATGTAAAGGGTTGTGGAGCATATGAAAATCAACTGACAAATGAATTTGGGAAAATACAAGGGGTCCAATTTACAAGGACTGGCGCATCCCTGCATATCAGCAGGGATGTGCCAGTACTGATGCGACACACAATTCTACCCTTGCGCCACCACGTATGCATCACATTTACAATGCAGTGCACCGTGGCGCAGGGATAGACAGATGCATATCGCATATGATTTCATAAGGGCAGAGCTTTGCTGGAGTTGTTTTGCAGGTGCAACGCAACTCCAATAATGTTCAAAGACCACCCATACTTAATGTGCTGCAGCACTTTTTACATCCGCTTCAAGCAGACATAAGGTTAAGTCGCAGCGGCCTCTGAAAAGTGACATTAGCAGAGGTCCCTGCATCTTCTGGGAGGAAACAACATCATCCAGGGCAAGGCATACCACCCTGACAAACTGGTAAGTCAAACTGGTCAGGAGATGGGGAAAAAAATGCATACATTGTTAGGAGAGAACAGAGGGACATATAGTGCCCGAATATGAACTGTAACCAGAGATGAAAAACTAGCATAATAACTATTGGAGTTGTCAATGGACATTCACCTTTAGCAAATGACATATGTGAATAGCGAAAGACAAAATATAGTATGTCTTGGCTCATCATACCTTTGTAATTGGGGAACATAATATGTATTCCACCAACAGTCCCAGACCTGGGAACTCAATCCTGGAATCGAGTGCCACAACAAGTCAAAAGGGTGTCCCCACTATATTGTAATAGTTTCTGTAGACCTAATCAAGAAATCCAATGTTAACAAATATGACAATGATGAACAAGAAGTGAGATACCATTGTCAGTAGTATTGACAATGCATCCACTTTCCAACTTAGAATGTTTTCACTATACATGAAATCGCCCAGTCCATTCAGCTGGTCATGTACTTCTTACATTGGATGGCTTGTTTGTTGGCCATCAACAAAACACGATAGTGGACCTTACTTCAGGATTCGTAGTCATGTCATTTTGATATACGTCGCTTCTACGTAGTGGGCCCATAATAAGGTATATGTGGGATCGCTCATGATATTAAGTGCTACACACTTCTGCAACTGTGGTGCCCATACCTGTTTGTGCTTATCCTTTGGGCCTGAAATTGAGTGCATCACATGTGGCAGCAGAAATGTAAAGTTCCAAACACACTTATCATTGCTGGTACAATGAGGTCCTCCCAGAATCAAAGACACACACTGACTTCTGCAACAAGGATGGCTGTGACATCTGGTTAGGGACCACACACTGGACCGGTACTGGGCAATGGTTAGTTAACCCAAGAATAATGTACATGAATGCTCATTAAATGTGCCTTTAATCTCCAGTGTATGTTGTGTGTTTTGTACAACACTGTTGTCCTGCATCACAATATGCTCACATATGGCATTTAACTATATACCAATTCAGTCCTTGGTGGCTAATGACAGGATGACACAAAATGTATGCCAAGTGAGTGCAGAATGGACATAAAATAGTACAATGTGTCATATGAAGTGTCCAAAACAAAACTGGCTTGCAATTCAATGATATGATAACTCCCTAGCAAAATAGTTTTGGTAAAATCATATTGAAATTGGTATGGATGAGGCTCACACTGATGCCAGTTGTGTACCTTTGAGATGGGTGTGTGGGCTGCTAATGTGATTCTTCATGCAGTTACATTTTCAAATCACTTGGCTGAAAAGCAACACGCTAATCCAGTGCAGGCGGAAAGCATCAAAGCTTCTCAACCTAGCCGCAATGTGGGATCATAACCAAATGTTGCATTCTGCTTGCCTCCTCTTCTACTGTATTTACAAATATAGGTGAGTGGTTGACATATGAGGTTTGGATGTCTGCTGTACAAGGCACCATCAGTTGTCAGCTAAGTACTACCATGATGTTGGAAATAGGGTATGCAAACAGAGGACACTCAAAGGATGGACATAGGAAATCTGTGTTCTCTCATTCAGAAATGAGCTTTGCGACTTCATGTGTAGGGAAGCACAAATTACCAACATTATGTACCTGACTATTGCACATCTCACACATGAACTCCTTTTGACTTGTCAACAGACAACATTACACTCATAAAACCTGTTAGTCTTAATGGTGAAGTTGAAATCAGTGTAACGCGGAGGAGTGCGGATCATTTATCCCCTTCCTTGAAGCATCATTAACCTTCTCATACAAGTTTTTCTGTTGATGTGTCATCTTATTGATGTCAGTGCTGGGTGGAGGTAACAGCTGGCAACTGCTGCATGTGAGCAGGGGCCCACATGTAAAGTCCATGAGGTAAACATGCCGCACATTGTCCTGGATTATCCGATCAATGGTTATTGAGAATGACATGTTAGCTAATAGCTACCATCTATTGTACTGAAATATGGACTAGTATGTCTCATCACAACTGCTGACATGTTGGCACCAGTGCAGCGTACACCCTCCTGGGAAATGCATGGCACCCTGGCTGGAGCAGTGGAACCCTCTCACAACTGTCCATCAGGTAATTGTGGCATCAAGTGTGTCACTAGCTTAGATTACTAAGCCATGACAGTGATCAAGATCTTTTCTGTATGGAATCAGCAGTTGTTATCTACATAGTGACATACATATTATGAGTGTCACATGTGCCTGTTTGTCAATTAGTAATGAGGATCATTGAGAATGTTGTCACTTCCCTCTACAGCTGCTGGATCGGGGACAGCTATGTCAAGGACATCTATAAGGAGCCAGGTTCAGCAGTTTACATCAGGGTGATCATGAAGAGACAGAAAGTTGTGGCTGGAGCTGGTGAGTTTGCTTGTATAATGTGCATCTCTGTTTAACACCTCAGTGCTATGGTGTGAGCTGTCATTTGTGTTGGTACCCTAACCAGGTCACATGATCCTCATCTGTTGATGCAAAGTACAGTTAATCCAACCCTTGTGTTGCACCACATGTAATACCAGGTCAATTACTAATACAGTTGCAACCTCTGAGTTCCAGGCGATGATGAGGATGAGGATGATGAACCTACAACCAGTGTGGGCCGACGGGCAATCAGAGGGGAAAATCCACTGATCCCCCCAGGCAGTTATGTCGGCAGCAAGTAATGGGCAAGAGGAGGAGGAAGTTCCTGAGTACGGAGACTTGGAAGATGATGGTGACTGTATGTCCATCAACTCTGGGGATGGTGATTCGGATGCCATTGACAACAATCTTGCCACATTGCCAAAATCATTCACTGCATCACATCTGCTGCCCAGCAACGTTCGCCAGCCTCCTCCAAAACAAACAATTGCCTGTCCCCATCATAGAGCTAACCAGCCAAAGCTCTCACACATCCCAACACAGATTTCACTCCCTCACAGCCCTCATGTCCAAGACCGACATGGTGGTTCCCCTACAAGCTCTCTTCCCTATACAGTGTATTCCTGGCATCCTCTCCACCATCTGGGGGAAGTACCAACCCTGTTGTGGGACATGTATCCCCTGGACATCATTCTCCTCCCCACAGGCTTCTACCTGTCACCCCCCCTGCTGTTGGACCTGCTGGTCCCATCCATGGCCAACACCTACAGAGAGGGCCTGCACCTGGCCATGGTGGCCAGTGGGAGCAGGACTTCTTCCAACAGCAGACAGATGTGAGGCAGGACATTCATGCCATAGTGGCTACTCTGTCAGACTTGGACAGAGTCCCTGCAGGACATGGTCCAGTTCCCTCAGGTGGTGGACAGACTGAGCCAAGTTTTGTATAGGATGGATAGAACTTGTCAGAACATGTCCAGGAATATGAGAGACATGCTATACATCCAAAGGGAAGAGAGTGTAAGACACCATGCCTTGGCCATGAAGGTTATGGAGGGCATGCTGAAAGTGATCCAAAGACTCTCTTCACGGTCAACGCAGGGAGTGGAGCCATCATATCTGCCTGCAGGACAGCACATCCACACACCTGTACCACCAACTGCACATGACCACAGTAAAGGTACACATCCACACTGGTGCCCTGAACAGACACTCCCACTACCTGCAAAACCACCACCAACCCCTGTACAGGTACTCCCACCACCTGCACAACCACCACCAACCCCTGTACAGGCACTCCCACCACCTGCACAACAACCACCAACCCCTGTACAGGCACTCCCACCAGCTGCACAACCACCACCACCCTCTGTACAGGCACTCCCACCACCTGCACAACCACCACCAACCCCTGCACTGGCACTGGCACTCCCACCACCTGCACAACCGCCCCTTGTACAGGCACAAACACCGAATGTACATACGCCTGCACATGTAGATCATCCTGTACAGGCACACGGACAACACCCACCTACACATAGGCGACAAGCCAGACCTGATCCCTCACAGCAATCATCACCTCTGAAATTGTGATGTCGCAAGCACGATCGCCATTGACAACATCCCAAAAACAAATTGATCAGTGTGAATATGTGTAAAGAAAAAGTAAAGATCTTTCAGAGTAAGATTCTGTTGTGAATCATGTCCTGTATAACAATGTAGGTGACCTAGAGATGTGAGGAGGTATGTGTGTGTGTGAAACAGTTACAAGTGTTACCCATCATTGCAACAAGCCATAATGTGCATAGCAGATGACTCACCAAATACGTGTCCATTTTCTGTACCAGACATTCACAATGAAGTCAAACAAGTTAAAGTAAGTAGGATTCTTCAAAGATATTTATGTATGATTAGAAGAACAACCATCCATTTGGAAGGGAGAAAGGAGAACAAATGATGATCTTAATGCAGATGGAGAAGGGAACTTGGATTGGAGTGGGGCAACAAAAATGTAACACATCAGGGAGCATCAGGGAAACCGGTCTATTTACAAGGGGAAAAGAAAATATTTGTTCGCAAAGATGATTCAGTCAAAAAGTCAAGTGTCCTTCTGGTCATCCTCTACTACCACAATGTCCAGATCCTCCGAGTCCGATGCAGGCACGCGGCTGACACCACACAGGGTCAGAACACACGAGGAGTACAGGGGAAACAGTGTGGGCCAACAGACAGGGGGAGAAAGTGACAGTGGTATGGAAAGGAAATTGGGAAACAACAGACGACATGGCTGTGGCCAGGAGGAATGGTTTGGGTTCTTTCTCCCCCACTTCAATGTCCAGAGCATCCACCCGGGCTGGTCAGTCGGGGTGGGTGCAAATCCCTTTTCCTCCAGATATTGAGGGTCCCTCCTCATCCTCTTCTTCCTCACTGGTAGAAAGAGGTCATAGCCGCTGGTGCACTGATGTTCTCCCGCTCCAAATCTGGTCCTGCTGTTCTGCGATTTGGCCAGCTGAGTCCGCTGATATGTAAGCAAAATCATTATGTTGTGGTTGTATACTTCAGGACGAGACACAATCATAGATGAGCCAAGGTCAGATTTCGTTTTCCTTTGATCACACTATACAGATGTCAGTGTTTATGAGCTTACATTACGTGTATGTTCACTGTCATCTCCTGAATTGAATCTGACATGGACAACTCACGTGAATATTTGTGGCTTACACAACTGTATTGGCCAACCCTCAACTTCGGCATTCTTGTGATCTGTGTGTCCTGTCACTGCTACAAGTGCAGGTTCCAAAACCAGCCCACCAAAGGAGATCAGAGAGTCCAGATTTAGTTGAAATTGGCCAGTGATATGGAGTCGGAACTCTTTTACGTCTGGACAAATGTCATCTGCTGTGTAGCATGGTATATGGCAAGAGAAATGCCAAATGTGGGTCACACATCCACATAGGGTCTGGGCTATTTGTTTTGCTACATTGTGATGTTTGATGTCCCCTCACAAAATCTGACAATCCAGTGCCACATATTGGCTTTGGTGACTGATAAGGTAGTGCAGTACACCGGTGACCAGTGGTGGGTCGTTGTCACAACTACCTGTACATGTGAAATGGCATACGGGCCACTGAGGGTAAGAAGTGTATCAGTGGACACACTTTGCAAATTTAGAAACACTTAGAGTGAGGTAAGGATCTCAAAGTCTGTCTTGACTCCATGGCACATGATGATCTGTCTCAATTAGAACCCAAACTCAACAAATGCTATGCAAGTCACAGCATACAATACCGTTTGGCCTGCCATACACACACTGCACAGTGTCTGTACCATTGCTCATCCAATGCACACAGCAGTTATGATTCCCTTAGTTCACTGGTAGTGGAGCTGGCAGAGCAAATTACAGCACAAATGCACAAGTGTGGCTCATTTACCCAGTTGTCATGAAGAACCTACAACTCCAAATGCACTCTGCCCTGTACAGTTCATATGCCACTGTTTGCCTTTTTATTCTTGATGACTGCTGCATGGACACCGAATAGGTGAATGGAGGCACGGAACACACAATGGTACAGCACTGTCTTCACTCACATCATACTCCCAGACATACATTGCATATAATGCACTTACCAGGTCTCTACTGCTCATGTTCCTCCAGCTGAGCATGGAGGGTTGGCCAAGCTGCTCGCAGGACCCTCCTGTACAGTGGGGAGAGGCGAGGACGATGCACTTGGTGCTGGGAGGACTGGCCCATTAGCTCCTCAGCCTTGTGCCGGGACCAGCGTTTTAAGTCCTCCCAGCGCTTGTGGCATGCCCTAGCACTCCTGGTGTGGACTCCCAATGCACTGCAGCACTCACCGATGTTGGCTCCTAGCCTGGCCCGGGCTGCAGTGCTCAGCTGGTATTCAGGATCCCCATATAGCTGAGGTTTTTGGACAGCACCCCCTCTACCAAGATATCTAATGCCCTTTCTGTGAAAGGGGTTGCTTTCTCCTCATAACGCTTAGCCATTTTGGGGCAAATAAGTTTAATAAGAGCAGCAGGATGGCAGAGGATCTGATCTGTGATAGAGGATGACTCAGAATGAACACAAAATGGCTGTCAACAACTTCCTGTGATGTTTTCCTGTCTCCCACTTCCGGTATATCCTTTCCTGTACTGAATAATGTGTTCCGGTTCATTTTCGGAGATTACTGCCCGAAAACTTAGTTTCCGGTTCCAGAGCGGGGGGTCCGCATCTGCGCATTACAGTCTGAAACCGGAAATTACGCTTTTGGGCCGTAACCTCCGAAATTGACCAGTGAACACATTATTTGATACAGGAAATGTTATATAGGAAGTGGGAGTGGGAGACAGGAAATACATCACAGGAAATTGTTGGCAGCCCTTTTGTGTTCATCCTGATCCATCCACAATCACTAACCAAATCCACTACCATCCTGCTGTTCTGTTGTGAAAAAACCTGAAATGACAGTGCAGGTGTGAATCATAAACATGTAACAAAAGGGGGAACAGACCATTTAATTACATTTTTGTGCAGATAGTGAGGGCTGGTACAACATCAAACCACTGTTTTGTTTTCACCTACTTTGCATTATGGTACATGTAGTCCTCATTACAAGAGTTGTGTTACAGAAAATTGGGGTGAAGCAGTGCTTTATATCACAGACACATGGTGCATGATTTTGCCATGACATCATCACTCACGTTGTGGGCCCATCATTTGTTGGGGAGTCAAATCTGTTGAGGGCCCAGGCCTGAGAATGCAATGGATATGCCCTTTTGTGATTAAGTGACCCATTCTCATAAGGTCCAGGTAGGTCTCTCAGAACATGTATAGTTTTTCATCTGCGTGAATAGATTCTTTAGGGATATCCACTACACTGATCGCAGTTAGTGTGGCTTGCAAAGTAGTCTCAGGATGGAATTTCTTGACACAGTTGTGTATATCCAAGTTTCATCATTGACAACAGACTGCAAACCACATTTTGTCCATGAAACTACAGGTTGCTCATGTGAAAAACATGGCAACAAGCTGATCACAGACTTCCATACCCTGACCTCGGTTATGTGCAATGGCCCAGTTTCCCAGATTCAGAGCTAGCCGAGGTTCCAGAGGTATGTGTAAGCCATGCGTTAAAGCAATGTTGTGCAAAACACAACAGGCTAATATGTTCTTGTATATGACTTCAGGGGAGTACAGCAGCAAACACCCTGTACGGTCAAGACATCTGAATCGCGACTTCAATAGACCAAAATTGCGCTCTATGATGGCTCTAGTCCGTATGTCTGCCCTATTGTACCTACGCTGTGGTAAGGGGTGAGGATTTGTGGGGAGAGTGCATACCCAGCGTCACCTGAGGAGGGAAGAAAGGACAATTGGTTACATGTCCCTCTTTGATTTGCACAGGACATGATCTATACTTTAGTACATGCAGTGTCTGTTGAGACCATGTAAGTAGGTCTATGATTCTTATTGTACAATAGTTTGTGTTAGGTGGCATTCAGACATTTCAATAACACATATCCCTCATTTTCAGTACTTGGTACTTACCCAGTAGCCACATGTTGCCAAATTCTCCCACAGCCATCCGCCTGGCAAGAGGTGACATGCGGAATACGAATCTGTCATGGGTACTGCCTGGGAACACTGCATGCACAATAATAAATCTCCCGCTGGCATCACAGACAGCTTGCACATTAATGGAATACCATCGGTGTCTGTTGCAGAAGATGTGTGCAATGCGGCGGGGTGGCTGAAGGGCCACAAGGGTACAATCAATTGCACCCAGCACACGTGGGAAGTGAGCAATGAGATCGAAATCTCGTGCTGCCCTTTGTCTCCTGGCCAGTGTGTGGGGCATTTGTATGTGGTTGTGGGCTCTAGCAATGATGCATCTCAGTACCTGATGCAGGCACCGTGACTGGCTTCCTGGGAAATACCCGCATGGTCACTGGAGACCCTTTGGAATGACCCAGTGGCAAAGAAATGGAGAGCAGAAAGGATCTTGAGATATGTTGGTATGGCTTGGGAGCAGCAGGTCACAGAGGCAAGTTCCTGCTCCCACTCACATACAATCTCCAAGATTACTTCTGGAGGGAAACGGTACCTGGCCCTGACATCTTGGCTGGACATTCCAAATAGGTTGTCCTCTGTCTGGAGATCCTCTCTGCTCTCCTCCTCCTCCTTCTCAAGTAGTCTTGCTGCATGGCAAGGGGCAAGTAACAAACACATTCAGCGACATGTTGAAAGAGTTTGTGTGTGTCGGCTCTGCATTCATACATGCTGCAGACTGGGATTAGTTGCAGTGTGTTAGCTGATGCATGGTGAGCGATGGTAGGCACTTGGACAGGTGTTTACCCTTGAGGAACATATTCAACGGCTACAGTGCGTGTATTACTGTCCGGAATCGGAGATTCCAGCCGAGAATCATAGATTCTGGCCCAAAAGCAGAGTTTCCCACTCAAAAGCGGAATTCCCGCTCCGGGTGCGGAAATTCCGGCCTGAGTACAGACGTAAAGTTAGTAGTCGTAAATCCATTCTGTGAATACTAAAATTAATAAGTGCATTCTGTGAATACCAAAAGTAGTAAGTGCATTCTGTGAATACCAATAGTAGTAAGTGCATTCAGTGAATACCAAAAGTAGTAAGTGCCTTCTGTGAATACCAAAAGTAGTAAGTACGTTCTGTGAATACCAAAATGGTAGTAAGTTTAGGATTTTGTCTTAAGTTAGTTCTGTGAATCGGGCCCTTCGTTTTTATTTAAAATAGACTTACGTTATTTAGTGGTTTTGTTTTGATTTTCTTTGCATTTAGTTTGACTTTAGTTGAGATCTGTAGAGGAGAGATAATATATAAAACTAATATATAAATTGTTTAATTTATTTATAATTGTATTTAGAAAACATGGACTCCCGCACAATTGAAGCTCTTCCTGAAACATCTGATGCAGAGGATCAGCTTCGAACTGGATACTCAGCACTGTTATAAACTGCTGCATTATGAACTCTATGCAGAATCAATCGAATGCAAACAGGTTCAACAATATACTTGTTTCTCTTTAAGGCATGGAATTTCGGCGCTGTATAATTTTATTGCGGCTTGGGTTACTTCCTTTTAATCAAAGTCAAAGTCAAAGTCAAAGTCAAAAAGCTTTATTTCGATAAAATTTCATTATCATAAAAGCAAGTTTAAAAAGAATTGATAGGTAATAAAATTAATTAAACATATCCAGTTAATAGCAAGAAATATGCCATTTGCTAAAGTTAATATAGTTTAAAAAGAATTAAACAAGGTTTTTAAGCTTTCTGGCTCGAATAGCCCAAGCCCAGAATAGAAATTTGGCTAAGGCACAGACATAGGGTACATGACTGTCCGAAACAAGTATCCTGATTGCCACATCGTGGCTCCTGGTTCCCAGTTGCCGGCACAGGTTCTTCAACCAAACCCTTCTTGGATTGGCATATTCGCTACAGACAAATAGGAAGTGAGCCAATGTCTCTGGATGGTCTAGACATGAGGGGCACAGGTCAGTTTTGTGAGGACAGGAGTTCCATGTTTTAGTAAAAGTGTTCAATGGCAAAGTACCCGTTCTGAATTTAAAATACAAAGACCGGGCAAACGGTTTCCTGATTATATCTAAATAGGGTTCTCGCATAGGAATGTCTTTAAACTTCAGGAAGTCCTCAGTAAGCCTGCCAATGGATGTGCTAGAATGCCTTTGGGAGCAGATCCAATCCCGATAAAGATTTTTGAGTACTTGTTTTGGTGGAGAAGTTCTGGTTGACCAAAAGTCCAAAAGGCCCAAGTTCGACAGTAAAGATTTCATATCTGTTAACCATTTGACTCTGGCCCAATGTGGTGACGCCATTATTTCTTCCAGGCCTCTGGCGTAGGCACTAAGTTCCTCTACCCGCCAAATACGGGCCCATAACAAAAGAGGGCGAAATTTCGCAATTTCGCCAATCTGGGTACAGCCAAAGTCCATAAATAAAGGTAAAAGTGGGGTGCTTTGAGGGAGGGACATTATTTGTCTGCAGAAATTATTCTCAGATTTTTGGAGAGCTGATGAAGATGCAAAACCCCAGAGTTCAGCTCCGTAGAGTGCAGAGCTAACACCCTTGGCGGCATAGATCTCTAGGACTGTTCCTATTGGTTTCAACGAACTGGAACGTTGCTCCCTCAATAGGGCACCTGTGATCCTTTTATGATTTAGCAGCATCTTATCTAGATGAGGAGTCCAATCCATTTTGTCTGAGATGCGTATCCCTAAATAGTCAAATACTTTCACCCTTTCCAGGGTCTCAGTGTTTAAAGTAGGGGGACGCACTTGCTGTTTGGGGGGGTTAAGAACAAGGTATTTTGTTTTATTGGTGTTTATAACCAGGCCCCGATCAGTGCAAAAGGATTGGAAATTATCCAAGAGTTTCTGTAGCCCCATAGGTGTTTTGGAGATTAGGGGCGTGTCGTCCGCAAAGAGAAGGGTCGGTACACGGACCCCCGCCAGGGATGGTTCGTCAGATGGAAATTTCAGTAGATGCTCCACCACCCCATTGATGTACAAGGAGAAAAGGGTGGGAGCCAGAACGCATCCCTGGCGGACCCCTCTCTCGACCGGAATACAGCCCGTTTTCTCCCCTCCAGAACCCCACCTAATTTGGGCAAAGCTGTCCTGATGGAGCCTAACTAGTAGGGATAGTAAGTACTGTGGGAGCCCCATATTGGCCAGGACCCTCCATAGCAAGTCCCGGGGGACAAGGTCAAAGGCAGTCTTTAGGTCGATAAAAGCGAGATAGAGACTGCCCTTGCCTATCACTACCCCCTTCCAGTAGATCATCATGAGCCTAAAAGCCTGCTCTATCGTACCAGTGCCTACTCTAAAACCGGCCTGGAAGTCGGTAAGTATTTTATTTTCATCTACCCAGTTAAGTATCCTGAGTAGAATGACTTTACCGACAACTTTTTGGCTTACATCTAGCAAGCTAATCGGCCTGTAATTGGACGGGTCATCCCTTGGGCCTTTCTTATGGATGGGAACTACCTCTGCCCCCTTCCATGACGCAGGAATGGGGGCACCCCTACAAATGGCGAGAAGGAGGGAGTGGATTAGTTTGCCCCAAGTAGCAACATCAGATTTTAGCAAGTCCCCCGGGATGCCATCAGGTCCTGCAGCTTTCTGTGGGATGATAGAATTAATAGCATATTCTACTTCCTTCTGTGTGAATTCAGGATCACTGGGGAGAAGAATATAATTAATATAAGGGAGGGATTGGACAGACCCTCTCCCGTTCAAATCATTATGGCAGGAATAAAGTTTAGCAAAATGGGCCTCCCATACCTGCCCCGGGATATTGCAGGTTATGAGATCGGAATCCGGTCTATTTCGTGCCCTTATGGCGTCCCAAAAGGATTTGGAGTCTTTTTTCAAACTGGCTTCCTTAAGGGTTAGCCAGTAGGCATCCTCCCACTCCCTTTTAGCAACCTGTAAAGCCTTTTTATGGTCTCTTCTAGCAATTTGAATTAGTGGGGGGGACTTCCCTTTAACTGCCTCTATTAGGCGAGATTTGGCCTTCCTGCACGTTGCCGAATACCAATCATGTTTGCCTTTAGCTTTTGGTAAAGAATTTTGTTTCCCTGGGGGCAATTGGACCCAAAGGAGGTCCCCTATGATTTTTACAGCAGTTTCAAATGTAGCGGTGGCCATATCTGCTGCTATAGTTAGGTCAATCGAGCCAATTTCGGCTTGCATGACCTTAACCACTTCATCTATTGCTGATAGTTTATCGGCATTGCACATGATCTTACTCCACTTTAGACGCCTGCCACAGGTGGCAACAGTAATCCCCTGTTGGCGGCTCGAAGGGACTGGCGATACTTTGGTGGGCCAAGGATTTTTTAAAAATAGAGAGAGTGGGTTGTGATCGCTCTCTATGGTATTGGTAATAACCATGTCGTCAACATGGCTCCAGAGGCCCCTGTCCAGCAGAATATAGTCGATCCGTGTGCATTGACCAACTCTGTTGAATGTGGGAGCACCCTGCGGGTCTGAACGAGTGCGACCATTGGCAGCTCTTAAGCCGAACTCCAATGTGAGTGCATTTAGGTGGATTGCACTGCGAGTCCAGCGTTTGATGGGGGGGATAGAGAGGGTAGGAATACCCCATCTACTGTCCTCCTCTCCTAGGTCTGGTACTCCTTCTAGGGGAAGTGGTTCATATGTACAATTAAAATCCCCTGCTACTAGGATATGCCCAGGTCCACTTTGCTCTCCTAACTGAGCTTCAAGCTCCAACATTGTAGGTGAGATACACCCATTTTTGGTTCCCCTAATATATACATTATAAAGGTCGAGGGTCATACTTCCCCGTAGGCCCAATAGTGAGACACCAAGAATATCCGGGGTTCTTGGCTTCTTGGTGATTATCCTACAATTTAGGAGGATACTTATCCAAATGATAAGCCCCCCCGATGGTCGCCCCTTCCCTAACTTAGGTTTTACTGCTGGGGTAAAAATAGTGACAAACCCCACCCGATGTAGTGGTTCAATGGCCCATGTCTCTTGAAATATACAAATTGTATGGGCATCGACCAGGGCATTCCACTCTGGGAGGCCTAATTTCCTTGAAATCCCAGCAAGGTTCCAACTAAGGATCTTTAACTTGCCCTGTGCTAGGTTTCCATCTTGGATCACAGTGCCTTGGTGGTTACATGGATCACCGCTGTCCCTAGTTAATATGGGTGATAGCACCTCTAAGTTAATAGGGAGAATTGTCTCCGGCACAGGATCCTTCATACTGGTGTTAACACTAGGGAGGTTAATATCTAATCCTCCCTTAGGAGAAAGTCAATCAACCTCATCCAGAACACAGAACCTATTTGGATGGGCAAACTGTGTATAGGAAGGGTTGAAAGACAGGGATGGAGACGGATCCTGCCATGGCTGTTGCCATTGCTGGTTAGTAAACAGTGGCTGAGGAGGTTGTTGCCACTGCTGGGTGGGTTGGAAAAAAGGAGGAGGTAAGGGGTGGAAGGGTTGTTGCCACTGAAGACCAGCATGATGTGGAACAAAAGATGGAAAATTGGGCGGTTGTTGCCAATGGTTAGAGGCATATTGAGGGGGACATGCAGGCCCTTGATTACTTGGTCGGTGGAAGTTGGGTCTTGTCGAGTTGGGGAGGAAGTAAGAGAGGGGGAGTGGTTTGATCTGAGTGGCTGGGCCGCTGTTAGGGGCATTACAAATAAAAGTCGCAGCCCCCACATCCCTAAAGTTGACAGTAATTACATCCCCTGATATTGTTTTCTTGCTCCTACCCACCCAATCACCTCTACGCACAGTAAGAATTTCCCCACTCATACTACTGGGTAATGGTCTATGTATTTGAAGCCACTGGGCACATTTATTTCTAAGCTCTACATAAGTCTCTCTAACTCCTTCCTTCAGTGGGGGGACAGCAGTCAACACAACCACAAAAGGAGAAACTTCTGGTGGCAGACTAATAGACTTAAAACGAGTCTGCCTTGGCTTAGGGGCTTCAGGATTATTAGTAGTATGGGGGGCTGGGATGTTCGTGGGTTTCCCTTTAGGGTCCGGGGTTTGGGAAGTGATAGATTTTAGTACAGCAGCTGATTGCTTGGCGGGTAAAGAGCTGCTCGCTACTTTTGATGATGGTTGAGCAAGATTTTTCACAGAGTGGGGAAGATGTGTTGCTGATTGTTCTTTGGATGGCGGAGGGTTTTTCGCTTTATCAGCTGTAGACTTGGTGACCTTAGTTGGTGGTTGGGGATTAGGTGGTGATTCTCTATGCCCTTGTTGCTGAATAGTCCCAGACTCATTGATCTTATTGGGCCATTTAGTAATAATGAGAGATGTTAATCTATCCAGTTTAGAGATCAAGGGTTTAATTTGGGCCACTATTGTAGTTTCAAGGTAATGCTTAAGTTCCGTGACCATATTTTCGACCCAGCATGGAATGCCAGGCGTTGTGTGTGGAATAGGTGTCACCAGATTATGGTTGCTAGCTTTGGTTTTGGTCTTCTCTTTAGATTTGAATTTAGACTCCTTGGTTTTGGGCTTAGCTATTACTTTTGGGGGAATACAAGTAGCCTTATCCCTGGAGTCGCTGGGCACATAAGCGGTCGACCTGGCAGTTGACCCATCCAGGTCCGGCTCCGTCTCTCTGGGTGTCCGGCAGGCTTCTAGGTCTGGGGTCGCCTCCAGATCCACAAAGGACGGGTCCGACTCTGAACAGGTAACCGACAAGTCGACGGCACTCGGTACTGTAACAGTGCCCATAGTGGTTAAGGGCAAGGGCAAGGAGCAATTATTCAAGACTTGCTGAGAAGGTGAATGCGCATTTACGAGGGAGCCCAAGGAAGAGCGCTTGGCCTCCATGAGGTCAAGAGAGACTCTTTTCTCTAGAAGTACAATGCTCTTGTCAATTGTCTCTGTTACCCGTGAGAAAAAGAGGTCAATGGGGCCAGTCACTTGAGCTACTTCTGCAGCTTTTTTGGTGCAGCTTCTTGTTTTGTGCCGCATAGTTGTCACTAGCGATGGACAGGCTATACCAAGTGTCAGGTGGCTATGGCCTCAAGGAAGGCTGAGTAGCAACGGCCTACCTGGTTGATGGTCTCAGGGCAATAAGACAGGGATTCAGGACCTGGGCCGTCCTCTGCCGTCCTTGAACGGCCTTAAACGGCCCGCTCTTTGCCCGGTCTTCGCCCCGGTGGCCGCCCCGCGCGCGTCCCGCGTGCGCGTTACCCACGCAAATTATATAGACTAGGCAGGATAAGGGGGCGGGAAGAGGACCAGCTGCGGCCGATCCCCGCCGCTCGGAACGCTGGTCCTCGCAGTCCCGCCTCTACCCTGTCAGCAGGCTCTTTGAATCCACAGGGCGCGTTGGTGCACAAAGCACAAGTAGTGGCTTGGAAAGGATAATTCTCCCAAAGTGAGACTCGCCTACGAGCGGCTCCCGCGAAGCGGGGGCCGCGAGGCGTTGCAGGAAGGTCAGGCAGCAATCAGGGACAGCACTTCCCTTGGCGAGGGCTCACAGGGCAAGACTCACTCCCCAGAGGTTTTGAAGAGAGGAGGAGGGGGCGGGAAGAGGACCAGCAGCGGCCGATCCCCGCCGCTCGGAACGCTGGTCCTCGCAGTCCCGCCTCTACCCTGTCAGCAGGCTCTTTGAATCCACAGGGCGCGTTGGTGCACAAAGCACAAGTAGTGGCTTGGAAAGGATAATTCTCCCAAAGTGAGACTCGCCTACGAGCGGCTCCCGCGAAGCGGGGGCCGCGAGGCGTTGCAGGAAGGTCAGGCAGCAATCAGGGACAGCACTTCCCTTGGCGAGGGCTCACAGGGCAAGACTCACTCCCCAGAGGTTTTGAAGAGAGGAGGAGGGGGCGGGAAGAGGACCAGCTGCGGCCGATCCCCGCCGCTCGGAACGCTGGTCCTCGCAGTCCCGCCTCTACCCTGTCAGCAGGCTCTTTGAATCCACAGGGCGCGTTGGTGCACAAAGCACAAGTAGTGGCTTGGAAAGGATAATTCTCCCAAAGTGAGACTCGCCTACGAGCGGCACCCGCGAAGCGGGGGCCGCGAGGCGTTGCAGGAAGGTCAGGCAGCAATCAGGGACAGCACTTCCCTTGGCGAGGGCTCACAGGGCAAGACTCACTCCCCAGAGGTTTTGAAGAGAGGAGGAGGGGGCGGGAAGAGGACCAGCTGCGGCCGATCCCCGCCGCTCGGAACGCTGGTCCTCGCAGTCCCGCCTCTACCCTGTCAGCAGGCTCTTTGAATCCACAGGGCGCGTTGGTGCACAAAGCACAAGTAGTGGCTTGGAAAGGATAATTCTCCCAAAGTGAGACTCGCCTACGAGCGGCTCCCGCGAAGCGGGGGCCGCGAGGCGTTGCAGGAAGGTCAGGCAGCAATCAGGGACAGCACTTCCCTTGGCGAGGGCTCACAGGGCAAGACTCACTCCCCAGAGGTTTTGAAGAGAGGAGGAGGGGGCGGGAAGAGGACCAGCTGCGGCCGATCCCCGCCGCTCGGAACGCTGGTCCTCGCAGTCCCGCCTCTACCCTGTCAGCAGGCTCTTTGAATCCACAGGGCGCGTTGGTGCACAAAGCACAAGTAGTGGCTTGGAAAGGATAATTCTCCCAAAGTGAGACTCGCCTACGAGCGGCACCCGCGAAGCGGGGGCCGCGAGGCGTTGCAGGAAGGTCAGGCAGCAATCAGGGACAGCACTTCCCTTGGCGAGGGCTCACAGGGCAAGACTCACTCCCCAGAGGTTTTGAAGAGAGGAGGAGGGGGCGGGAAGAGGACCAGCTGCGGCCGATCCCCGCCGCTCGGAACGCTGGTCCTCGCAGTCCCGCCTCTACCCTGTCAGCAGGCTCTTTGAATCCACAGGGCGCGTTGGTGCACAAAGCACAAGTAGTGGCTTGGAAAGGATAATTCTCCCAAAGTGAGACTCGCCTACGAGCGGCACCCGCGAAGCGGGGGCCGCGAGGCGTTGCAGGAAGGTTGCAGGAAGGTCAGGCAGCAATCAGGGACAGCACTTCCCTTGGCGAGGGCTCCTTTTAATTCACTTACAATTAAATGGACTAAAAAAGAAAATGCGACCAGCATTTGTGATCTTTACAGTGGTGGAGTGCAAGATCTGAAGCACGTACTGTCGATATGCCCGAACTTGAAAATGGTTGAAGCTAGAAGGCGCCCTTAAAAACAGTCCAATTTAGATACAACAGCTCATCTGTACAGATTTTGATTTTGCTTTTTAATTTCCACCCTGAAAAATGTGTGTGTCATCACCTGTTTAAATTCTTAAAATCTTTTTAAAATTTGTATTGAATTTTTTTTTTTTGTTAAAGATATTTTTATTGAGAGAATAGAAAGATAGAAAAAACAGAAGAGAGAAGGGATGAAAGCACATGAATTACAAATCAAAGAAGTGCCCACACAGGGGCCAATGCAAAAGGCCGAGCTGCAGTAACAGTAATGAAGGGCCGAACAGCGTCATCAGTCAGGGCAGGAAAAAAGAGTTCAAAAAGAGTACAAAAATCTGCCCGGGAGAATGTCAAGCCCCCCGAGAAAACCCGGAGGGGGAAGCCCGCACTGACATCGGGCAAGGCTGTCCAAATCAGAGGCTTAGTCGACCAAGTCCATGTACGCCTCCAAGCGGTTCGGCCAGAAGGAAGACAACGCTGCAAAGAACATCATAAAAAATTCAAATCGTCCACATCCCCCTCCAGAAAAGAAAAACAAACCAAACCCCCCCCCCAGAGGCTCCAACCTCCCCGGTGCATCCTTCCCCCCCGCTGGTGGCAGCCTGACAACAACCATTCGCACAAGCACAGTTCACACCTGAAACAGATGTAGGGCGCGTATGGTGGGCGGGCAAACCGCTGACGGCAACCCTCGAGAGAGAGAAAGCGGACCAGTGGGCCCCATCTGAAAGTAAAGTTCTTAAAGTTATTTCTGAAAATGTCCGCCATACGCTCCACACTCAGCAACCTCCATAACCTAGCGAACCAAAGGGAAAAAGCTGGGGCCTCCCTCTTTTTCCATGCAGCAGCCAGAGTCAATTTGGCTGCTCCCAAACAAAGCCAAAGGATGTGCTTGTCAGCCCTGGTTTGGTGCTCCAGAAGCGGGTCCCGAAGGCCCAGGAGCACGAAGCCAATGGAATCTGGAATCGGGTAGCCCAGGATCTCCTTAATATGAGACAGAATCTCCTCCCAATAGGGGCGTATGATGGGGCAATCCCACCAGATATGGCGGAAGTCCCCCAGGAGACCACAGCCTCGCCAACATCTGTCAGACGCAGAAGGAAAAATCTTTTTCAACCGGGTCGGATACAGAAACCAATCTAGCATGGTCTTCATATGTGCCTCTCGCAGATCGACAGAGTGATTAAATTTGTGCAGATCTCGCCAAAGATGAGACCACTCTTCGTCGGAGATATCCCGCCCCAGGTGCTCCTCCCACAAACCCATGTATCTAGGGCGGGGTGAGATAGCCGTGGTTAAAAGTAAATCATAGAGGAAGGAAATCACCCCCTTCATAGATGATGTGCGTGTGATGTAAGATTCGAAATCCGTGGGAGGCCTCGTCGCGGCGTCCCGCACCTCAGGAGACAACGCCCAATGCAGCAGCTGGGCGTGCCGGTAGCGCTCAGTAGGTGGCACTCCATAGTCACGCATGCAATTTTGGAAGGTGAGCGGCTCATAGCCATGGAACAAATGTGTAAGTGCGTGGCAGCCCCCCGCCTTCCACCCATCAAAGGGCCCTTCAACAAGAGCCGGCGGAAATGCTGGATTAAAGTGAATAGGTGTGAAGGGGGAAGGAAAGGAGGTCCATCTGTCGTCACTAGAGACCGAATCCCAGACCTTCAGAGTGGTGCTCGTAGGGGTGCTAATGTATGCGTTGCGAGGCCGATCCCCCTTCGCCTTCCAAACCAGATCCCATATAGAACGACCCGCCACACTTCTATCCATATGCAGCCAGTGCTTCTCCGACTCCATTTGGGTCCATTCAGCCAGCACCCGGAGTTGTGCCGCTTTGTAGTAAAGAAGCATGTCTGGAAGGCCAGCCCCGCCCTTCCTCAACGGACGGCGTAGCGTAAGAAAGGAGAGTCTAGCGCGGCCCCCTTGCCAGATGTAACGCAGAACCATAGTCTTTAGACGTCGAAAAAAAACCCCGTCCAAGGTAATGGGGAGGGCTTGGAACAGATAAAGACGCTTGGGGAGCAGCGTCATCTTGACAGCATGCACGCGTCCCAGCCAAGAGATAAACATAGGCTTCCAGCGATTCAGCTCAGCCTGTATCTGAGTCAGCAGAGGAGGGAAGTTAGCTGCATACAAGGTGGCGATGGAGGCGGTCAGCCGGACCCCGAGATATTGTATGGAGGAGCTAGACCAGAACAGGGGCGTAAGCGGTCGAATGCGCTCTACCTCAGAGGGTGGAAGCGTGAGATTGAGAATGTATGATTTGCCTGGATTCACCTGAAAACCCGCCACTGCTTCGAACTGGGATAGCACGTCCTGCACCCGCGGGAGGGAAGTCCCGGGGTCAGCTAGCGACAAAAGGACATCATCAGCAAACAAAGATATTTTGTGCTGTTCCCCCGAAAAGGGGAGGCCCACAATATCTGGGTCCTCTCGAACCCTAATGGCAAGAGGCTCAATGCTGAGCGCAAAAAGTAAGGGAGATAGGGGACAGCCCTGCCTTGTGCCTCGGGAATGAGCAAAAAAGGGTGAGACATGACCATTCACCATAACTCTCGAGCGCGGGCCATGATAATTGGCCCGAAGCATATCTAAAAATTTGGGAGAAAAGCCAAAAGCATGTAGAGTACCAAAGAGAAAGTCCCAGTCCACCCGATCGAACGCCTTTTCAGCGTCAAGGCCTAGCAGAACAGCTGGAATCTTAAAGCGCTCAGCTTTCTCGATCAGATGGATCAACCGTCTAGTGTTATCATGGGTCTGGCGACCCTTTATAAAGCCCGATTGATCTGG
Organism: Lissotriton vulgaris; assembly: GCF_964263255.1. NCBI lineage: Eukaryota > Metazoa > Chordata > Amphibia > Caudata > Salamandridae > Lissotriton > Lissotriton vulgaris. The sequence goes on along the minus strand of NC_141696.1, from coordinate 135,174,561 downwards.
ATAGATGAGGGCAGGCATAAGGTCCTTGAGTCGGGTGGCTAGGATAGACGAATACAGTTTGGCATCAACATTCAATAGGGTTATGGGCCGGTAAGATTCACATTTAGAGGGGTCTTTCCCCGCCTTTAGGAATGAACGAAATCATAGCCTCCGCCATAGTACCCGAAGTATGGCCCGCCTCCCTCATGTTGTTGAAAAGAGTCACCAAGTGGTCACCCAACTCGGATGCGAACGTCTGATAGAAGGAAGCCGTATAGCCGTCCGGGCCCGGGGCCTTTTGCGGTTTGAGGGATCGGATGGCTGACAGCACTTCCTCCCTAGTAAAGGGGGCCTCCAAGAGCTCGTTCCATTCCTTGGAGACCTGCGGAAGCGACAGGGCCTCCAGGTATGCTCGCTGAGCGGCCGGCACCAGGCGGTCTGCCGAGTATAGTGCGGCATAGAAGTCGCCGAAGAGCTCGGCCTTAACCGCATCCCTGTGTTCCACTACTCCGGAGGGGGTCCGAATGCCCCCCACATATTCCCTCTCACGTTTATCATGGAGCTGCCGTGCTAGGTGCTTCCCCACTTTGTTGCCCTGAGCATAGGAGAGGCGCAGTAGGCGCAGGAGGGTATATTCAGCTCGATTATTATAGTGCGCCCTAAGCTTCCCTCGCACCGCAGCAAGAGGGCGAAGGGTCTTTCTAGAAGGATTCTGCTTATGCGCAGTTTCCAACGTCGTCAGTTCCGCCTCCAGCGCCTCCCTCTCCTCGCGACGAAGCCTGTTCAGGGCGGAGTTCAATGCAATGCACGTGCCCCGTGTCGTCGCCTTGAAGGCGTCCCATTGGGTGAAGACCGAGGTGTCACCAATCTTATTAAGCTCAAAGAATGCACCAATGGCCGCCCTAAGCTTCTTGCAGGATTCCTCATCCCGCGTAAGGGATGCCGGGAAATACAATTTGCGGTGAGGGGACGACTCTGGGGCCCAGATCAAGCACGTCGCCAAAAGGCTATGATCAGAAACCGAAAGCGGAAAGATTTTGCTATCGCGCAGGTCGCCCTGTAGAGATTGATTCACAAAAATATGGTCAAGACGGGAATATGTGTGGTGAACATGTGAATAGAACGTGTAATCTCTAGTGCGGGGGTGGAGGGAGCGCCAGCTATCAATAAGGCCCAGACTCAACAAAGTATCGCGCAGCTCCGGGGAAAAGAGACCCGTCTCCGTCCTCTGTTGATGTGAACAGTCAAGCCCTTTATCCCAAACCAGGTTGAAATCCCCCATCACAATCAACGCTCCCTCCCCGAAGTGCCCAATCACTCTCAGAAGTGCCTCAAGGAACCCATGTTGGCCCGTATTCAGAGCATAAACAACCACCCACGTGCAGAGATTACCCATGAGCATACCCTTCACCATCAACCACCGCCCCTCCTTGTCCCCCCGCACCCCCACAGGCTGAAATTGAAGGGAAGAGCGGAACAAAAGCGCAACCCCTTGGTGCTTAGTAGTGGCTGAGGATTTATAAATCAGGGGGTACTGCCTGTGCTTAAGTCTAGATTCATCTTTACGGGCCAAATGAGTCTCCTGCAGGCCCACCACATCTAGCTGATGATCAAGAATATACTTCCACACTTTCTGGCGCTTTTGAGGAGAATTGAGGCCTTTAACGTTCCAGGAGCCTATCGTAACAGGCGACATCGAGTCCAACACCCCCCCCCATCGCTCCAACCAATGCTGCCCACCGCCAGATACAAACCAGACATACCACAGCCATACCAGGTCCCCAGCCACCACCACCAGGATCCATCCCCAACAAGCCTACCTAAACCCACCGGAGCCTCAGAAACAAAACACAAAAAAGGGAAAGCAAAAAGTAGAAAGAGAACAATGAAAGTCGGACATGACCGTAAGGGTCGGGGGTAGAAGACCCTGGTAATGCCCCCCCCGAATCCAGGGTCGGGGTAACCCTCCAGCGGAGAACTGTCCCACAGAGTACCTGGGATGGTAGAGCCCCCCGGCTCCCACGGGCCGCTGATGAGGGGGCCTAGGCCGCCGAGGAGCTGTCCACTCGGCTCGACTCAGTCACCTGGGCCACCGAGGCCAAAGCCTCTCCCCTTTCACTCTGGCTCGCCGATGGAGATGGCCCCTCTGCTACGCCATGTCGGCCCACTCTTTGCCATGCTGGGGATCGGGAACGGCGACGTCTTCTCGGAGAGGCGCTGGCGTCCGCCGACGCAGATGTTTCCTCCATTCCGAGCAGCTCCCTGGCGGCTGCTAATGTTCGCACTTGCACCAGTCTGTTTTGCCACCGGAAGATAAGCCGAAAGGGGTGACCCCAGGAGTAGGACACCCCTTGCTCCCTCAAGAAGGCCGTGATCGGGCGGAAGTCCCGTCGCTTTTGCAGGGTGGAAGCCGCCAGGTCTTGAAAAAGTTGAGGGCTGTGCCCACGAAAAAGCAAATTGTTGGTGTCCCTCGCCTTCCGCAGGATCGTCTCCTTCAGCTGAAAGTCGTGGACACAAACCAAGATGTCGGGAGGCGGCAAGCGCGCTCCACGTGGCAGGCCCACCCGATGCACTCTGTCCATCTTGATTTCATTGCGATCATCCTGCCAAAATGTGCAGAAAGAGAGCCTCCACATATTCCCGCAGGTTTCCACCGTCTCCATCCCACGGCACTGCTCGTATTCGGATATTATTGCGACGGGACCGGTTTTCCAAGTCCTCGCAGTGGGTCTGGAGATCTAGATTTTGCTCGCGGAGCAGGAGCAAATCTTGCTGTAGTTGATGGACATCCCCACTGAGGCCCAAGTCGTGGTCCTCTAAGGTCGCTACCCGCTCGCCGATGCCGTCTACATCACGGCGGACCTCACGGAGGTCGGAGGCTAGTTGTGCTTTCAGCTCCGTAATGTCCTCCTTGATGGAGGAAAAGAGCTCAATCAGGAAGGCCTTCGTGACCGGGCCATCAGCGTCGTCTTTGGTCGGCGACTTGCTAGGGCCGGGGGGCGATCCAGATGCCCCCTTACCGGGACCCTCCTTCCCCAGTTTATTCAGGCGATTGCTCGTCGACATGCTGCGACACCGCAACTCAGATGGTGAGAGGCAAGATGGCACCACCTCTCCGTCCGTTCGTCGTCTGCGCTGTCCAACAGAGTTCCAGACAGGCCGGCGCCTCCCCGTCACCTCCGCTCGGCGACAACAGCTAGCTAGGACGCCGGGATCATAGGCAGGCTCGCCACAATCCCAATGTTGGGGACTCGCAAAGCAAGCGCCTCACTCGATAACTTGCAAAAGTCCCGAGTCCCCTCGTGTGAAGAGTCGATGTCGCCCAGACAAAGCCCCGTAGGCCGCTCCGATGCTCGTGCGTCACCAAAGTAACACCTCGGTTAAGTCCGCCGTCCCATGTCGCAGCTCGACGGGAGAAGGAGCAAACCAATGCAGGACACCTCAGCGAGCCCAGGAGAGTCAAAGCCGAGGCTGAAATCGCCCCAGTGCCGCTAAACAAAGCTATGAAAGGCTCGGGGTGCCGGAGGAGCTCGCAGGAACGTCTTACTCCGTCGCCATCTTGGCCACGCCCCTGAATTTTATTTTTACTGATGTTGTCAAGCAGAGAACTAAATCAAATAAATTAAACTTGAAACTTGTATTTTAGTTACTTGTGTAATAAAGTAGACAATATTCTTTGAAAAGTTGGTATTGAAAGTGTAAAATTAAAGGTTTGGCATTCTGGTAAAGTTCTGTCAAATATTTGGCATGTTCTCTTAGTTGCAGTTGTTCTGCTAGATTATATCTAAATTTGTTGGTAGATATTTAATGGTTGCTGTTTGTTGTAGTTTTATTTTATTGGATTGTAAAGCGTCAGTTTTAATTGTTTTGACAGTTATGTCCTTATGTGGAAAGCGCAAATTATTTTTCAATATAGGTATATTTGGTTATAAAGTTCTATATTAGTAATTTATTTTTTCCAATATTGGGTGTTTAGATGAAATTCATGATGATATTTTGATTTCGATATTTGTTTTTAAAAAAAAAATATATAGGTTGTCAATATTTTTGTTGTTGATATTAGTGGGAGTATATAAGAATCTGGATCTTCATTTTGATGGCGCACTGGACTAGTGCATCCCCAGCTGTAATCTGTATTTAACATTTAAATAAATGCTCCTGGAACATCAGGGGTCTAACAAAGGAGAAGACAGAACGATTAACTACAGGCCTTCAGAAGACACATGACATCTTTGCTATTCAAGAGACTTGGGCCTTGGAGAACACCACCTGGGAAGACTTTACGGTAATAGAATCTATCGCTACTCCATCTACAGCAGGCGGCCACGCATCCGGGGGTGTGCTGATCGCCGTGAAGAATACACTGATTGCAAAACTAGAAACTCTCCACAACGGTGATGTGACCACATTTTTATCAGCATTGAGATCGAGAGCCAGGTATGGGGGAAAACAAAGCAAAAAATGATCCTTGGCTGTGTCTATTTACATCCCACAAAATTGGGACTAGAGTCTACTTTGAGTAACATACTACCCATAATGAATAATCTCGAAGTTTTATATCCAAATGATTTGTGGCTGATAATGGGCGACTTTGATGCCAACTTAATGGAAATCGACCCCACCCAATCCTCCCAAATAACAACCCTCAATGTAATGTGGGAAATCCCGGAGATAAAATCCCAGTATCACCAAAAGGATGCGAAGGGAATAAAACTGGCAACAAAACTGAATCAGCTTGGTCTGCGCATCCTCAATGGAAGGACTGCTACAGATCAACCGGCCGCATACTCTCACGTGTCCTTCTCCCGAATGGCCACTCTGGACTACATATGGATATCTCTTACGGGCTTTCATCTAGTATGTCCATTTTCGGTAACCGAATCCACAGATAGCGATCATGCCATTTTATCATGCAGTATTGCCCTTGGGCCATTACATCGCCCAAACGCAAATCTGATAGGGATGCCATCAAGCCTACAGAGTGTAAGGAAACTACGATGGTCAGAAAGTAATTAGGATGCAATTGAAACGGAGGTGGACAAGCTCATGACCAGATGGCCTCAGGCTGATATTAGACACATGACAGCCACCACCTGGGAAACTTTACTGACCAACTTTAGAGATTACTTCACCTCAAAACCAACAAAAAACCTTTCGAAGGCCATTTCGACTCCGACAACCCTGTCAGTGCAAAAACAACATATAATTACAACAAAAAGTCAATTAAACAAGCTACAACGAATAAATGTTAATAATGAAAATGAACACAAACTTTTGAAGGAGGACATTTTAGCTGCGCGAAAAGCCTACAGGAAGGCCGGTTTTACCCTAAGGAAACTGAAAGAAGAGCACCATTGGGCAATAGCTTTTGAGATTATAAAATACAAAGATCAAAGGAAATTTTGGAACTGAGTCAATAAGGCCAGCAAAGTGACTAAACCTCCTACCGCAACTAACATCACCCCCTTGGAGTGGGAGACTTATGTTAAAACGTTCTATACAGCACCGCATGGCCCAATTACCAGTTGTCTGCCCATCCTTGACCAACTAGTTAACCAGGACGGAACCATCCCCACTGTCAATATATCAACAGACGACATAACAGGAATAATAAAGAAAATGCGCTCGGTGGCGCCCCTGGTCCCAACGGAACCCCGACTCAAGTATTTAAAGCCTCTGCTGGAAAATGGGCCCTGATACTGACACCCCTTTTTGAGGCTGCAATACTGGGTGGCCCCTCCTTGATGTGGACGGGAAGGCATACGCTACCATTCTTTTAACCGCACTCACTACGTGGGCAGAAACCAACAACTTAGTCCCTTTCACCCAAACAGGCTTCCAAAGAGGGTGCCACATGGAAGACAACCTGATTTGTATTGCTCACCTGATGGAAACTACTTTAGCCGTAAAAGGTAAATCATTATACCTGGGATTCATCGATTTTCGTAACGCTTTTGATAGCGTAAGCCGGCCAAAACTATGGGAAAAACTAGCAAGATGGGGCATTCCGCAGTCGCTATTGAAAGCACTAATAGCTTTACACACTGACACCTGGGTCAAAGTGAGAGTTACATCGAAGTGGTCTACCTCTAACAAAATCTATACTACCAGAGGCTTAAAACAAGGATGCACCCTTGCACCAATACTTTTCAATCTATATCTCGCAGACCTACCCGAATGGTTGTCACGTACCTGTGCTTTCCCTCCGGGAATTGAACTAAGGAAAATTCGAACCCTGCAATATGCGGACGACACCATTCCACTAGATCAAACCCAAGTGGGTCTCCAACGACCATTTGACTCCCTTGCTCAGTATTGCAAAATGAATATGCTCGAAATTAATGTGACCAAAACCAAAGCAAAGGTAATATCATCTGGAAAAGCCAAAAAGATCACGTCGTTTATTGAAGGGAAGAAACTGGAAACTGTTACTGCTTATAAATACCTGGGCGTGTGGATCGATCATAAAGGGAGATCCTCTGTGCACACAACTGAAATGCAGGCGTTGCTCAGGTCTGGAAGGGGCCTTTATAAGAACGAAAAGTGCTTTGCACTCCCCAGATTTAGTACCACTAATAAAACTGATCACTGCAAAATTACTCCCCACAATTTCTTTTGGCGCAATAATCTTTAAGGATAAAATGAACAATTGGCTGGACAGAGCGCAATCATCTTGCTACCGTAGGGTTTTCCGACTGCCAAATTCGACCGCTCACGCCCAAATTCGGAAAGAATTCTTGCTATCCTCCCAGTGCTGGATTATGAGTGCACGTTACATCAGCTACTGTTTAAAAACCAAACAAGCCAGTCCTTTCACCTTAAAGAGCTGCTGATGGTTAGTTTTTAGTAACCCCAAAACATCGTGGAATAAATATTTGCTGTCATGCCTCAAATCCCTCAAAGCAAAGGACATTTGGTCGTCCCTGCTGCCCATTGAGGCGAAAACAAAACTCTTATCCAAGCAAGCGAAAATTCTATCAAATGATCTTGACGAGCAACGGGTCAGCCAGCTCTTTCACGGCCCCTGAGCCTCCAAATTATACGCCCCGAAAACACTTCCGTCCTACCTTGCATCTTCTATGAAACTCCACATAAAACTCCAATTAATGAGATTCCGTTTCGGCGTAATCCCGTTGATGGCATACAAGTGTGGCCAAGGATACAGGAAAGGAGCACCCTCCCAATTCCGCTTTTGTAAGCATGATGAGGAAAATCTTATCCAGATCCTGTGCATCTGCCAAAAACTCCGAGCCCAAAGAAACTTCTGGCTGCATCCAATCTGGCTCCTTCTTAATATCAGGACTTGCCAGGAAGCATTAGATGCATGCATGAGGGGAGACTCACCTCAGATGGCGGCACGTTTTGTTAAATTCATTACAGAAATCAATTCCTCAAATTTGCCCTCTGCCTAAGCTTTAGATTCCTTTTTCCTCAGTGACATTACCGTGCCCCTTTCAATTTAATTTACAACCTCTCTGTTTCTAATTGATTTATATATTTTTTCTTTTAATCTTTTAATCCTTAATGGTTATTTCTGAATGTGTATATTGCAACGATTTTAATTATTTGTGCAAATAAAATTTTACTTACTTACTTACTTTACTTACTGTATTTAACTGGCTGGCTACAGGTCAAAGGTCTGAATGCTTAAGATATGAATTTTCAAAGTTCAAAAAATGAATAATTTACTGCCCAATTAGGCACCGCTGAAATCAATAGGCAGAAATAAGAAAATGCATATAAGGTCAGAGAGCTGGATCTCAATGTTCGCCTTTGGGATTTAGGGAAGCAGCAAGGCCAGACCCAATGTTCTACCAGTGGATTCTCAGGAGCATCCTGGATTCAGCCGGGAGCAGGGTGCTGAGATTGTTGATAGCTGGTGTGCTACAAAGAAGGGGGACATTTGAATAACATACTGCACAAGGCGACTTAAAGGTAAGTCTGTGGGTCCCAGTTGAAAGAGCACGTCACAAGGGCCTCAGCACAGCTCGTTCCTCAGTACCCAGGTTAGGTGGGCTAGGTGCACGCGTCAAAATATCCCTGAGGTCAGGAGAAGGAAAGCTTGTAGAGGCGATTCCGGGACAGCTGAGCCACTCACAAAGTGGGCCTCAGTGGTATTGACGCCCTGGGTGGGTGCTTGTTTCCTGGTAGTTGAAGTCGGATTGGGCTCTGCATCTCAGTCAATGCTGCATAGGGTCCTGTACAATGGGTAATCGTGTGGCAAGGCTCCGGTAGATCCTGGAGTCTCTAAACTTGGTGGGAGGCAGATCTGATTCTCCAGAGCTGATGTACCTCTTTTGGTTTGGGTGCTGTGTAGGAGTCGCCGGGGAGCAGCAATTTGGTAAAACTAGATTCTGCGGTTTGGGGCCTGTGAGCTTGCAGGGGAGCACTACCTCCACTCCAAGAGACTTTTTCGGTGACTCTTTGAGTGATTAACTCCGGGGTTCTTAGAGACCTCACAGTTGCAGAACAAGACAGCACACCATGATTGTCAAGTCCTCTAAGACAGCAGGCAGAGTTTGGCATCAATTTTCTGCTGCAATGCTTCAGGCCTCCAGTCTAAGCTCTTCCTTGTCCTTTTCTTCTCTGTGTCAATCAAATCTAAGTATCAGGTCCAAGGATACCACCTAAATACTAATTCAGGGGTGTTAAAGGTGGTGACAGGTAGTAGCCAATGGGCTACCTACCTTTAGGGTGTCTACACCATCTAAGTGACCACCTCCTGTAAGAAGGGGCACAACCCTCACCCTAAACGGCTAATTCTCTCACAAACGAAGATGGAGGGAACTGAAAAGTGGGCTCCACATTGCCTGCCCCACCTTAGGGCTGGTGCTGGCTGAATGGGAGCCCACTTTCTAATTTAATTAATTTTCCTGCCAGCCCTCCTGCTAAATGTGGACCAGGAGAGGGGGTGGCATCCTCAACCAGCTGGAGCTAGGTTCCATTTCAGAGGTGGCATTGCCTTTGAAGCTTCCCCCCTTGGAAGGCCATCTTGGCCTAGGGGTGGTGTGAAGCACCACTGCCCAGAGCAGGGTTTATCCCTAGCCTCTGAGAGTGCTGGCCCTTGCCCCCAAGAGGTCAGAAGCATGTCTGGCATCAGTGAGGATTTATTAAGGCAAAATGTTTGGTACCAAACATCTAAGAGTAAAATGAAGCCATTGTGGAGAGAGAAAACTCATAATGACAAGTATCCAGCCCATGCATTCTCTATGGCTGCCCTGTGATCTTACAATATCCAAAAATGACAGATATGTCCACACATGTGACTTAGTGCAGCCTGCCTTAGGGTCAGTGCCGGACTGGGAAACAAAACCGACCCTGGCAAAGTGCTTGGCCGGCCCCAGGGGGTGCGACTGGGCTCTTTGTCAGGGCCGGTTTTCAGCCTATTTTGTTACAGGGCCGATTTTGCAGCTATGCTGCAAAAACGGCCCTGTAACAAAAACGGCCCCCAGGGCCCAAAACCGGCCCCCACCCTTGCGGCGCACCGGAGGATTGCCCGGCGCCCGCAACGGCCAGTCCGGGCCTATTTAGGGTTGTAAGGCCTGCAGTAGGGGTAACTTACCTTTAACTCATGCATTGTATGGGGGCATGTCGACTCTTCATTTTTTGCTTTATCAAGACACACAGACGGCAATGGCAGCTTGCATAGTCTTGATGATGGGTGTTATATACGTAGTTTGTCATAATTTGAAGTGGACATGAGCGCGGCGGCTTTTGTGCCGACTTCAAATGTCATTGCGTGCGTGGTGGCATCTTTTAAATGCAGTGGAAGGGATACAGGCATGGCGGGTGGCGGTTTGTGTATTCTTTACTGTACCTGACTCGTCTGGAGAGGATCAATAAAAGGCACGCTGTAATACTGAAGTCTCCGTCTTCCTTTACTGGCTATAGCTGGATACTTGGATGATTTTTCCACAAGGGGTCTCTAGAGTGGTACAATTTGTGCTGCAGCCCCATGGACCCTCTTTAGTCCCAATGCCCTAGGTACCAGGGGTATGGTTTTCTAGGGACTCACAGGGGTTGTTGAAGTTGTGCCAATCGTCATGTATTTTTAGGAAAGAGATCTGGCACTGGGAACCTAGTTGCCAGGGACCCAGTGCACTTTCAATTTGAAATCACATCATACACTAGGCAAAAAGTGGAGGCTAACCATGTTGAAAGAGGTACTTTCCTACAGCCCCCACCCCTTTCAAAGTGTTAACAGCCTTGGCAGTCATGATGGACACTGTTCTCTTCTTCAAACCCCATGCTCATGACATGGCGGTAACCTATTCGGTCTGCTAAAATCCTTGAAAAAGCTGTTAAAATACCTTGCCCGGGTCACCATTCAAGGCGATTGTACATGCACTTATCACTTCAGGCTGGACTATGCCAACATACTGTACTTAGGTTCCCCCCAGAATCTTCTGACCTGACTGCAATGTGTATAAAAATCCAGCAGCAAGGCTTATTCTGAAGGTTTCCAAATGTCAATCTATCAGACTAGGGCTCGAAAAACTACACTGGCTTCCACTGAAGACAGGAAAAAGTTCAAAACTCTCATGATCACTCACAGAGCCCTCCATCAAATGGGTCCCAAGTACATCTAAGATTTGCTTCATCACTACTTGCCTGCAAGGGCCCTCTGCTCTCCTAGTCTCAACCCCCTGTCAATACCCAGCTATTGCAGAGGCAGAGCTGGTGTCAGATCCTTCTCAGTACATGCACCAGGCCTCTGGACCGTCCTTCCTCTCTCACTCCTCTCTACACCCTCTGAAAGCAGTTTAAGGCACACTTGAAAACTGTGCGTTTCTGTGAGCTGTAATTATGCCCTCTCCCACCTGTCTATCGATAGCCCAGGACGCGTCTTCTGAAGCAGCAGTTGCCCTCTATAAATATCTCTTCATTCATTTATTCGTCTTTCAGCACTTGGTGGGAGTGCATGATTTTCCTCTCTATCTTTTGTGATTTTGTTTTTGTTGCATGTTTTTACCTCCTCCTTCCACTGCTATTCTTCCTTTGCTCTCCCACTCCTCCCCTCTGTTCTCCCATTGTTGCTTCCATACCCTTGACATATTTTCTCCTCCTTTTGTTCTCTGATGTTACCCCCAATCTCTTCTCCCCTTCATTGCTTTCACCTCCCTCCAGTCGCTGTGTTGCCCCCAGAGTCTCATGTTTTTCCCTCTTGATTCTTGGTCATTTCTTGGTCCTTATTACCATTCACTTGCAAACAATAACCTTCCCCCTAGAATACCCATCGATTCTACTTGCTTATAATCATTATAGCCACTGCTAAGTTTTTTATTTAATTGCTGCTGATAGTGTATTTCGTTTCTTTCCTACACTCCCTTGACCCCTATCGCTCCTTTCACGACTTGTCTATTTTCCACCGAGTGCTCCTCTTTCCCAAACCTCAGCAACCCCATCACTTTCCGAGTCTGCAGCTATACCACATGCCTCGCATCAGGAGTTAAACTAACACATTTGAGGTTACTCCTAGTATTACTGCAGGGCAGGGGCGGCTCCTCCGCAAAGGCGGAGGAGCATCACCCCTTTGCTTTTCAGCACCGCAAAAAAAGGAAAAATAAAATAATAAAAATGCAATGTTATTATCATTTTATTTTTCTGTACTGAAGTAGTTTTTCCGGGCAGAACAGGGCTGGGCAGGGCAGGCAGGAGGAGTGGTGGCACTCTGTAAGTGTCAAGACTGTTTATCTGGCTCATGCCCAAGATGCATGCTCTCCAGAGGCTGTTTTGTACAGTCTGGGTGGAGAACATGCCCAAGCTCCCAGTCCCTTTCTGAGCACCAAACCACAGCACTCAGACAAATCACAACACTGGATTGCAGCGTTATGATTGACTTAGGGGAGACTGAGTGTTTCCTGCTTCCTGTTCTCACAGAATCAAGAGGATAGAAAGGACGGAGGAGAGGCGGCACCTGGCCAGCCGGCCGGCAGGTAAGTGATTTTCTTTAACCTCTGCCCCTCCCCGCCCCACTCCTGCTGCCCAGGAGCAGCAGTCACTGCTGCAGGGTACATGGTTTGTCAGGCAAATCAGCTGATCTATGCTGATAAAGTGTTCAGTTTAGAATTTTCCGATTCTGCGGGTTATTGGCTTCTAGCATAATGTTTGTGTATGTGTCCCCATCCCCTGACAGCTCCTTCACCCTAGCTGTTAGAACAACATTGTTGGATGTTACATGCTAAGAAATCGCAATGCAATATTGCATGTGCATTAGGAAACTGTCTGAACAGAAGAGGCCCCTCCTCAGCTGAGCTGCATCATCTGCTCCACCAGAGAGCAACATGTGTGTGTAGGCTGCAGTGGACCTGAAGTTAGAACCTTTTCAAACCTGTGGACAGTATGGCCTTGCTGAATGGATCTTGGACTGCAGGAGCCCAGAGGGAGGGGTGCTGCATGAGCATGGATGGGAAATGAGGCAGGAACATCAAAGGAGTTCATCTAGATTCAGAAGGAAGGGCATGTTGTAGGTGCATGAAAGGTCTGGCAGCAATAGAAGGAAACCTGAAGACACTAGGAGGGAGGAGGAGGAAGAGCTTTAGTAGCTGAGGGTAAGAGGATCACTGCAGGAGCCTGAAAGGAGGGATTGAGAGGGAGGGAGAGCTGCAGCGTCCTGGGCACAATGCTAGTGCCTGGAAACCTTTTTGGGCCATGCTCTATAAATCAAAGTTGATTGATTGATTGATTCTGCAAGATCATGATGTTAGAGAGAGAGCGTCCAGCAGGAGTTCTTTGCTGGGGGCAGAGCTGAAGCTGCCAAGATGGACAGGGCACTGAGTGTCTTCTGATCCTAAAGCAGGTTGAAGAAAAGGCTCTTCCATCAGCATGGAGCGGCCCATGCTGGCGGAAGGCTTCAAGTGCTGGCAGAGTAGACCTGGTGCTAAAAGAAGTTTTCTGAGGTCAGTGACTTCTCAGTGAGGTCCATAGCACCAAAAACGGGGCTCTCAACTTGTATACGCTAGCAGGGCCTTCCATTCAGGGTTTTTATTTTCTGATAGTATTGCCCTTTTATTTCCATTATGAAGTCAGGATCACAGCAACCAGAATGGAAAGAAAGTGTCAGGAATGGTGAGACCTTGAAGCTTGTAATTGTGAAGCTTGCGAGCAGTATACTATACCAGCCCATGCCGCCTTTTCGGGTATAATTCTTCTGTTGGGTATATTTATGGTATAGTTTGAAGTAAAGCTTGTGTTAAATGAAATATATAACTGGGTGATGCTCGAAACTGAGTTGTTTATCTGTGTTTCATACAATAATGACATGATCCACGAATAGTCACTTGAGCTCCTAAGACATTAAAATGTCTCACTTCAGCATAATGGAAATGACACATACAAACATGATTCAAAAATAAAAAGTCAACCCTGGTCTGTCCTTCCATAAACGCGGCCTATCAATAATGGCGCCTTTAAAAAAATCCAGGAACCATCATTTTGGCTTCTCCTAGTAAATACAACGTTTTCACTGCTGAAAAACATATATATTAACATTAGCATTAGTAATGTTGCGGGAAAACATTTTGTATCTATTTTTAGTTAGTGCAAATTATGGTTCCATTACATTTATTTTTTATGTTTCATCAGTATGTTTATACGTTGCTTTCCTATGGTAAATAACAACACACAAATGGTAGAAATATAAATAGCAATAATACACCCACACATTATAATCATTTCACAAGAACTTACAGGGCCTTCCTGAACAGGTTTACCATGATATTTTTGAAGGTTATGTGCCTGATCTGTTTGTATTACCAATGGAGAGCTTTGGACTGGTATTTTCATGCACCCATCAGCTAAAGCATCAAGGCCCCCACTCTGAGTGATCTGGTAAATGGGCAATTTTCTCATCCTGTGAGTAGGGAAAATTCAGTCCAAGTTGGACCATGGGGGTTCATAAGAAATGTATATTTACCAGGGAATTGGTCATTTCGTTTTCATTTCCAGTGATAAATTCTATCACCCACCCGCTCTTACTTTCACACAGGAATTTCGGCTATTCTCAGCCAAAATCTCTGGGTGATAATAAAGAGACAGGTCACACTCTGGACCCAGGTCGGCACCATGTATTTAATTTTCTTCTCAATGATGTTTATCTCTTTATGCCAGCAGAGTCACAACCTTCCTCAAAAGGTTATCAGACAAACCTTATAGTGCTTCTTCATACTCCTTCCTGTGTGTACGCTGTTAGCAGATATCTAACTTTAATGTGGCTCCATTCACTGCTGCTTCAGTATTTCCCCTGCCATATGTTTCCAATTGAGAATCTCTGACCGCTTGTCTCTCTAATCTCTCACATGAGGTGCCAGATTAATAGTTCTAACTGGCATACTTACTGCTTCCCGGTGTCATTATATTTGTTTCCTAAAGACACTCTGGTATAGTCATGAGACATACAACTTGCATTTATGTCCACTAGCATGGGGGGTGGATAGGTACATTGCTCCCACATGGCTTTGCTGGTGATGCTAGTGTTGTGCTAGGGTTGTATACGTTATTATTGGTCATGTCAAAGTCCTACTTCCATACTCATAGCATAACCTTGTTGTCCTTAATTTCATTTCCTTACATTTACAACATTTTATACTTTATATCAGGTTCTCAGGTCAGGGTTTGGTGGAGTTCCATGACAGGAGCTGTGGCATTGACTGGCTAGCCACACTCCTTCTTTTTAGCATTATGAAAATTACATCTGGCATTGCATTTAAAAACCGATGTTGCTATGAAGGAACCATAAAGCGCGAAATACTAGTTAATAGAAATATGCTTTCCAAATTACCATGAATCAACCAGAGATTTTTATTTTAAAGCAAAAGCATAAGTGTGCCAAATGTATAATGAAGTAGCTACTGCATTATATAAATTATATCTTCTTGCATATATTTTTAATATTGATTTTTTATTACTCTACTGTCCTTTAATTTTGTGTCCTCAGAAATGTGCAATCAAGCATGTAAGGTCTGTGTCCTTCTTGGATCCCTAGCTTCAACATTGATGGAGATATGGATACCTCCGTTTCATTGCCTTATAATGCAACCCAGAGGATTTTCACCACTCGCGACATCAACACATGGATTACATTAACCATCACTTTGTTGCTATTTTTAAGTTTCTTCCTCTTTTTCATCTTCCTAATGTTGTACGTGTTCTTTACCACAGCCCGCCTCCGGCAGCAGACGCGCTACACCCTCTTTGTGTACACTCTGGCCACTGATACAGTGAATCTCACCACTTGTGTGCTTCTCTTTTTTTTATCCTTTGCTGTATACAGGATACCAGCAGGTGGGTGCTATTTTTTTATTATAATAGCAATGTCCACCTTCTATAGCAGCCGCAACAGCCTGGCGGCCATGGCCCTGGAACGCTATGTGGCTATTTGTTTCCCTTTGAGACATCCAGTGATCTGCCGGGTGGAGAGGTCTTGGGTAATAATCATGGTCATTTCTGCCTTTGGATTTTTGCCACCATTTATTGATTTCATGATCCTGAGCTCATCGGCGCCACACAACTTTTTCTTTCAGAGACTAATATGTCAACGTGATAACTTAACATTGATACCCAAACAGAAAATAGCGATGTTTGCGAGTGGGTCTGTTATCTTTACTGTCGTAGCTTTGATAATTCTGTACACATACATAAACATTATACTAGAAGCCAAGAAGATCAGTGGCAACAAAGATTCTTCATCCAAGGCCAGCAAGACTGTGATGCTCCATGCTGTTCAGCTGTTACTAAGTTTGACATATTTCAGTGCCCCCTTTTCAGAGAATCCCCTTCAAGAACATGTATACTATGTAAGGTTTTTAAATTTTTTTATTTTTATGTTATTACCAATTTTTCTAAGTCCGTTGATTTACGGTTTCCGAGATGAGAATTTCAGACTTCATATACTAACTTTTTTCACATGCCGACCTCGTAAGGCCAACTCTGGAGACCAACAACCATGAAGCCAAATGTTTTATACTTAAAGACTCTGGAGGCTGTGTTGATATATTCCAAGATTGTTGTCTTGTAATATTTAATCAAGAGAATAGATTCCTAGATTTACCTAAATAAAGATGTCTTTTTATGAGCATTTGATGCATGCTGTTTATTTTTAGATTCTGTATGATTTGATGACAAGTGACCATTCATAATGGAGAATGAACAAGCATGTATGCTGTTTATTAGAGCTAAACAAGCCCAGCTACTTTTTCTGTAAAGTATTTATTGACATTTTAAGCATATTTCACTCTCTATAATAGTTTTATGTTAAAGATACCAAGTGTAGACTCTGGTCACGTGATAGTCATTTCCGACTCTGCTTTAAATCTCAGATGCATTGACTAACACCAATGGAATAAATAGGCCAACATTGTAATGTGTTATTATTAGTTATGAGAACATTATGCCATGCTGATGCTTCTGTACAATACATTTTCTGATATTGAATCTGCATACTTATGACACATCTACTCTCACATTCTCATGTACTGAATCAAATTGTTCTTTTTCAAAAGTCATTTGAAAGTATGGATCAGTGGGACTGACAAAGAAATAGATTTCAAAGTCACAAACATTTATCCCCTTTATTTTTTTTTATTTATTATTTTTTTTTGCCCTCATTTGCCAAGGAGTACCAAAAAGGCATAATCATCGGACCCGCCCTTCATTCAAGTATAGGTAAAATAACAAAGCATAGATAAAAATGGCTAATTCATTCTTAAGTTATTTCCATTGGAGCAGCAAGTCCCAGTACGCACTCTTTTTTCTACTGCAAGCTCTGGACAAATCTTCTTTTTTTTTTTGGTATAATTTTCATTTTATTGAAGAAAAAGAACGAATACACAAGGCAATGAGACAATACATTCGAACATGTGTTCAAGGAGGAGTGCAACTGCATAACAGTGTAATACAGACATCATTGGTGCAAAAAAGGGGGGGGCAAGTGAGGAAACAAAATCAGTAAACATAAGTTACACATGACTGGAATGCCGGATCAGGGGGAAAGGGAACCTCCCGGGGTCTCCACGGTAGGAGTTCCACTGACTCCAAATTTTATTCCATTTCCTGGGTCTACCCCGTGCCACATACACCGTCTTCTCCCTCAACATACACCAGTCCATGTTCTCCTTCCATGCCAGAACCGAGGGCGGCCGCTGGGCGCCCCACAACTGGGCGATGTCTCTCTTGGCAATCATATTTCCAAGGGTCGCCCACTGTGTCCGCGCCACATCATAGTCATTCGGTTCCCAGACATTCAACAGGCAACGCCTAGCTTCAGGCAATAAAGCCACCCCCATGACTCTTTCCATAACAGCATGTACACGATTCCAGAACACCGCCGCCTCCGGACACTCCCAAATTATGTGGAGGAAGGTTCCAATCAGTCCACAACCATGCTTACATAACCCATCCCCTGAATAACCCATATGAATCCGGCGCGGGCCAGTGACGTATATCCAATGTAGGATTTTAAGCTGAACGTGTCGGAGACGGTCCAGAATCATGACGTCTTTAGGCGAGGATAGCGCCGACTGCCAGTCCTTGTCATCCAGCTCCAAACCGTCGCTGGTCCAAACCTCCCTGAGCCGCACCAACAGATCCGTTCAATTATTAATCAGTTTCTTGTATATCAAAGAGATAGTGCTGTCGGGAACGTATCCGTCAAGCACCCGGTCTTCTAATGGGGAGGATTCGGGGATGTCGGTACCCTCAGGAAATAGCGAGCTCAATGCGTGGGTAATCTGTGCATAACGGAAGAATTCCCTATCACTCAGCTCATACTCCACCTTCAGTGCCTCGAAGGTCTTGATTTTACCCTTGACCCACAGATCACTCACCCTACTGATACCAATCATGTCCCACTTTTCAAATCCTTTCGTCTTCCACAGGCAACCAAATCTTTCAGACGCGTAAAGCGGAGTCGCTCGGGTCAGTCGATCCCTCCATCCCGTTGCCGTATTCGCATCATGCCACAATCGTACCGCTATCTTAGTAGGTCCCGAGAGCTCCGTTCCCGCTGCTTTGGAATAAAGGGCCTTGTAATAGTCCCCACCCGGTAACAAGTACTTATCCATCTCGAATGCGGGATTAGAGGTAGGTCCATACATTCCATGGTTGATCGCTCCCAACTGAGAGGCCCAGTAATATCGCCTGATATCCGGAAGGGCTATACCTCCGTCATACCAGGGAAGTGTGAGTTCAGCGAGGGCGATACGCGAGTGTCCACCCCAGATCAATCGTCTCTGCAGACTTTCCACCTCCCGAAAGTAGCTCGCCGGAACTACGTCAAAGGTATTCTGGAGCGCGTATAGAAATCGCGGTAAGGACATCATTTTAAAAAGAGCTGCGTGCCCGAGTGGAGAAAGCGGTAACCTGAGCCAGCCCGCAACGTCGGATTTTAACCTCTGAAGAGGAGGGAGCAGGTTACGATCGTAACGAGCCACGGGATCTAATGTTATGAAAATCCCCGAATACTTAAATCCCATCTGCGACACCTGGATGGGACATCCGCGTGGTAAAGGGTGGGCATCACCCGATAGCACATACACACAGGACTTGGTCCAATTAATCACCTGGCCAGAGTTCCTTCCAAACGAGATAAGCACATCAAACAATACATTCAACAATTTACGAGGGGACGTGAGGTACAACAAAATGTCATCTGCGTAAAGCGATATACGATCCTCGAATTCTGGGGTCCACCGAATACCCTTCATCGACGGCTCCCAATGCAGCCAGGCAGCCAGAGGCTCCAAGGCAAGGGTGAAAAGAAGTGGGGACAAGGGACAGCCCTGCCGCGTACCCCTACCAAGAACAAAAGGCTTAGACACACGACCATTCACTACCACCTGCGCCAATGGCTGCTCATACAAAAGTTTTACCCAGCCAACAAAACCAGGACCAAAACCGAATTTCGCAAGAGCGGCCCAGAGGTACGGCCACTCCACCATGTCAAAGGCCATCTTAGCGTCCAAGGAAGCCAAAATGGCCGGCTCACGCAGCGACGCTGCCCTCGCGAGAACACCCCGTGCAAGCGCCTCAGGTTAAGTTCTGTATTGCGGTGTGGGATGAAACCGGACTGATCCGGGTGGATCAAGTCACTAATTACTTTTATCAAGCGGTTTGCCAGCAACTTAGCGAGAATCTTTGGTTTGGCGTTTAGAAGCGAAATGGGCCTGAGGACGCACAGCGATCCCGCGGTTTCTCCTCCTTGTGAATCACCACAATGGTAGCAAGACGCTGATCCCGAGGAAGGGAGCCGATGTCTTGCAACTCTAGAAACATATCTCGGAGATACGGTGCCATTTTGTCAGGACGCAACTTGTAAAGTTCGATGGGAAGACCGTTAGGGCCCATAGCTTTGTCAAGCAGAGACTGTGGTGTACACCTCTCGGGAATGATCCGCAAAAAACTTGACAATCTCAGTCGGGTCAGTCATACACACTCCATCCAGTTTCTCAATCACAGGAGCCACACAACTCGCCCTCTCCTTTTTATCCAGCCAAGCAATCAATGTCCCTGCCTTGTCACCCACATCATACAGTCTGCCCTGCTGCTCTCTACTCATAACGTTGGCAGCATCCGTCACTAGGGCCCTATAATCCAGTTGTTTGAGACTAAGGGCATGGAGTTTGTTACGAGTTACACCTAGTTCCAGATCGCTTTCTAGCTCCGTTATTTCGATCTCTAAACGGACCACCTCCTCATTTTTCTTTTTCTTGGCACCAGCGATTAACAATAATGCCTGACCTCGGATAACTGTCTTGAACGCCTCCCACAGTGACACAGAAGAGGAAACAGACCCCTCGTTCTCAGCAAAGTACTGATCCAGGGACTTAATAAATTCAGCACGAGTTTTGGGGTTGCGAAGGTACCAGGGATTGATCGGGCCACTCGTCCCTCGACACCCATACTAGTGCCGATCTGGAGCCATAGTGGGGAGTGATCTGATATACCCCAGGCCAAATGCCTGATTTCCCTGACAGAGGAGGCCTGTGCCGCTGGCATCAAAAGATAGTCAAGTCTAGAGAGACTACAGTGGGCCCCGGAATGGAAGGTGTATTGTACCTGTCCCTGATGCATCAGTCTCCAACAATCTACCAAACCCAGTGTCTCCAAAAACCCACTAAACCAAGACTGTGACCTAGAGGTCTCTGGGGGGGTAGCGATCTACACCACCGGAGACTACCGAATTGAAATCTCCGCCAATCAACAGGATACCATCCGGAAGCCCCAATACCACACCCAAGCTCAGCAAAAGTCGAGGTCTGTAGACCGGGCGGGACATACACAGAAATCAGCGAGATAGTCCTCCCCTCCCACCTCCCTGTGAGAGCG
Organism: Lissotriton vulgaris; assembly: GCF_964263255.1. Taxonomy (NCBI): domain Eukaryota; kingdom Metazoa; phylum Chordata; class Amphibia; order Caudata; family Salamandridae; genus Lissotriton; species Lissotriton vulgaris. Next base: position 135,154,260 of record NC_141696.1, on the reverse strand, counting down.
CGTAGCGCCCAATTTCATCAAGGCTCACGTCATCTATTTCCAAGGGGAGAGAGTTTTTGACTAGGATGCCAGTGCCCCTAGAGCCAGTAGTGAACCCAGAGTGTGCAGCGAGACGGTATCCTCGCCGATTCATAGCGTGACAAGTGTTTCCAATCAAGTGCATCTCCTGCAACAACACAACATCAGGGGAAAGGCGTCTCAGCAGTTGCAACACTACTCCCCGCTTTATCCTGTCCCCCAACCCATTTACATTCCAACACAGTAGTTTCAACCCACTACCCCTCATCCCAGAGATGAACGCAGAAACCACACCATAGCGAACACAGTACCCAGATCCGAAAATAGAACAATACGTTGCCTTGAGGAAAAACAAAACATACCCAAACTCCCCCCTCCACCCCAAACATATACCTGTTACAGTACCCCCCACCCTGCACCCTGAGTTAGACTCAAAAGCCACCCCAACTTGAGGTGTGTCTGTCACCCTAACATTAAACTAGTCTACAAAAAGAAACCCAGAGGAGGAAAGAGTCCCACTCCCCCCGCCACCCTCGGGTATGTCACCATGAACCGCTTAAGTATGATAAACGTCAAACCAGCTGTAAAGTATGATAATTGTTCGGAAATTAGGAACCACATTGTCATTGTCATTCTTGCTCCGGCACGCCACCCTCCGCTCCACCCGAGTGTTCCGTTCGATCGCTCCGCATTGGTAATGTATCCAGCCAGTCACTCACACTCTCAGGACGATCAAAGAAAAACGTCCGGTCCTCGTATTCGACACGGAGCCTGGTTGGAAATAGTATCGCATATTTCAAATCCATGTCTCTCAATCGTCACTTCACCCCCTGAAACCCCATCCTCCGCCTCTGAACAAACTGGGTAAAGTCTGGGTAGAAGCTCACCGTTGCGTTTTCAAACTTCACAGGGCCGCCTGTCCACGATAGCGTCTCTGTCTCTAAAGTTGAAGAGTTTGGTGATAATCGGCCTCGGAGGGGCACCCGGCTTCGGCTTCCCACCTGGCACACGATGCGCGCATTCCACAGCAAAGAATTTACTTAGGCCTTTGGGGGCGAGGTGGTTTAGGGTGAGGCACTCCACAAGGAGATCTGTAGCAGGATTTTCCAACTTTTCAGGGACCCCAATAATACGTACATTATTGCGTCTGGCCCTGTTTTCAAAATCATCCTGTCGACGAGCCATGAGATCGTTGGAGAATCGCAGATTACCGACCTCCGCCTGTAAGTCGGAAACGTCAGTCGTGAGGCTGGAGGTCTTCAGATCTAAGGATTTGACCTTCTCATTAGTCTTCGATAAGTCAGCTCTAATCAAGTTAACATCAATGGCCACAGTGTCGAGCTTAAGGGCAAGAGTCTCATATTGCTGGCCAATGGAAGTCTTAATACCAGCAATGGCGCCCATGACATCCTGTAGAGTCAGATTGATCGGCGCAGCCGGGTCCTCCCTTGCCTCATCTAGGTTCTTCGTAATGCCGCCGGGGGACCCCTTGGGATGGGTGTATCGATCAATGACATTCGTTTGAACGATTCCCCCCCGAAGGGGTGTCTTGGTTTTCCGCTTCTCGTTGTCGGGCCTGCCCGCCATGTTGGGCAATGTGCCCCCGAGGGGCCTGTGAGACCTGGTGAGAATGGCCCTTCAAGGTCGACCCACTGGGGTCTTCAAAAGCAGGCGCCAGCAGCTCACCACACCGTCTTTCACGACCATTGGCACATAGTGGAGTCACAGAGTTCTGCCAGACCTCTGGCAACCAGATCGATCTAGAGGTGGGATATGGCCAAAGACCCAGAAACGAAACCAAAATGTAACTCTAAGGCAATGAGCAGAGCCCCGCTGGCCGTTGTTGTTCAACTTCTGCCTGGGCGTCTCAACGACTCAAACCCCAGGCGTTGCAATGGGGTAGGCCTCAAAAGTTCAGGGTGTCGTAGTTGCGGTTCCCAAAGTCCTAATCAATTTTTGAAAGCAGCAAATATGTCAGCTGAGTTTCATCTCCAATAACCCGTCTTCGTAATCAGGATGCCGATCAGGATATATGCAGAAGGCGGCGAGGGTCTCGGGAGCCCTGTGCTCACGCGGCCATCACGGATGCGCGCGAAGCTCCTCCTCCAGCTCTGGACAAATCTATCCTAGATATTTCATATAGTGAGGTCAACCAATCTGAATGCTTAGGAGGGGCTGGGTCTACCCAATGTTTACATATTTGTCTCCTGGCCAGTAAAATAGAATACAGTAGAAGAGATCTGGCTGGACCTAAGATGTGGCTATTAAGGCCAAAGATTATCAAGGTCAAGCCCATTTCAATTGGTACTCTCAAGATACTCTCCAACGTTGTCCGTATTTCTTCTCAATATAAGCCAATGGGGGAACAGTCTTTGAACATGTGCAAGTCTGAGGATTCAACCAACCCACAATTCTTACAGTTAACGTGAAACCCTTTTAAACATTTAGATTTAGTCTGAGGGGGGATAAATATGCTCTGTGCACAGTGAACAAATGGTTCCTCTTCAACCAAGCTAGTTTACCCAGCGAAAGAGATTTTTAAACAAAACGTGCCATAGAAGATCGCACTGTGCATTTGGCATCTGTTCACTCCTTAACTTGTATGCAAGCTTAAATTCCCCATCCACCGCCTCTTCTATATCCCAGTACCAATGTGAAAGTAAACCTCCTTCTTCCCCTCTAGTCTCTCGACTAACTGTTGCTCCAGACTGGTGCCCCCGCCTATAGATTTCTTCTGTCTTAGTTGGTATTGTACCCAGCTTTGTAACTGGATATACTTAAATCTTTAGAGACCGCTGCCCACCCTCTTTTTTTAGGTCTTCCCATGAGATAAGTGTTTCCTGACTAACAAGATCCCCTCATACTTTAAGCCAGGCATCTTTAAGTGGAGTCGCCAGCCTGTCCTGAAGGCAATCCTGCGTGCCCGGTGAATCCCAGAGTGGTTCTAGGTTTGAGAAATAATTGAGGCCCACCAGACTTTTGAACCTCGCCCATATTCTGACGAATGCCTGAAGTACCTTAAGTTTGACTTTCTTTAAAAATATTTGGTCCCCATATTTGAACATAAAGCCCTCTTCTGGTAAACCCGCCCCCTTAACATGGCCAAAAACATGTCTCCTCCCCGGTACTGGCAGGCATTTTTAATAGCATCCGGTAGTGTGAAAGCTGAAACGCCTAGGCATAATACTGTACGTAGGGGAGCGCGAGACTTCCTTTCTCTTTCCTATGCCTTCGTTTTTTCCAGGCTATTCTAGTGGATCTGTATACCCAAATAAAGGAGTTTATTGCCTGCTGGAATTTATCTATGGTGCATTTGTCAAAGTAGAGGGGGGTTGTATTAAAGAGAAAAGTAATCTTAGGTAGTATCATCATTTTACCCAGATTCACCCTCCCCAAGATAGATAAGGGGAGGTGGGCCCATGACTTCATCTGTTTATGACATTCCCTTGGGACTGGTTCTAGTTTGGTTTCCGCGATTTTATCTATGTCTTGAACAATTCTGACCCCCAAGTAACGCATGCTGGGACTGACCTGGTGTAAAGTTTCCGTGATGTTCCAAGTCATGATCTCGGTGTTCCCAGCATTTACCTCATAACCTGAGACCTGCCCACATTCCTCTGCCAGTCTGATGACTGCCGGGAGGGATGTATTCAAATATGCTGAAAGTATCAGGATATCATCCACATACAAGGCCACCCTCCTCTCCGAATCCTGGTGTTTGAAAGACTTAATGCTAGGATCTTCTCTGAGCTTCTGGGCGAAAGGCTCTTAATACATGTCAAAAAGCAGGGGGGAGAGGGGGTAACCCTGTCAAGTTCCCATGGTTATCCTGAATGCCTTAGTCAGACTTTCGTTGACCAAAAGCCTGGCCGATGGTGCTTGATATAGCAGCTGCATGGTACGGCAAAACTTATCACCCAGGTTAAATCTTACCATGACTTCCGACAAAAGCCTTGGTGGTGTCCAGAGTTAAAGCAGCAAGAGGAAGTGAATAGGTGGAAGCGATATCTATTGCACTGACCAGATCGTATGTGAGGTCTGCCAATTGTCTCCCTTCCACGAACCCTTTCTGGTCGGGATGAAGGATGTTATTCGTCACCATCCCCAGTCTGGTTGCTAAAATGGAAGTGCAGATTTTATAATCCACGTTTAAAAGCCACATAGGTCGATATGAACCACAGCTGGCTGAAATTTTACCAGCTTTCAGGATCAGGACTACTGTAGCATCATTCCATATTTCAAGGGGGCTAATTCCCTCTAATAATATCCTATTGAATAATTGGGTTAATACTGGAATTATACCTCCCCCAAGGATCTATGTAATTCAGCCAGTAGTCCGTTAGGTCCGACAGCTTTACCCCTTTTACATCCCACCATAGCCTTCCTCACTTTCTCATGTGTGATGACTTGTTCCAGATCTGTCTGTTGCTTGGAACTAATGGGTGTTAATGTGGTTCCCTGCAACCATGCCTGCGCTTTAGGTCTATCTTCTGTACAGGTTTCTTTGTATATTTTGTGAAAATATTCCAAGAAGGCCTCACTGATACCTTCATCTCAAGATATGGAATCTACACGTTTCCCCCAATAATTTCTTTTATATGGTTTCGGAGCTGGTCTGCTTTGATTTTTGATGCAAGTAACTTTCCTGCTCCTTCCCCATACTCAAAGTGGGCAATCTTACCTGCCTCCCATCTACGCATGAGCCTCCTTTGGCGAATGCCTTCCAGCTGTTCGTTTAATTCTTTAAGTTCATCCAAGTCTCCCTTCAAGCCTATACCAGCCTGGCTATTCAGTTTTAACTCCACGTCCCTCATTTGTGCCTCCAAGGCTGGAGTCTCTTCTCTATATTTTTTACTCTATATACTCTATAGCTTGATCTATTGGTGATGATGCCCCTCAAAAAGGCTTTGAGGGTGCCCCAGACTATAGTACCCTATTTTCCGGCGTATAAGACGACTGGGTGTATAAGACGACCTCCCTACTTATCTTTTTAAAATATAGGGCTAGAGCCGTACCCGCCGTATAAGACTACCCCTCTTCCAACGCACACCAAATAAACAATTAAAAAACATCAGATTTAATTGTAATATGGTTAATTTAATTCAAATGCTTATGACATGCAGGTACTTAGTTGGAAAACTGTCACTTATGAACATAAGGCTGTTTGTCATCAACCATGTAAACCTAAAACAGTGCAAGTGGATTAAACTTTTCCTAATTCACTCTAAAGCTGATGCAGCTGATATTACCGTATTTTCCAGCATTTAAAACGACTTTTTAACCCTTTAAAATGTTCTCGAAAGTCGGGGGTCATCTTATACGCCGGTAGTCACCCGGGGGTCGTCTTATACGCCGGGAGTCACCCGCCACAACTCTGCCTCGAGGGCGCCTGGGAATCAAATTGGGGCGCTGGGGAATACAAATAAGGTACGTTCAGGGCCAAATCTTTTTATGTATTTTTTATTTATTTTGGAGGTTTTGAACAGTGTCTACTGGTGCTGTTGGAAGAATTGAACAGAAGAACCAGTACTCGGAACTGACCTAGAATGTAGATTAGTAAACCAGTAGTCAGATTTTAGTAGCTTACTAAATTAAAGATGATCTGCTTCTGGTAAACTATTTATGGGGACCCAGTTCAAGACCACTGCTCCTAGTACATAAAATGCTTTGTCGCCATAGACTTTGACAATAAATTCCGTTCCTTCGGAGCCAAATCTTTTGGAGTGAAAACAACGCTCCACCTCAGTGCCGACTTTTACATTCGAGAACTTGCCCGGGAATCAATCAACACAGCGTGCACGTGTGCTAATCTCGCGTCTCTCTCTCAGTATCCGATGTGGTCATAAATCTCGTGTTCATCGGAAGGAGAGGTGCCTCAGTACGTGATTAATGGCCGTAGAAAGGGGACTGTAGATCTAAAGCATACGCCATACCTGACTAGAGGGCCACTGTCTTCGCGCGGTATCTGAAAGAGGGGGAGAAGCCTAATATGCCCAAATGTATGTCATATTGAGAATAAAAATACATATACCAGTAAAAATAATAATACTAACGTAGTAACCTACTGAATACCCGGTGCTAGCTAATATGTATGTCGCTACACCGTAAATCTCTTAGGCTGTCATTAGGCTCCTCATGCTGCAGGGAAAAAAAGAGGGAGAAGTTAGGGTGCCAAATAAAAGATCAAATCCCTCACATAAATAATACACTGGCATGTCTTTCCATTAGCAGAACGCTATATGTATGCCCACTTCAATAACTACACTGACCCTTCTAGAAAGCAAAATCTAAACAATCAGAAAAAGAACACACCCTTTGGACGGTTATCAAAAGCCCAATCTCTCATCTACAGTTTCTGAAGCATCCTACAAACCTCCAAATCCAAGCAGAGTTTGTATGCAATGTGCACAGGAAATACTGGTACCAGTACCGGTACATCGCTTGCCATGATTGGCTGGTTGTTGTAAACAGGGAAGGCAGTCAATCTGGTGAGCAGATACATGTGGTGGTGAAGACAGTACAGCACAGCACCAGTATCTGTACCTGGTTCTTACAGTACAGCACCAGTACATACAGTACAGTATAGAAATGGCTAACAGTCAAGAACCCATCATGGCTCCAGCAGCAAGCAGAAAGAAATATGAAGCAAGTTACAAACTTAAAGTTGTAAACTTTGCCATGGAACATAATAACTGTGCTGCTGAAAGACAATATGGAGTAACAGAAAAGACGGTTCGGGATTGGAAAGCAAATGAAAAATCATTAAGGAGTATGCCAAGGGGTAAGTGTGCATTAAGAAGAGGCACCCCACATTGGCCAGAACTCGAAAAATATGTAGCAGACATGGTGAATGAGCATCGCCAAAGCGGTTATGTAGTGACACAAAATAAAATATGTTTGTTTGCACTTCAGTAGGCCAAATCTAACCCTAGATCATAGCAACAGATTTAAGGCCACGGGATCCTGGTTTACTAGATTCTTGGGAAGGCATAATCAGGTACTGAGGCAAAAGATGAAAATTGTCCAAAAATTACCTGCAAATCTTGATGCCAAAGTACATAGTTTCCATCGCTATGTAATACAATAGCGCAATAAATATGGCTATGCGTTAAGTAGTATCGGAAATATGGATGAAACTCCAATGAATTTTGCAAATAAAACTGTCCATCCAAAAGGTGAAAAAACTATTTTAATAAAAACAACAGTACATGAGAAGTCCAGTTTTACAGTGGTACTAACATGCACAGCTGATGGCGCCAAACTTAGACCAATGATTATTTTGAAAAGAAAAACTATCTCGAAACTCAAGTTTCCTGTTGGTTATTTTGTACATGTGTATGAAAAAGGCTGAATGGATGAAGAAGGGGTAAAGCTATGGCTTGATAATGTATGGAGCAGGCGACCAGGTGGGCTTATTCAAAAACGTAGTCTACTGGTGTGGGATATGTTCAGGGCTTATTTAACTCCCAGCACCAAGCAAGGGCTGGCAAGAATAAAAACAGTTATTCCTGCAGGATTGACATTGTTGGTACAGCCACTGAATGTGTGCCTAAACAAGCCATTTAAAGATCGCATTCGAGAACAGTGGAATGAGTGGATGGTTAGCAGCGAAAAGTAATTCATAAAAGGAGGAAACATGCATGCTCTACAGTTGGATGTTTTGTGCAAGTTTTTCATAAAAAGCCTAGAATAATATTAATTCAGAAACAGTCATCAAACCTTTCAAGAAGTGTGGCATATCAAATTCATTAGATGGTATGGAGGACGACTACTTGTGGCAAGATGAAGAGGAAGCTGAAGCCGAGACCACACTATCTGATACGGAATTAGATACATACGATGACTACTTTACAAATGTACCACAAGATCTCATTGATTTACTTATGACATCAGATGTCGAACAGGAGGATTTTGAAGGCTTTTAAAGGGAAACTGTCACGTCAGCAAATCCTGTAAAAATAGCTTGGAGTTATGATGGGCGTTGCTGACTCGCCAGGGACTTGCCCGCCACTTGCTCTCTCTCTAGTGTTTATCTTCATCCTATCATCATCAGTTCCAGTTTGGTTGACAGCTTAGAAAACCAACAGCACGGCAGCTCCCTTGGGTTTATCGTCTTATCCTTCCTTTCAGCTTTAGAGTGAATTAGGAAAAGTATAATCCACTTGCACTGTTTTAGGTTTACATGTTTAATGACAAACAGCCTTATGTTTATAAATGACAGTTTTCCTACTAAGGACCTGAATGTTATAAGCATTTGAATTAAAATTACCATATTAAAATAAAATCTGATGTTTTTAATTTTTATTTGGTGTGTGTTGGAAGAGGGTTAGTCTTATACGGCGAGTATAGCCCAAGCCCTTTATTTTAACAAGAAAAGTAGGGGGGTTGTCCTATGCGCCCAGTAGTCTTATATACTGGAAAACACGGTAATCAGATATTTACAATGTGAAACAATGTGAAACTCTATGCGACCCTGCACTGTACTTCTCTATCTTGAATCTCTATTAGGGTGGCCCGACAAGGCTTTCCGTAAGGGCCTATGGGCCTATGGGACCTCCTTGCTGATAGTATTGAGCAATTCATGGGCCTCCTGATGATACATGACTTTTAAGAAGGCAGGAAATTTGAGTTGTACTACTGCGCCGATCTTCTTAAAATTGTCCATCTTTCTGCTGAGTTCCCACTGCCTTTCTAGGGTAGCTTTCGAGAGATCCGAACGAACTTCAAAAGAGATGTCCCTGCTCTTTAGCATTTTTGCCTTCAAAGACAAGTTCAGGATCTTTTCTTTTAGACCGTAGGTGAGGAAATTAATAAGAATCTTCCTTGCCTTTGCCCTATTTGTGTTCATTCGAAACGGGTCCCTATGAATTCTTTGATAACTTTTTCCAGGAACTCAGTGGACTCTTTGAGTGACAGGACTTCCTTGAGCAACTTAACCATGAAAGTCTTGAGATCAGACCCTTCTTTTCCTTCTGGAGCGTTCATAACACGAAGGTTATTTCTGCAGGAGTTGTTTTCAAACATCTCCATTCTGTCCCGCAGAGCAGCTTCCCCTCTTTGTAGGGCATAGATCTTAGACTCCACTGTCCCTATATTAGCTTTAAGTTTGTCTACAGCATTCTCTAGGGACTTTGTTCTGGAATTTAGGCGATCCACCTTCTTCTCTAGGATCTCACAAGAGTTCCTTATCTCTCGTTGATTAGCAGCTGATGCTGCAAAACCTTGCTTGATATCCTCCTTTAATGAGGCAAACAGAGCTTCCATCGAGGCTGGTGGGGGCCCAGTCTGCTCCTGAGACTTATGACCTGACTCAGCCCCATCAAAAGTTTGACCAGTGCCTTTAACTGGGTTCTATACGGCTAGCTCTATCTCCTCCCCCAACAACGGTGTGGATATGGTATTCTGACTGTGGGGGCTCCTGTGGGCTCCATATTATCTCGGGATACGCCTAATGCAGAGCCAGTGGAGCCAATGTCAAGACTTTAGGTTGTACCCTAAAAAAGGACCTCAATGAGGGGGTATCTTGAACTTTGTTATGTGAGGAGATGTTTGTATTCCTTTTCCCTTTTATGCTCCTTCCCTTAACCTGGGGTGGCAGAGTGGGCTAATGAGCAGTGATGGATTAAACCCAGATCAGTTGACTGGGTGTGAGTGTTTGATTGGTTCAGATACTCCGTCCATCACCACCCCCTTTTGTACCGCTTTGTTCGCCATAAGTTGGCAGGGTATGCTCAGAAGTGAGTCCCTTGCTCACTTTGCCACTGGATTCAAGCTAGCCTGGCTGAAGATGGCTGGAATGCCAAAAACGGCCCTTGGAAGCTTGTTTCCGGTCCAGGGAAGGCATGGTTTGGCAGTACGGGCTGGACTGTTCCCATGAGGGACAGGGTCAGACTGATTTGCATATGGCCATGTCTGAACTGGGGTGGCATAGTGGGCTAAAGAACTGTGATGGATTAAACCCAGATCTGTTGACTGGGTGTGAGTGTTTGATTGGTTCAGATACTCCGTCCATCACCACCCCCTTTTGTAGCACTTTGTGCGCCTTAAGTTTTCAGGGTATGCTCAGACCTGAGTCCCTTGCTCACTTTGCCACTGGATTCAAGCAAGCCTGGCTGAAGACAGCTGGAATGCCAGAAACCAGTCCTAGGAAGCTTGTTACCGGTCCGAGGAAGGAATGGCTTGGCAGTTTGGGCTGGTCTGTTCCCATGAGGCACAGGGTCTGACTCATTTGCATAAGGCCATGTCTGAACTGGGGTGGCAGAGTGGGCTAAAGAACGGTGATGGATTAAACCCAGATCTGTTGACTGGGTGTGAGTGTTTGATTGGTTCAGATACTCCGTCCGTCACCAACCCATTTTGTACCGCTTTGTTCGCCATAAGTTGGCAGGGTATACTCAGACATGAGTCCCTTGCTCACTTTGCCACTGGATTCAAGCAAGCCTGGTTGAAGACGGCTGGAATGCCAGAAACTGGTCCCAGGAAGCTTGTTTCTGGTCCAGGGAAGGTATGGCTTGGCAGTTCGGGCTGGACTGTTCCCATGAGGCACAGGGTCAGACTGATTTGCATAAGGCCATGTCTGAACTGTGGTGGTGGAGTGGGAGAAGGAACGGTGATGGATTAAACCCTGATCTGTTGACTGGGTGTGAGTGTTTGATTGGTTCAGATACTCCGTCCATCACTACCCCCTTTTGTACAGGTTTGAAAAGTTGAGCAGTCGCTGGGAGCACTGAGGGATTCTTGGGGTGCTTTTGTTATTAGCGCCTTCCATGGCCTGCCCATCCTCTAGATGACCCCTTAGTATCCCACTTTCCTTCCCTTAGCTTTCCCCTTGGTATTGCCAGGCGTGCTCCACTGAGTTTCCCACCTTTTTTCCTACCTCGTTTTGTCCCGGATTTATCCCGGCTTTCTGGGATCTTGGAGTTCTTGAGGCCCCCACCGTCTCCCGTGCTGAGTGACAAACACTTGCCTCCAAGGTGCTCGTTTTCTCCCATAGATGAATTGGGGGATACCGATATTTGCGCAGGGGATAAATCCCCCTTACTGCCCAAAGTCGACTTTGGGCTGATCAAGATAGGCAGAGTACCCTGGATAGCCAGAACTGCCAGCTCCTTGGGGGCGGCTCTGAGCACTCCCCTAGCTTGACCAGGGCCTGCCGCACTGAAAAAACGGCAAATACTGGCACTGGTGCTGCCGACCTGGAGGAATCCGTGAATCCGCCGCTCTGCGGCCGCGCCTCAGCTCCAGGGCGGCCCGCACCAACGCGGAAGGCAGGGCAGGCAGGGAGTGCCGGGGGACTCCACAAAGCATCTGCTTCTCTCTTCACCGAACTTCAGCACGCAGCACCAGAGAGCTCCTGAAAGTCTCCACAAAGGTAATACACTCAAATGCCAGGTAACCTCACTCAGTTTGAAAACAGGGATAGGGATAGATAGACTAGGCACGGGCTGCTGCTCAGCTAGCAGACGCCATGTTCTCTGGCGTAAGGACACTTTCATGAATTTTTATAAATGTTGGGTATTTTTAGCTGTACCATTCTTGGTGGTTTCATATCCTGAATAAATTTCTGTAGCACTACGTTGATGAACTTTCACTGGTGCCTAGATGAAAGTGAATGTAGAACTTACAGAAGTTAGATTATTGTTGTAGAATTATAACCTTAACATAGCACCGCAACCTAGAGCGATAGCTGTCGGATAGAGAAATTACAGCCTGAATTGAGAAGGCGAACACTCGCATTTGTATGTCATTGTAACTTCTGGGTTGGTCCTTGCAATACTCCCACAACCGAAAATGACATTGTCAGAGAAGGTGCGCCTGCTAATTGGAAGGAAATGGGACTTAGAGAGCTCTGTTAAAAATGCTTCAGCGGACAAGAAGTGGATGGGCGGGTGTGTGATAACGCAGCATAGTGACATGCTTCTGCCTGCCGTCTGAGCTGTTCCAACATAGTTCCTGCCCAGAATGCCCTTACATAGTCATACTAGTGCAGCCTTTATATTTTAACCCCCCGTACATTCAAAGCATGATAGGAAGGGGTAGCAACAAGTACTGCTCCCCATTTCAAGCTCCACATCCTTTCCACACCACTGTAGGCCTATTCCAAAGTAATTCCATACACTGTAGTCTGATGGTACACGTTAGGAATGATACTTCCATTGGGCACAAAAGTAATACATAGCGTCTGTCTTGCCTGGCCACTACAAGGTTGCAGATGGCAAGGCTACCTGCACTTTGTTTCACTTGCATTTGGGTGTCATTTGAGATGATTACATCCTTTCTTATCAGGACACATTAACTCTCATCCCTTCTCTCTGATATTCTTCAATTCACCTTACAGTTACTGATCTATTTCAATTCATGAATCACTGTTGGCTACTCTGACCCAGGAATATGGTTTTCAATGTTATTCCTTCAGTGATGATACCCAGGTCCTCCACTGTTTGGATAGGGTTCCAAGCTCATTCACTCCTGATTCCAGCTCCCACTATTTGACTTTAAATAAAACAAAATAATCAGATGCCACGTAACTACACGCTACCATTGCATTTAGAGCTGAAAAAACCTACATTTCAGTGGCGGCCACTGCAAACATAAAGTGGGCCTGTGGGAGGACCAGGCATTTAGGGAAAAATTATAACAAAAAATACGTACCTGCCAACGGTGCTTCTCTCCCAGCAGTCACTGGAAAAGCACAGGATCCCCACCCAATCCCAGCGCTGCTCTCATCCTATGTGAGCAGCGCCAGAATTGGTCTGAGCGGCCTGTTCTACCACTCAGACAGTGCCTGGGAGCCTGTCCTGTCCTTCTCCCCAACCAGGGTGGGTTGGAGAAATAGAAGTGTGTATGTCTGTTTGGCCAGCCTTCTTAGGCCAAACTGACATGTGAACCTATAAGTGCTCACCACTTCTCCCTGTCATGGCACAGCAAACCTCACCCTACACCCGCATGCCAGAGCCAGTCACAGAAAAATAAAAATATATTATTGGGATCACTGAAATAATATTGAGGGACAGAATATCGACCATTAAGAATATCCTTGACAAAATATCGGCTGACAAAATATCGAGTTTCTATGTACAAACAGGTAAGTACAAAAATATCGAGTTAAAAATATCGTTTACAAAAATATAGTTTTAAAAAATATCGATTTTACTAAAAACAATGTTAAATTAAATTAATATTAAAAATTAATTACTAAAATATACTTAAAAATACTTAAATTAACTTATAATAATTAAATAATAATGAAAGTAAAAAAAAATATTATTCATATTTCTTAAAACATATATATATAGTAACAAAATATAATAAATAATAGCCAATAATATTAACGTACAATAACAAAAGTATAAAAATTACTATTCCCACTCCAAAGAGTGCAAGCGTAGGGTAAGCGTTGGATAGCGCAGGGGTTAAAATTACTATTCCCACTCCAGTGGTGCAACAGTAGGGAAAGCGTTGGATAGCGTAGGGGTTAAAATTACTATTCCCACTCCAAAGAGTGCAACAGTAGGGAAAGCGTTGGATAGCGTAGGGGTTAAAATTACTATTCCCACTCCAGTGAGTTCAACAGTAGGGAAAGGGTTGGATAGCGTAGGGGTTTAAATTACTATTCCCACTCCAGTGGGTGCAACAATAGGGAAAATGTTGGATAGCGTAGAGGTAAAATTTACTATTCCCACTCCAGTGGGTGCAACAGTAGGGAAAGCGTTGGATAGCGTAGGGGTTAAAATTACTGTTCCCATTCCAGTGAGTGCAACAGTAGGTAAAGCGTTGGATAGCGTAGGGGTTAAAATTACTATTCCCACTCCAGTGGGTGCAACAGTAGGGAAAGCGTTGGATAGCGTAGGGGTTAAAATTACTATTCCCACTCCAAAGAGTGCAACAGTAGGGAAAGCGGTGGATAGCGTAAGGGTAAAAATTACTATTCCCACTCCAAAGAGTTCAACAGTAGAGGAAGCATAGGATAGCGTAGGGGTAAAAATTACTATTCCCACTCCAGTGGGTGCAACAGTAGGGAAAGCGTTGGATAGCGTAGGGGTAAAAATTACTATTCCCACTCCAGTGGTTGCAACAGTAGGGAAAGTGTTGGATAGCGTAAGGGTAAAAATTACTATTCCCACTCCAAAGAGTGCAACAGTAGGGAAAGCGTTGGATAGCGTAAGGGTAAAAATTACTATTCCCACTCCAAAGAGTTCAACAGTAGAGGAAGCATAGGATAGCGTAGGGGTAAAAGTTACTATTCCCACTCCAGTGGGTGCAACAGTAGGGAAAGCGTTGGATAGCGTAGGGGTTAAAATTACTATTCCCACTCAAAAGAGTGCAACAGTAGAGAAAGCATTGGATAGCGTAGGGGTTAAAATTACTATTCCCACTCCAGTGCGTGCAACAGTAGGGAAAGCGTTGGATAGCGTAGGGGTTAAAAATACTATTCCCACTCCAGTGGGTGCAACAGTAGGGAAAGCGTTGGACAGCGTAGGGGTTAAAATGACTATTCCCACTCCAGTGCGTGCCACAGTAGGGAAAGCGTTGGATAGCGTAGGGGTTAAAAATACTATTCCCACTCCAGTGGGTGCAACAGTAGGGAAAGCGTTGGATAGCGTAGGGGTAAAAATTACTATTCCCAATCCAGTGGATGCAACATAGGGGAAAGAGTTGGATAGCGTAGGGGTTAAAATTACTATTCCCACTCCAGAGAATACAACATTAGGGAAAGTAAATACTTCATATATTATTCAAAAATTTAAAAATGATTATCTATTAATAATTAATTAAATATAATTAAAAATTGTATCTAATATAATAATTAATATTTTAAAAATACTAATTAACAATACTTATTTCAATTTTTCACCTCTTAATACAGATGTATTAAACAGTAACAAATAATTATTTAATAATTAAAAATTATTTAACAATTATTTCCTATTAAATACATTTTTATAAATGTAATTATTTAATTAATTAATAATAAATTACTTCTCACCCTATTCCCCTATAAACCCACAACCCGCTACAAAAATTTAATTTGTAAAATGTACAAAATTACCAAATAATCAATTAATAAAAATTAATTACCAATTACAATGAAATTATTTAACAAATATAAATTAAGATGTTAGATGTTAGGTTGGTCTTCTATAGCGCACGGCTACTCCAAAGGAGTGTCCCGGCGCTTTAATTAGTGACCAGAAAGGACAGACAACCACAACATAAACAGGACCACTACAGAGAGTAGGGAGATCCAGCACTGGCGAGGAAGAACACTACCGGGCAAAGAGCCATGTTTTAAGGCCCTTTCTAAAGGCCAGTAGATAGGATGTACTGCGCAGTGTCAGTGGAAGAGAATTCCAAAGCTGCGGAGCTCGCAGCCTGAAAGAGCGGCCTCCAATGCGAGCCTTTTTTACTCGGGGAACCACAGCTAAGAACAGAGACTCAGATCTCAGGGATCGAGCCGGGTGGTAAAAGGCAAGCCTCCTTTGGAGATACTGAGCTCCCGAGGCATGCAAGGCCTTGTGGGCCAGTGTCAAGGCCTTAAACTCTATCCGCTTCCGGATAGGCAGCCAATGGAGCGATTGCAATAGGCTAGATACTCTGGTCCATCTGTGAAGGCCAAAGATTGCCCGCGCGGCCGCGTTCTGAACTACCTGCAAGCGTTGCAGGAGATACTCCGGTAGGCCAAGATATAGAATGTTGGAATAATCTAATCTTGAGCCAAATAAGGCCTGGACTGTAGTCCTCCTGTGCTCTTCAGAGAGCAGGGGGAAGAACTTCCGGAGCATCTTGAGAAGGCCAAAACAGGTTCCCGAGAGGGCCAGAACCTGGGATCTTAATGTCAGCCCATTGTCAATCTTAATTCCCAGATTCTTAGCTAACTGGGACGAATGCACTGGAGGGAACATGTCGGCAGGCCACCATTCATGCCACTCTGGGTCAGATGAACAACCGAAGAAGAGTATCTCAGATTTATCTGAGTTGCACTTGAGGCTGTTTAGCTGGAACCATTTAAAAACAGCCCCAAGGCACTCACGGATACTCTCTCCGTCAAAATCTTCTCCTTTCCGACATGTAAAGAGGAGCTGGGTATCGTCGGCGTAAAATACGATCTGGGCCACGAAAGACTCCACCAATGTCGCCAGGGGGGTCATAAAGATGTTGAAGAGAGTCGGGCTCAACACGGAGCCCTGAGGGACTCCGACTCCCAATGGCGGCATCTCGGCAGAGCTAGGAGAGGCCAAGACTGTTTGGCATCGGTCAGCTAGGAAAGATCTAAACCAGCTGAGCACCGTCCCCCTCAGACCGATCTCATAAAGTCTGGCGAGGAGACCCTCATGGGGGACGGTGTCAAAAGCCGCCGACAGATCAAGCATGACAAGCATGGCTTTGCCTCCCGAATCCAGCGACTCTTTAATGGCTTCCGACACCTCCAACAGCGCCGTCTCGGTGCTTAAATCAGGGCGGAAACCAGATTGGGAGGAATGTAGTAGATTGTGAGACTCCAAAAAGTTGGAGAGCACGATATGTACATGTTTCTCCAAGATCTTAGCCAGTGCGGGAAGGAGCGAGATAGGCCTGTAATTGGCGAGATCCCCAAGGAGGGGAATGACCATTGCCTGCTTCCACGCCTGCGGGACCACCCTTCGACTCAGAGAAAGATTCAAGAGCGGTTTTGCCAAAGGATTTACAATATCCGCAATTTTCGCCAAGAATTTGGCAGGGCAAGGATCCAAAGGTGATCCAGATTCATGAATAGCCATAAATGCCAAAGACGAGGATGTCAAAAATGGCGGAAACACCGCCAGGACTGGACCTAAGGGAATCGATGGAACTGGCCCATCCACGGGGCTAGGAGAAACATCAACCTGCCTCGTGGGAAAAGAATCCTGAATCAGCTTTATCTTATTGGTAAAGAAATTGGCAAGGGCAGACACCCATGATTCAGAGGGGGCGACCTGAGTCGAATTAGATCGAGGAGTCGTGAATTCTCTCACAATCGTAAAGATCTCCTTGCAAGAGTTGGCTGCTGCCTCAATTCTCCTGGCGAAATAGCCTTTTTTTTTCCTGGAGGATTTCCCGGTGGTAGGCTTTGACCGTTGTTCTATAGACAAGCCTAACATCGGCATCATACTGTGACTGCCAGGCCCTTTCGGCCACTTTGCACTGCCTACGGGAGTGCGACAGTGCTTCGGTGAACCAAGGGGCAGAGACCCGTTTAGGTGTTAATCGGGGGGGAATCACAGGGGCTAGATCGTTCAGCCTATCCATCAGCCACAACTGCAAGGAGTCTAAGTCTTTGTCCAGATTGCCCGGAAGGGATGATCCAGAGAGGCCTGAGCCAGCATCTCCGGAGTCACCCTATGGTACGCCCTGGATACTGGTCCCTGATGTCTCAAAGCAGTGCTCGATGGTTTCCTAATGCACTGTACATAAAATGTGGCCAGATAATGATCTGACCAAAGCACCGGCAGCAATGCCGACATTTCAATAGGGGACATGGAAAAGATCTGATCCAGGGTGTGGCCCTTGTCATGGGTCGGTCCAGAAAGATAGGGAATCAGGCCTAAGGGTGACATGATATCCATCAATTTGATTGTGTCAGGGTCAGAGCTCTCATCCATATGGAAATTAAAATCTCCGGCGAGCACACAGTGCTCTGCTCTAAGGATCAGCGTCGAAATTGTCGACTGGAGTTCCTGAAAGAAGGACCCTGCTGGGCCAGGGGGCCTATAAACTAGGAGCCCTTTGAAAGATTGTTGAGTTGTCAATGATATGGAGAAGGCAAGGGATTCAAAGCCTGTGATGGCATCCATAGGGATGGTGGAACATGCAAAGGATTTGTTCACCACGAGTGCTACACCCCCACCCCTCCCTTTCAATCTGTCTTGCCTAAAAATGTTGTATCCTGGGGTATTGCTGTAGCGATATCGGGATTTGACGACTCACCTAACCAGGTCTCTGTCAGCATCAAACATACTGGTTTTTCAGTAACAAGGAGATCAAAGATTTCCTGGGCATGTCTGCGGACAGATCTGGTGTTTAAAAGTAAGCAAAGGTGCTTAGCACCACCCACCTTCCTGGTTGATATAGTGGGGGGGGGGGCGCTGGCCAGAGTCCCGCCGCAGCCCGGACATTTCCTCTTGCCCCTATACCGACCAGGGAAAACCCTGTGACAGGCACATGAGGTTTTTTTAAATGAGCGAAGCTCCAGGGGCGAATAACAAATCATGGCAGCATCAGGGAAAGGAAATCGCCAGAAAAGCCGGGCCCCGCCCGCCACTCAGAGCGCCTCCGGGACGCTGACGGGCGCAGACGGGCAGGACTCTGGCACGACTCCGGCGCAGATCCGGCGCGTCCGCTGGGCGGAGTCGTGAACGTTCTTTTTATAGCGCTGCTAGAGCGCGTGAACGGCCTGGCCCACACCCAATATGGCCGCCAAAGCCAGATCCCAGCCCTCGGCGTCGATGCTCGGCCGAGGGCGGTCTGGGGGTAGGGGAGGGGGGAGGGGGGAAGGAACAACGAAGCGCTAAGGAGCGCTATGGAAGTCTCAGGTTCCAAGTCTCTGGCGCCTATTATTTAAGCGCAGAGAAGCATATACATTAAAATGTCTCCGGCGCTTTTTAGTCAAGCGCAAAGAGGCACCAAGTGAAAATGTCAAACACAAATTTTAAAATAGAGAAAGAAGAGAGCGAGACCTCCCGGCTTCCGCCTCAGGAGGGAAAAGGTCACAACAGATGTTAATCCCTAGGTGATTAACAATTAATTTTAAAATTACTATCAATAAATAAATTTACATATTTAATTAATTATAATTAAATTACTTCCCACCTGATTCCCATATAAACCCACAACCCGCTACAGAATTAAATTACGCAATAATTATTTATAAAAATTCATTAAATAAAATGAATTATACCATTAATACACATTTTTTACACATAATATAACATAAAAATACACTATAAAAATTTAGACATTATTAAAAAATCGATTTTTTTTACTATCTATATTATATACTTCGATATTTTTTTAACAGTCAATATTACTTCATTTTTGTTATCTATATTCTGTCTTGTCGATATTTTGTCCAGTCTATATTTAATACTCGATATTATGTCCAATCGATATTTTGGACTCAATATTATGTCTGTGCACCATATTATTGTTTTGCAAAAATTTTATTTGACTGTGACTGACTGACCAGTGAGGCGATGCTCCTCCGCCATTACAGAGCAGCCGTCCCTGTGAAATATGCAATGGCTCTTCACCTTGTAGCAAGAGCAGAGGTAGGTTCATGCTTCTTCGAACTGAAGATTATTTATAAAGGGACAGATGTACAATTAATTTTTATGGTGAAAAACACCCCGATATTAAATTTACAGCTGAAAATACGTATTTGCTAATGTAACAGTCCCACTTTAAATGAGATTGCATCCTCGCACAAATTTAGTATTGGAAAGTGCCATGTTGTGGGTATCCAATTCAAATACTGAATCGATTTGTGAGGTATAAATGTTTTGCAAACATATTCCTGCTGCATAACATTGAAACCTTACTGATTCCTGTATTGTGGTGTACCCATTTACAGAAGGCAATGTAAAAAACAGCACATTTGTTGGAATATAGGCTGTGGTCCAGGGAACCATGTTCAACTATCATATCAATTATCAAAGAATCTTGAAAAAAAAAATTGGAAAAAAACGTAGTCCAATTTTCTATGAGGAACATTGGCTACAGTTAAAAGAAGAAATACTTAATTTAATAATCACAGATGTGGTGGTCTGCTGACCCTAGCAGGCCACCATGCTTGTGATGACCACCAATCATAGTGAGCCAAATTTGTAACCTACCACATTAACATGAGGCAGGTCGGATTACAACCTGCTCCTACTCGGAATGTTATGTACAAACCTATTAATACACAGGTGAGATGGGAAATTCTAGTAGAATGGTGTGTGATGTTAACCTTCCAGTACAAAATAATATTCTTAGACATAGTTCCTCATGTTTCCCACTTTTTCTGCTGTACTGTGCAGAACACAGGCAAAGTTGAAAACGTTCTAAGATAAGGAAAATGTGTCAACAGTTGTGCAAGGAAACATTCAAAAAGGTAAAATATTGCAATGTACAGGTATTGTACATTGTAAAGAAATGAGTTGCAAGTAACCACATTATAATGGTGAGGTAAAATCTGATTTTTACTCTGGTAATCAGCATGGTAGACTATGGTGGGCACTATTGGTTTGCAGGATTCTTCTTCTTCTTCATCAGCAGTGGGCAATGCTCGAGCCAGGTCTGTTGTGAAATGGTCAAGGCAATCACAATCACAGGCATATGTCAGTTGCCACCAGGGCCGGACTGGGAACCAAAACCGGCCCTGGCCCTGGCCGATTTCGCAGCTATGCTGCAAAAACAGCCCTGTAACAAAAACGGCACCCAGGGCCCACAACCGTCCCCACTCGTGTGGTGCACCGAGGGATTGCCCAGTGCCCGCTATGGCCAGTCCGGCCCTGGTTGCCACTGGGATTCTTAAACCTGTCTTCACTCCTTCAGACTGATGAGCACTCTTGGGTAAATGTCATGGCTGCAACGACTGGGGTGAGAGTGGGAGTCACTTAGACATGCTTCGGAAATGCCACGGTTTCCTCAGTGAGTTCAGTAACCCGATACAGGCTGGAGCACCAATAATGCTAATTGAGAATCTCTTGTGGATAGATGGACCACAGCAGCATTGCTAACCTTCACTGTCCATACCAGCATTCAGCTATGCCGGTTGTGTAGGCTCACTGCGTCCCCTCACTAAGGCAGGACTACACAGATTCCCAGTACGAGACAAACCGTTATTTCTCCATATCAGCTGCCAGGTGATGTCCCTGTCAGGCAGACACAATCTATTGAGCACCCCTTCCTTGGTCAGAAAGAAGTTGAAACTAGAACAACAAGTGCGTCAGCAGATACCACTCATACCGGGATGGGAAACAGAAGATGAGGATTCTCTGTCTGCCTTTTCGAAATGGTTTGGATCAGTTTTATTTTTATGTGTCCTTTTTACTTACCTTGACTCTGTCCTTGTCCGAAGTGAACTTAATAAGGACAATACATTTTTAGGTATTTCAATTACCTCTAGCATTCTGGATCTCTTTTGTGCTAACTATCTCCCATTATTACAGTAACTGAAGACAGATATTCACAGATGGGCTCCTCTGTTCTTGTCTTGACTGGGGATAGACAATGAAATTAAATGATGGTAGTGTTCAAGATACATTATTGTTTTCAAGGTCTTCCCATTGAGCTAGAATGTAGTTGTCTCCCCGCACTTTACTCCTTAATAATTCAGTTTGTGTGGCACAATTCCAGGGTATGTCTGCCTTACCTACTGCTGTGCTTACCCAGGTGCGCTGGTTGTATGGCCCTGCCCGACTTTAATCTTTACTATAAGGAAGCCCAGCTGAGGGTGATGCCTAAGTGGTCAGCCCGAGAGTCAGATAAACGCTGCCTCCATATGGACAGGGCAATAGAAGAGAAATACATCTAGGGTCCTGCTATGGAAGCCCTAGGCAGACAGGCTTCGGAATGCATGTCTAAGGACTCCTACCAAGAGTACACTGATATGGGACCAGGTGTTTAGACAGGTTTCCTGGACTATCTTCCCCTCTCCTCCTACACCTATTCACTTAAACCTTGTCTTTCCTCTGGAACAGCATTCGGGCCTCTTTGAGTTGTGGAGGGTGGGGGATGTCTTAAAATATCTGATTTATTCCATAACTGGTACATTTGACCTTTGAAAATTGTCGGTGGGAATTCCACCTATGGAGCACTTGTTTATACTCAACTAGCCCACTGGGTGCTTAAGACGGCTGTGAGGAAGGTGGCCACTAGGAGCCCGACCCCTATTGAGAACTTCACTTGGCAGGAGAGTGGTACCAAGAGATGCATCTCTTTTCTGTACACTGTGTTAGATTCCCTGCTTCCACTGTGGCACATGGAACTATGGGACCAGACATTGGGTGGCTCCATCTCAAAGGCGTGTTGGTCCAAGCTGTGGCGGTATATTCCTCAGTTTAATCACTCCATTGTGCACAAGAGAGGCACATTATACACTTTTGTTTGATTGAAATCTTTAACCTACTAAACTAAACAAAATCTTTCTACACACGTCTAGCCTTTGATGGAGATGATGTGGCACTTTAGGTGATATTAAGCATATTTGGTGGGACTGCCCCAGTATTCAACCCTTTTGGGCAGAGATTCTTGCCCAGCTCAATCAGATTCTAGGGAATCCAGCCCCTTCTGATCCTGGATCTGTACTATTGGGGTTGAGAAGTGATTTATTGAGGAATAAGACAGTATTGTCACTCGATCTTTATGCTGCAGAAATGGCAACTGCATAGAAATTTAAGGAGGTGGGGGCGTGGCTTAGTGCCCGGCGGAGTCGGAAGCGTCTATGTGAGAGCTCCATGACCGCCGGACCGAACCAGCGATACACTGACCCGTTTCTCGGCGGCAACACCATTTTCATGTATCGAAAGTGTCCGGAAATGCTGTGAGGATCTGTTTTCTTGCCATGATCGGCTGTTTTCAGAGTTTCTGCCGTTCTTCTTTACTCACGGTGTCATGACGGCCGCGGCCGCCATTTTGTTTGACTCCTAGCGTGTTTCCTGAGCGACGCTCTTCCTCAACACGCAACGGCTGACAGGCATGTTCCCCTCCTGCTCCTCTAAGGTTGGCTGATTTTTCCGTTCATGCTGTCTGCATTGCCCACACTGTTGTGACTTTCTCCATTGGATGACTTTATTTATGAGGTATGCTGCTCTCATATTCCCCCTATCAGCGGCCATTTTGTGGTATTTATCCCTACAGGAGGGCTTCACAGCTTAACTAAATAAACATTTCCTTATGCTCTTACATGGCTATTGACACTCCTATATCATTTTAAGGTGTTTTTTCCCAGATCATTTCACACCTGCTCCTGCATGCTCTTCAAGATTTCATTGTCCCTCTGCTCACCTATTAGTGTTCCGCGGACGGACCGTCCCAACTGCTAACTCCTTTCTTTGTGGTTGCTTACAATCTTATGGATAGCGGCACAACAGGTCGTGCTCCTAGGAACCCACGACGTATCCTCATTAAGAACTCTAAAGTGTTTTCTGCGCTGGCTCGTCTGGAAGCCTCTCAGGCGACTGCTGACCATATGTCGCAATCCAGTCTGGATCATCCTGTGCAACCATCAGGGAAAGCCACAACGAAAAGGCTTAAAAAAGACCCTCCATCACTGTCAGGTTCCTCCTCAGTTGTATCCATGGAGTTGTTGTTGGAGGAGATACGGGCCCTTCGTCCCTTTATGGAAGAAACTAATACCAAGCTACAGGTTTTAACTGATAATTGGTCGCAGCTAGAAGCAAGAGTCATGACAGTAGAGCACAGTGTTTCCTCTCTCCAGGAGTCATCCTCCAAGGTTATGCATATGCAGTCGCAGATTTCTTCTCTTCAGAAGGAGGTTGAGGAGCTTGAAAATCGCAATCGGCGCAATAATCTGCGCATTTACGGCCTGGCGGAGAACTGTGAGGGGAGCGATCCTGTTGCTTTCTTCAAACCCTTCCTTCCCAAGCTCCTCCACCTACCAGAAGGCACCATGCTCAACATCCAGCGTGCACATACGCTTGGCCGCGCCTCCTCACCTACTTCTGCCTCTTCGAGACCAAGGGGCGTTATCATGTATTTCCTGGAGTATACCGATCTTCATAAAGTTCTTTCAGCAGCTAGAGCTTCACCTCGTCTGACTTGGTCAGGATCCACGCTGTTCTTTGCGCAGGACTATGCAAGAGCCACAGCTAACCGACGCAAAGCTTTTTTGGACATGAGGCCAGAACTTCGTTCCATCGGCGCCAGATATGGCCTTTTTCATCCTTGCCTCTTCAGAGTCACTCATAACAATAAGACGACGACTTATGAGGATCCTGTTCGCCTCCGAAGCTTTCTTAATTCCTGTGGAACAGCTGACATGGACTCATCCAGCTCCTCATCTGCTTTTCCTCCATGACTTTATTGAGTTGTTACTGCTCACAACTTGGCTCATTCAGTTCATGTTGATTTAGCCATGCATGTTATACTAGTTTTTTCTTTCTTCCTTCCACAGAGTTCTTTTGTTTATTGTCCCCTTATATTTATATAAGTCATTCCTAAGTTCTTTGTCGTTGTTTGATATTACTTCTTCGTTTTTCGGTCTTTTGATGTTTTTCTTTCCTCATGTTTTTACAGAATCTACACTTCACTGTGTGATGTTCCCCCGGTTTGATGGTTCGCTCCCACTGGATGTCTTGCCCTCTCCAGTTGGCTCTACCCCCCCCCAGTTTTTCGTTTCTCGTTTGTTCTCCTTTTTGATTACCCTTCCCTGGATTCATCCCTCGTAAGTATGTTCTCACTCCTTCCTTCAATGTATGCCTTTTCCTTTTTCCTCTCAATCTTCCTTTTTTCTTCTTTTCAACTGTGTCTCAAGGTGTCCGTTCTCCTTTCCCTTCACCAATCTTTCTGCTCTCTCTTTCTCCATGCCTTCTCTTTTGACACTCGTTGCATCTTCTTCCTTTTTTTATCTAACTGGATAAATCTTTCAGGTTTTTGTTCTGTCCTCTCCCTTTTTTACAGATTCTTGGCTCATGCGTTTTGGGACTTTACTGCTTTATTACTTAACATCAGCTTTTCGATTATGTTTTTTTTATCTTCCCCTCTGTTTCTATCTTCCTTTTTTCCCTTCTTTGATATTCTTCTCATTTACCTTCTTTCTTATCTTCCTTTTTTCTAGCGCTTACGATCATTCCTTTGTTTTACTTACCTTTTTTCATGGGCTCCTTTTTCTATATTGCTATTGAATTCCTTTTTCTTCTATTTTATGTATTATGTCTCTGAAAATAATTACGTGGAATGTTAAGGGCATTAATTCTCCAATTAAGAGACAACAAATTTTATCACACTTAGCTCGTTTGAATGTAGACATTGCGTTTCTGCAAGAAACTCATTTATCTGATATAGAATCAACCAAGCTTAAAAGAGGTTGGGTGGGTGAGGTCTAGTACTCCCAAGGGGATGGTAAACGGAATGGAGTAGCTGTGTTATGTCGTAAAACTCTATCTCACTCTCTTATTGTTCAGGAATCAGATTCTGAAGGTAGATGGCTACATGTTAAACTGTCTCTAAAGGGTGTTCCAATTTCCCTTCTCAATGTCTATGCTCCCACCAGTGGTGATCCTGTTTTTTGGCACACCTTTTCCCAGCATATCACTAGATTTGTTGACGATAACTTTATTTTGGCAGGTGATTGCAATCAACCCCTTGATCCCTTTATTGATAGAAACTCTAAGTCTCCCTATGTTCCAAATAAGCCTCACAAGCTTTTTACCCAAGCTATCTCTCAACATAAACTTATCGTCGCTTGGCGCTTGTGTAATCCAACATTACGAGAAATTACTTTTTATTCCCCATGCCATCATTCCCAGTCCCGAATTGATTATATTTTTGTTGCTCATAATATTGCTCAAACTCTTACCAATGCTGAAATTGGTCCAATTTTGCTTTCAGACCATGCTCCTACCATAGTTTACATTGATATACTTCCTAAACCTGTGGGACCTAGAAGATGGCGCTTCAATAACGCTCTTCTGTTGGATCCCCAATTTACTGCTTCCTTCAACGAATTCTCTGATGATTTTTTTTTATTTAATGATACTCCCTCTATCCCCAAATCTACCATTTGGGATACTTTTAAGGCTTCGGCCAGAGATTTTATAATTGGATACGTTGCAAAGAAGCGAAGAATCGCCCGCAAATTTACAGGGGATATTCTCCGTGATATCAAGAAATTGGAGCATGCCTATTTCACTTCTCACTCACAAGACAGTTTAACAGCCCTTGTTAATGCTAAAATGAAGTTTAACAAAAAATCCACAGAGGATGCTTCCCTTTATTTGTTAAAATCTAGTGCAAAATTCTATGGTGGCAGAAATAAGGCCGGGAAAATTTTAGCTAACTATTTGAAAATTAAACACAACAAATTAAATATGGAATCCATTTATGACGCTCAATCCAATCTTCATACTAAAGACGCTGACATACTCACCGAATTTTCCTTTTTTTACAACACCTTGTATTCTTCTGAAACTCAACCCTCTATTCAGTCACTAGATCACTTCTTTTCTACCATACATAAGCCGGACAATTTCCCTCTCGACCTTTCCTCCTTAGAATTAGATATTTCCCAGCATTAATTACTTCTAGCACTTCAGACTTTACGGAAAGACAAGGCCCCTGGACCAGATGGTTTTACTGTTGAGTTTTTCATACATTTTTCCAAACTCCTCATCCCCAAACTACACTCTTTATTGGATTCCTTTCTTACCTTAGGTGCCTCCTCGGGCTCTTTCTCTGACGCCCATATCTGCCTTATACCAAAAGAAGGGAAGGATGCACAATACTGTAAAAACTTTTGGCCTATTTCCCTGGTCAATATTGACTACAAAATATTTGCTAAATCACTTGCAGCCCGTCTTGACCTCTTACTTCCAGATCTCTTAGGCGAAGAACAATCTGGCTTCGTCAAGGGCCGATTTATCACGGATAATACTAGGCTTTTGTTTAATGTTTTATCGAAATCTCATAAATCACCTGATGCCCTTGCAGCAATTGCCCTAGATGCTGAGAAAGCCTTTGATAGGGTTGAATGGATCTCTTTGTTTCATACCCTTAAGTGGTTTGGTTTTGGCCCCAAATTTATCTCCTTGATCTCTCTATTATACTCTAATCCCCGTGCGGGGGTTTGCGCCAATGGCCTAGTCTCCTCCTTTTTTGATCTAGGGGGAGGTGTACGTCAAGGCTGTCCCTTATCCCCCTTTCTTTTCAATTTGGCCTTGGAACCTTTTCTATCTAAACTTCGCCAAAACCCTAACATTTCTGGTTTTCATGCTTCAAACTCTCAGATTAAGCTTGCTGCATATGCAGATGATATTTTACTTTTTATTTCTAACCCAACTGAATCCATTCCTGCCTTTCTTGCTGAAGTACAAGATTACTCTCAGATCTCTGGTTACAAGCTTAATAATGACAAATGTGAGATTCTGCTTTTGACGAAGTTCACGTTTAAGCCTGATTTTAGTGCCTCCAACTTTACATGGGGCTCCTCACACATTAAATATCTTGGCCTTTATATTACCCCTTCTATTTCAGACACGGTCTCCCTCTGTTTGAACAAATGTATTCAAAAATTGTCAGACTTAACTTCTAGGTGGCATCCCCTTTACTTATCATGGTGGGGCCGCCTCGATACAATTAAAATTATGCTTTCTCCCATAGTTCTCTACACTATTTCCAATATCCCCGTCTCTATTCCCTCTAAATTTTTCAAAAAAATCAACTCACTTATGACATCTTTTCTTTGGAGCCAAAAAAAACCTAGAATGTCCCTTGCCCGACTTATTTATGCCAAGTCAGAAGGCGGAGTCAACTTTCCAGATTTCCCAGTTTATCATAAAGCTTTTTTGCTGCGACAGGCTTCCCTCTGGCTGCAGGACCCGACTTCCCCTTGTCCTTTATGGGCTAAACTTGAGCGTCTTTTCCTTTCCCCTTTTTCTCTTGCTGAGTATCTTTCTTTCTTACACAAGCCTTCCTCTATTCCCACTCCTATTCACAAATTCACTGTTAAATTGCTTCACTCTTCCTCTCCTGATCCTCCCGTGACTGTTGATGAGTTTCTTGCTTCCACTAATTGGCACAACACTTCCCTTTTGATTCGCGGTAAACCCTTTTACTGGAAGTCCTGGCGGTATAGAGGGCTAATCTGGGTTTCCCAACTGTTCTCACATTCATCTTTCATACCCTTTACTACTCTCTGCACCACCTATGGCTTGCCTGCTTCTTTTATCCACAAATACCTTCTTCTTAAAGAAGCTGCAATGATGACTTACACCCCCTCGTGCATGCACCCTCCCCTATTTCTTCTCCTACCCATGTCTCATTACTTTTAAGGGTGGGCGTAAAATCCGTTTCGCGGGCGAATTTGCGGATTTTCCACGATTTCGCGATCCGCGAATCTCGCGAAATCGCAGTAAAATCCGCGAATCAGCGGGGACGAATTTTCAGCCAAGCAAGGGTTACAGCAGCAGGTGCAAAAGTTGAACCTAATTTCTTTGTAACCTTTTACAAAAGGGTTACAAACAAATTAACTTCAACTTGGACACCTGTTGCTAAGTGCTTCCTGGCGCCTCGTTGCCTACTTGCAACTATTCTCTGACCCTGCTCTGACCCTTGAAGCAGGGTCAGAGAATAGTTACAAGTAGGCAACGAGGCACCTGTCCAAAAAATTAAACCTCATCAGGAAGCACTTACAGATATAAAAACAGGAAGAAGGGAGAGGATGGCAAATACACCCACTTTGAGTTGTCAGGAGGGGTTAAACTAAAAGAGACCTTTACAGCACAATTTTCATATGCATTTTGCTAAAAATAAAAAGCTGTATGTTCTGTAGGGGCAACTCAGGAATCTGGCCCTTCAGAGATCCGGCCTCTCTTTATTTCTCTCGTTCTCTCTCTCCCTCTCTCTTTCCCTCTCTTTCTCTCTCTTTCTATCTATCTATCTATCTATCTATCTATCTATCTATCTATCTATCTATCTATCACTCTCTCCCTCTCCCATAAATGACTGCATGGGTAACTTCGCTATGCAAGCGGCTCGCGAAGACGCAAAAAGCCCCGCGAACACGCAAAAAACCCCGCAAACACGCAAAAAAACAAAAATCCGCAAATTTGCACAAATTCGCGAATTTTGCGGATCGCGAATTCGCAAATTCGCGGATCGCGAATTCGCAAAATTCGCCCATGCTTAATTACTTCACTCTTTCTTACGCACCTCTCCCAAAGCCTCCTTCATTTACAAATACCTACACATCACAGCTCCTATTAGGCCCAAATCTAAGGTGGAGGAAAGCTGGGAACAAGATTTTGGTCTATCTTGGCCCATTCCTTTTTGGGATAAGATTTGGAATAATATTCGCAAGTCCTCTAGAGCAGCAACATTGACGCAGACTCTGTTCTTCATTTACAATAGGCTTCTTTTCACGCTATTTGATCTCCATAAGCGCTTTTCTGCCACTCCACACATTTGTTGGTCTTGTTCTTCACCGCAAGCGACTTTGTTTCATATGTTGTTCTCATGTAAATCTGTTCATGACTTCTGGTTGCAGGTTTGGGACCAAATTAATGTAATATTTCAGACTCCCACTCCTTTCTCTTATATTAATGTTTTTTTAGGAAGCCTCTCTCCTTGCTGGGATGATGTTGATCTTAACACCCGGATTATTGATTTGTTATTAGCTGTTGCATTTCAGCAAGTTACAGTCAACTGGAAGAATTTTTCTAACGTTTCTTTTAAAGCATGGTGGTATAATGTATGTCATAATCACAGATTGGATACTGCTTTTGTTTTTCCTGCCCACATGGCAGCAAAACGTACAGATTTATGGCTTCCTGTTACACTTTATCTTGATGTATGTGCTAAACGCTCGTTTCCTCCACAGCCCCTGCAGCAAGAAGTTCTCAAGCCTCCTTGATTGCCCCCGCATTCCGTATCTTTTCCATCATCAATTGTATGTACTTCCTTTTATACGATTTATCTCTACAACTGTGGTTTTCATTTTTGTCAGCCCTGATACTTGTGATTAGCTTTCAATATGTTTCTAACTGTATTATGCCCATTGATTAACCCCTTCGAGGCTAATGACGAGCTGGGCTCGTCATGGCGCTTACCTGTCGTGCGCGGATGACAAGGCCAGCTCGTCATCAGCCCCACCCTCGGGAGAAGCGCTGGCGCTCCCCCCGAGGGTCTGCGATCTTCGTTGTGCTGCTGGGGGCGGCAGCGGAAGAGCTTCCGCTGCACCCCCCGCCCCCCCCCCCGTGGGAATCCCTGATGACGTCAGCGCGCACAGCGCGCGCTGACATCATCAGGGATTCCCTGCGCTCGGGAAGCCATTTGCTTCCTGAGCGCCGTGCAGAAAGGTAGGTTTTTCGAACTCCGGCGGGGGTTTGGGGCAGCGAAGAGGCATCAGGGGAGAGGAAAGAGATTTTCCTTTCCCCTGATGTCTCTTTGCAGGGCATTTCTGCCTCACGATCGCGCACAGCGTCGCGATTGTGCGGCGGAAATGCCCCCACTAGCACCAGGGATTGTTTTTTTAGCTTTTCGGAAGCGACCCCTTGGGCAAGGGTCGCTTCCAGGTGGGCAACAATATAATTTTCGATTTTCTGCCCCCCCTGGGGGCAAATCGGCCCGTTTTTTCGGCCGTTTTGCCCCCAGGGGGGGCAGAAATTTCCCACTAGCACCAGGGTTGTTTTGTTAAGCCAAGATGGCGGCGATTGTTTTTGTTTACGTTTTTCTGTCCCCCCCTGGGGGCAAATCGGCCCGTTTTTTTTGCCGTTTTGCCCCCAGGGGGGACAGAAAATGCCCACTAGCACCAGGGATTTAGTTTTTAGCTTTTAGGAAGCGACCCCTTGGGCAAGGGTCACTTCCAGGTGGCCTCATATTTAACTTTTTGTTTTTCTGCCCCCCCCGGGGGCAAATCGGCCTGTTTTTCGGCCGTTTTGCCCCCAGGGGGGGCAGAAATTTCCCACTAGCACTAGGGTTTTTTGTTGGGGCAATGTGTTTGTTTTGGGAAGCGACCCCTTGGGTAAGGGTCGCTTCCAGGTGGCCATGATGGTTTTTTTGTTTTTCTGTCCACCCTGGGGGCAGTTTTGCACCCAGGGGGGGGGCAGAAAATGCCCACTAGCACCAGGGAATTAAAATTTTGTTTTTAGGTAGCGACCCCTTGGGCAAGGAGTAGTGCTTGGCTGGCGGTGTGTGCGGAGTGGCGCTTGGCTTGCAGTGTGCGTGGAGTGGGGTTTGGCTGGCGGTGCGTGTGGAGTGGCGCTTGGCTGGATGTGCGTGCAGTGGTACTTGGCTGTCTGTGCACGGAGTGATGTTTGGCTGGTGGTGTGTGTGGAGTGGTACTTGGCTGGATGTGTGCGTGGAGCGGTGTTTGGCTGGTGGTGAGTGGCGCTTGGCTTGCCGTGTGCGTGGAGTGGTGCTTGGCTGGCGGTGTGTGTGGAGTGGTACTTGGCTGTCGGTGTGCGCTGAGTGGTTTTTGGCTGGCGGTGTACGTGGAGGGGTACTTGGCTATCTATGCACAGAGTGGTGCTTGGCTGGCAGTGTGTGTGGAGTGGTACTTGGCTGTCTGTGCACGGAGTGGTGTTTGGCTGGTGGTGTGTGGCGCTTGGCTTGCGGTGTGCGTGGAGTGGTGCTTGGCTGGCGGTGTGCGTGCAGTGGTACTTGGCTGTCTGTGCACGGAGTGGCGCTTGGCTTGCGGTGTGCGTGGAGTGGTGCTTGGCTGGCGGTGTGTGTGGAGTGGTACTTGGCTGTCGGTGTGCGCTGAGTGGTGTTTGGCTGGCGGTGTGCGTGGAGTGGTACTTGGCTATCTATGCACGGAGTGGTGCTTGGCTGGCGGTGTGTGTGGAGTGGCTCTTGGCTGGTGGTGTGTGTGTGGAGTGGTCATTTGCTGTCTGTGCATGGAGTGCTGCTTGGCTGGCGGTGTGTGTGGAGTGGCGCTTGGCTGGTGGTGTGCGTGGAGTGATACTTTGCTGTCTGTGCACGGAGTGGTGCTTGGCTGACGGTGTGTGTGGAGTGGCGCAAGGCTGGTGGTGTGCGAGGAGTGCTACTTTGCTGTCTGTGCACGGAGTGCTGCTTGGCTGGCGGTGTGTGTGGAGTGGCGCTTGGCTGGTGGTGTGTGTGGAGTGGTACTTGGTTGTCTGTGCACGGAGTGGTGTTTGGCTGGTGGTGTGTGTGGAGTGGTGTTTGGCTGGCGGTGTGTGTGGAGTGGTACTTGGCTGGATGGTGTGCGTGGAGCGGTGTTTGGCTGGCGGTGAGTGGCGCTTGGCTTGCGGTGTGCGTGGAGTGGTGCTTGGCTGGCGGTGTGTGTGGAGTGGTACTTGGCTGTCGGTGTGCGCTGAGTGGTGTTTGGCTGGCAGTGTGCGTGGAGGGGTACTTGGCTATCTATGCACGCAGTGTGCTTGGCTGGCGGTGTGTGTGGAGTGGTGCTTGGCTGGTGTGTGTGCAGTGGTCATTTGCTGTCTGTGCACGGAGTGCTGCTTGGCTTGCGGTGTGGGTGGAGTGGCGCTTGGCTGGTGGTGTGCGTGGAGTGCTACTTTGCTGTCTGTGCACTGAGTGGTGCTTGGCTGGCGGTATGCGTGGAGTGGCGCTTGGCTGGTGGTGTGTGAGTAGTTACTTTCTGTTGGTCACTACACACATTGCTAGTTGAGTGACACTCTACGCAGTCCATCTTTTTCTGTAGTTGCTGTGTCAGATATGTGGGCGTGTGAAAGTGATGGGCCCTTGAATGGCGCTGGCGGTGTAAATGTTTTGTATGTGTCACACGTACAAAAGGTATATGAATGTCCTTACTGCCCCTGTGTGATGGGGGTACTGTTAGGAGCAAAAGACTGACTGGCACCAAAGGGGTCTGGCAGTAAAAAAAATTCAAAAAATTAACCAGTGTCTTGATGTTAAACCTCATCTAATCCCAATTGGTCTAAGCCCTATTTGGTGGCCCATCTTGCTGAATTTAAATTTGGGGGGCAAGTTTGTGTGTTGTTTTTTGAATTGTTATATTGTTTGTGAAATGTGGTAGTTATTTTTTTTGTCTTCTCTATTTTTGTCTTGTTTCAGGCTTTTGCTGTTTGGATTGTTGTAGGTTGCGTGTCTGTTAGCAGCTTGTGTAGTTGCTTGTGCTTGGTAAGTGAATGTATTTTGTACTACTTTCCCTTGTTGTTTGTCTTATTGAAAAAGGTTGTACTTCTACCAGTTTGTGTGGCTCTGGTTTTTTTTGTTTTCAGTATTAGTGCTTGATGTGTACTTTGTTTTCTAATCTGTCATTTCTTTTTTTCTTTCTAGTGGGATATCATTTCTTTTTGCTGTGTCTCAACAGAGTAGGTGCTGGTGAGTGTAGCTATATTTGGTTAGAGTGAAATAGTTTTGGATTGTATTTATCTGTTTGTGAAAGCCTTACCTTGTTTACTTCTTACTTTGCAAAGTGTAGGTTGTTGTTCACTTGTGTGTGCAGTCTTCTTGCTTTTGAAGGATAATGGCTAGTCGCAGGATTACTGCTCAGCAGGTTCTTGGTTTGCTTTTTGAGTCTTCCTCTGACCATGGTTCAGAGTCTGACTCCGATTTGGACTCCCAGGTGGGGGCAGAAGATTCAGGCAGTGAGTTTTCTCTTCGCATGGTATCATCATCGGAAGATGAATCTTCTTCTAGTGCTGATGAAGGGCCTATGTTAGAGGAGGACATTGTGATGCCGGTAGTGGGCCAAGAGGCATCTGTGCTGCTGCCTAGGGCCGCAAGGTTTCCTTTCTTTTTACGTCGGCAAGAGGTAAGTGGGCTGGAGCCTGCGCCCAAAAGGCTTCACATTGCTGTGGTGCGCAAAGAGGCATCTGGTGCTTTTCGTCTTCCTGCTGGTGTAGTGCAGCAAAAGGCATCTGTGGCTGTTAGGCTTCCCGGTGGTGTAGTGCAGCAAGTAGCATCTCAGGCTGCTGGGCTTCCCGTTGGTGTAGTGCATGATGCGCCCTCTGGGGATGCTATGTCTTCTGTTGGTGTTGTGCAGCCTGAAGTATCTGTGGCAGTTAGGCTTCCCATTGGTGTAGAGGGGCAAGAGGCATCTGGGTCTGCTTGGTTTCCCGGTGGTGTAGTGCAGCAAGAAGCATCTCAGGCTGCTGGGCTTCCCGTTGTTGTAGTGCAGGAAGAGCCCTCTGGGGATGCTATGTCTTCTGTTGATGTTGTGCAGCCAGAAGTATCTGTGGCTGTTAGGCCTCCCGTTGGTGAACAGCAGCAAGATGTTTTGGTGCTGCAGGCTGGGGCGGCTGCTCCCCCCGTTGATATGGATGGCCTCTGGGTTCCCCCTGGCATGGTGCAGCCGGCATTGCCAGAGTTCACTGGTGTTCCTGGGTGTAGAGTGAATACTGAGAATTTTCTGCCAATAAATTTTTTTGAGTTGTTTTTTGACAATGTGTTTTTGCAAGGGATTGTTGATCAAACCAATTTGTATGCCGAACAATATTTGAGGGCCAACAGTGCCAGCCTTAAGCCCCATTCTAGAGCAATCCGGTGGACTCCCACAAATGTTGAAGAGTTGAAAAAGTTTTTGGGATTAACTTTTTTGATGGGCTTGCTAAGGAAGCCATCAATTACTTCATATTGGTCCACTAGTCCCTTGATGGCAACAGCTATATTTCCAGCAATCATAAGTCGTGATCGGTATACGCTTCTTCTTCGGATGTTGCATTTTGTTGATAATAGTTTAGCGTTGTCACGCGATCACCCTGATTGTGACCGTTTGTTTAAAATTCGACCTGTCCTGGATCACTTTGTTGATCGTTTTTCTGAGATCTTTGTCCCTGGTAAAGAAATTGCAGTGGATGAGTCTTTGCTGTTGTTCAAGGGCCGCTTGGTTTTTAGGCAATACATTCCTAGTAAGAGGGCACGCTATGGAATCAAAATGTATATGCTGTGTGACAGTGAGACTGGATATGTCTACAATTTCAGGGTGTACACTGGTAAGGAGTCCAGCATTAACCCTCCTGGTTGTCCTTCTACTTTTGGAGTGACTGAGAAGATTGTATGGGAACTAGGTAGAGGATTATTTCACAAAGGCCACCATTTGTATGTAGATAACTTCTACACTGGTGTGCGGTTGTTCAAGGAGTTGGCCAAAGTGGGCACTGTTGCTTGTGGCACAATGCGCAGTAACCGGAAAGGTTTCCCAAAGGAACTTGTTTGCAAAAGGCTTGTGAGGGGACAGTCTACTGCATTGCGATGTGGGGAGCTTCTGGCTGTGAAGTTTTCAGACAAGAGAGATGTGTACATGCTGACTACTATCCATGACGAAAGTACTGTACCTCAGCCTGTTTGGGGTCAGGGTGCTGAAGTGCGCAAACCTGTGTGCATTGTAGATTACAATAAGTTCATGGGAGGTGTTGACAGAGTAGATCAGAGGTTGGAACCTTATGCTGTTCTTCGAAAGGCTTACGTTTGGTACAAGAAGTTGGCTATCCATCTGTTCCACTTGGCAATTTTTAATGCTTTTGTTGTGTATCAGAAGTCTTGTCCTCAGAATAAGATGCCTTTTGTTAAGTTTCAGGAGTCTATAATAGGCAGGCTTGTACTTTTGGAGGAGGCAAGTGTTCCTAGATTTGGAGTGGTGGAGGAAGTGGCTAGATTGAAAGATCGCCACTTTCTTGAATCTATTCCTTCCACTCCCGCAAGAGACTTTCCGACTAGAAGATGCAGAGTCTGTTGGCGAAGAGGCGTGCGGAAGGAGTCTCGTTTATACTGTCCTGACTGTCCTTCTAAGCCTGCATTGTGTCTGTCAGGTTGTTTTAAATTGTACCACACGCAAAAGAAGTTTTGGGAGTTTGAATGAGCTCTAAATTGAATTGCCTGGTCTGCATTCTGTAAGAAATTTTTAGTTTGTTTCAAGGATTGGCATTAGTGCAAAGTGTTTAGTTTAAGAATTTGTGTTAGCTGTTTTGTAGGTATTTCCATTTGTTTAGTGTTTTTTTCAAAAAAAGAATTCTCAATGTGTTTGTGGTGTGTGCCGGCTGGTGCTTGGCTGGCGGTGTGTGTGGAGTGGCGCTTGGCTGGTGGTGTGTGTGGAGTGGTACTTGGCTGTCTGTGCATGGAGTGGTGTTTGGCTGGTGGTGTGTGTGGAGTGGTGCTTGGCTGGTGGTGTGCGTGGAGTGGTGCTTGGCTGTCTGTGCATGGAGTTGGGTTTAGCTGGTGGAGTGTGTGGTTTGGTGTATGGCTGGTGGTGTGTGTGGAGTGGTACTTGGCTGGATGGTGTGTGTGGAGTGGTGCTTAGCTGTTTGCATGGAGTGGTGCTTGGCTGGCGGTGTGTGTGGAGTGGTGCTTGGCTGGTGGTGTGTGTGGAGTGGTACTTGGCTGGTGGTATGTGTGGAGTGGTTCTTGGCTGTCTGTGCACGGAGTTGTGCTTGGCTGTCGTTGTGTGCTGAGTGGGGTTTGGCTGGCGGTGTGCATGGTCTGGTGCTTGGATGGTGGTGTGGGTGGACTGGCGCTTGGCTGGCAGTGTGTGAGTAGTTACTTTCTGTTGGTCACTACACACACTGCTAGTTGAGTGACACTCCACGCAGTCCATCATTTTGTGTAGTTGCAGTGTCAGAAATGTGGGCGTGTGAAAGTGATGGGCCCTTGAATGGCGCTGTCTGCTGGTGTGAGTGTTGAAATGTGATGGGTCCGCGGCTGGCGGTGTGAATGTTTTGTATGTGTCACACGTACGAAAGGTGTATGAATGGCCTGTAAAGAGGTTGGTGCCTTGACGTGGCTTTACAGCTCACGAGCTGTGAGTCAGTGGTTCAGTTTATCATACTTTCAATTATACGCAGTGTATTTCATTTTTTTGAAATTACTTGCGAATACAATTGTATGTACTGAATCATCACTCACCCTCGTGCCAAATCCAACCAGAATGTGTGTGTGCTTGCGGATTAGATGGCTGTGCAGTAATGTTTGTCTTTTATCTCTTTCTGAAGTAGGGTGTACCTTGTCTCTTATTGTGATTGTTGTAGTGTGTTGCTGTTCTTTCTGGATGGTGTCAATGGTCTGGTTTGTATCAGGTATGAAAGGCGCGTGAATGGCCTGTAAAATGGTTGGTGCCTTGTCGTGGCTTTACAGCTCACGAGTTGCGAGTCACTGGTTCGGTTTTTATGCATTTTTTTATTGACAGTGCATTTCATTTTTTGAAATATCTTGTTAATAAAATTTTATGTACTGAATCATCACTCGCCCTCGTGCCAAATCCAACCTGTATGTGTGTGTCTTTCAGGAATACTTAGCCGTGCCTAGAATGTTTGCCTTTTGAGTAACTCTGTTACGGTGAACATTATAGCTATAAATAACTTACTAAATTTAGTTATTATTGTTAAACCATGGAAGTATATGGTCATATCTTTCTGGTGAATTCTATTGTGGATTTTTATCCAGAATCTCCTGCAAACTTGAAATTGTCTGTCACAATTTCCTTGAATCACACGCTCTCAAATTGAAAACTTATTTTTCCACTGTATGATTTGGACCGCTTCCTGTTGCTGCCACTATGCCTACCCACGCAAGTGAGGTACCATTTTTATCGGGAGACCTGGGGGAACGCTGGGTGGGAGGAAATTTGTGTGAGCCCAGTGTTGCCACGCTTTCCCATGCAAAAAAGTGTGAAAAAACCGGTTTTTTTTTAGCTAAAATTGAGGTTTGCAAGGGATTCTGGGTAAAGGAACGTTGGAGGATCCACGCAAGCCATACCTCCTTGGAAGCCCCCGGGTGTCTACTTTTCAGAAATGTATGGGTTTGGTAGGTTTCCCTAGATGGCCGTCTAGCACGGGGCCAAAAACCCAGGTAACCCCTCTTGCAAAAGCTGGTTGTATTGAATGTCAATACCGCCTGCTTTTGCAAGAGGGGTTACCTGGGTTTTTGGCCCCGTGCTAGACGGCCATCTAGGGAAACCTACCAAACCCACACATTTCTGAAAAGTAGACACCCGGGGGCTTCCAAGGAGGTATGGCTTGCGTGGATCCTCCAACGTTCCTTTACCCAGAATCCCTTGCAAACCTCAATTTTTGCAGAAAAAGTCAGTTTTTTCACACTTTTTATGCGTGGGAAAGCGTGGCGTCACTGGGCTCACACAAATTTCCTCCCACCCAGCGTTCCCCCAGGTCTCCCGAGAAAAATGGTACCTCACTTGCCTGGGTAGGCATAGTGGCTGCGAAAGGAAATGGTTCAAATTGTACGGTGGTGAATTTACAATACCAAATTGCAAAACAACCTTGATTTTGGGGGGGGGGCACCTGAGTTTTTGGCCCGGGGCTCGGTGGTATTCTTTGGAAAGTACAAAACCCAAACAGTTCTGAAAAGTAGACCCCCGGGGGAGTCCAGGGAGGTATGGCATGCGTGGGTCCCCGAACGTTTTCCTACCCAGAACACCTTGCAAACCTTAAAATTAGGTAAAATAATCACTTTTTCAAACTTTTTTTGCGTGGAATCACCGTGCCGGCAAAAATGTCCTACCACCCAGCGCTCCCCTTGTTCTCCCGAGTAAAAGGATACCTCACTTGTGTGGGTGCCCCAAAGCAGAACAGGCCAAAAACGAATGTTGAAAAAAGTAGTATTTCAGTGTAACAAATTAAGCCCCCCTGCCTTAGTCACAGGCCTTTGGCCCACCCACACAAGTGAGGTATCATTTTACTCGGGAGAACAAGGGGAACGCAGGGTGGTAGGACATTTGTGCCGACACGGCGATCCCACGCAAAAATGTATGGAAAACTGTTTTTTTTACCTAAATTTGTGGTTTGCAGGGATTTCTGGGTAGGAAAACATTGGGGGACCCACGCATGCCATACCTCCCTGGACTCCCCCGGGTGTCTAGTTTTCAGAACTGTTTGGGTTTGGTAGTTTCCAAAGATGCCCGCCGAGCCCCGGTCCAAAAACTCAGTCCCCCCCCCAAAAAAAAAGAAGGTAATCTTGCTATTGGTTATTGTAATGTCTCCACCGTACGATTTGGACCGTTTCCTGTTGCAGCCACTATGCCTACCCACGCAAGTGAGGTACCATTTTTATCGGGAGACCTGGGGGAACACTGGGTGGGAGGAAATTTGTGTGAGCCCAGTGACGCCACGCTTTCCCACACAAAAAAAGTGTGTAAAAACTGATTTTTGCATCAAAAATTGAGGTTTGCAAGGGATTTCGGGTAAAGGAACGTTGGAGAATCCACGCAAGCCATACCTCCTTGGAAGCCCCCGGGTGTCTACTTTTCAGAAATGTGTGGGTTTGGTAGGTTTCCCGACATGGCCGTCTCGCACGGGGCCAAAAACCCAGGTACCCCCTCTTTCAAAAGCTGGTGGGATTGACATTCAATACCACCAGCTTTTGAAAGAGGGGGTACCTGGGTTTTTGGCCCCGTGCGAGACGGCCATGTCGGGAAACCTACCAAACCCACACATTTCTGAAAAGTAGACACCCGGGGGCTTCCAAGGAGGTATGGCTTGCGTGGATCCTCCAACGTTCCTTTACCCAGAATCCCTTGCAAAC
This sequence comes from Lissotriton vulgaris, assembly GCF_964263255.1. Taxonomy (NCBI): domain Eukaryota; kingdom Metazoa; phylum Chordata; class Amphibia; order Caudata; family Salamandridae; genus Lissotriton; species Lissotriton vulgaris. The sequence goes on along the minus strand of NC_141696.1, from coordinate 135,115,095 downwards.
CTCAATTTTTGCAGAAAAAGTCAGTTTTTTCACACTTTTTATGCGTGGGAAAGCGTGGCGTCACTGGGCTCACACAAATTTCCTCCCACCCAGCGTTCCCCCAGGTCTCCCGATAAAAATGGTACCTCACTTGCGTGGGTAGGCATAGTGGCTGCAACAGGAAACGGTCCAAATCGTACGGTGGAGACATTACAATAACCAATAGCAAGATTACCTTCTTTTTTTTGGGGGGGGGGACTGAGTTTTTGGACCGGGGCTCGGCGGGCATCTTTGGAAACTACCAAACCCAAACAGTTCTGAAAAGTAGACCCCCGGGGGAGTCCAGGGAGGTATGGCATGCGTGGGTCCCCCAATGTTTTCCTACCCAGAAATCCCTGCAAACCACAAATTTAGGTTAAAAAAACAGTTTTCCATACATTTTTGCGTGGGATCGCCGTGTCGGCACAAATGTCCTACCACCCTGCGTTCCCCTTGTTCTCCCGAGTAAAATGATACCTCACTTGTGTGGGTGGGCCAAAGGCCTGTGACTAAGGCAGGGGGGCTTAATTTGTTACACTGAAATACTACTTTTTTCAACATTCGTTTTTGGCCTGTTCTGCTTTGGGGCACCCACACAAGTGAGGTATCCTTTTACTCGGGAGAACAAGGGGAGCGCTGGGTGGTAGGACATTTTTGCCGGCACGGTGATTCCACGCAAAAAAGTTTGAAAAAGTGATTATTTTACCTAATTTTAAGGTTTGCAAGGTGTTCTGGGTAGGAAAACGTTCGGGGACCCACGCATGCCATACCTCCCTGGACTCCCCCGGGGGTCTACTTTTCAGAACTGTTTGGGTTTTGTACTTTCCAAAGAATACCACCGAGCCCCGGGCCAAAAACTCAGGTGCCCCCCCCCCAAAATCAAGGTTGTTTTGCAATTTGGTATTGTAAATTCACCACCGTACAATTTGAACCATTTCCTTTCGCAGCCACTATGCCTACCCAGGCAAGTGAGGTACCATTTTTCTCGGGAGACCTGGGGGAACGCTGGGTGGGTGGAAATTTGTTGATCCACGCAGATTCCGGAACTTTCCACCACAGAAATGTGAGGAAAATGCGTTTTTTTTTCCAATTTCTTAGCTTTGCAAGGGATTCTGGGTAAGAAAACCTGGGGGTAGGCAGTCGAGTGACCCCATCCTGAATTCCCCTGGGTGTCTACTTTTCAAAAATGTATAGGTTTGCTAGGTTTCCCTAGGTGCCGGCAGAGCTAGGGTTCAAAAACAAAAGGTAGTCTCTTTGCCCAAAACGTGCACAATTTCACTGAAAAATTGAGTTGTGACCACGTTGCGTTTTGCACTGTTTCCTGTCGCAGCCACTATGCCTACCCAGGCAAGTGAGGTACCATTTTTCTCGGGAGACCTGGGGGAACGCTGGGTGGGTGGAAATTTGTTGATCCACGCAGATTCCGGAACTTTCCACCACAGAAATGTGAGGAAAATGCGTTTTTTTTTCCAATTTCTTAGCTTTGCAAGGGATTCTGGGTAAGAGAACCTGGGGGTAGGCAGTCGAGTGACCCCATCCTGAATTCCCCTGGGTGTCTACTTTTCAAAAATGTATAGGTTTGCTAGGTTTCCCTAGGTGCCGGCAGAGCTAGGGTTCAAAAACAAAAGGTAGTCTCTTTGCCCAAAACGTGCACAATTTCACTGAAAAATTGAGTTGTGACCACGTTGCGTTTTGCACTGTTTCCTGTCGCAGCCACTATGCCTACCCAGGCAAGTGAGGTACCATTTTTCTCGGGAGACCTGGGGGAACGCTGGGTGGGTGGAAATTTGTTGATCCACGCAGATTCTGGAACTTTCCACCACAGAAATGTGAGGAAAATGCGTTTTTTTTTCCAATTTCTTAGCTTTGCAAGGGATTCTGGGTAAGAAAACCTGGGGGTAGGCAGTCGAGTGACCCCATCCTGAATTCCCCTGGGTGTCTACTTTTCACAAATGTATAGGTTTGCTAGGTTTCCCTAGGTGCCGGCAGAGCTAGGGTTCAAAAACAAAAGGTAGTCTCTTTGCCCAAAACGTGCACAATTTCACTGAAAAATTGAGTTGTGACCACGTTGCGTTTTGCACTGTTTCCTGTCGCAGCCACTATGCCTACCCAGGCAAGTGAGGTACCATTTTTCTCGGGAGACCTGGGGGAACGCTGGGTGGGTGGAAATTTGTTGATCCACGCAGATTCCGGAACTTTCCACCACAGAAATGTGAGGAAAATGCGTTTTTTTTTCCAATTTCTTAGCTTTGCAAGGGATTCTGGGTAAGAGAACCTGGGGGTAGGCAGTCGAGTGACCCCATCCTGAATTCCCCTGGGTGTCTACTTTTCAAAAATGTATAGGTTTGCTAGGTTTCCCTAGGTGCCAGCAGAGCTAGGGTTCAAAAACAAAAGGTAGTCTCTTTGCCCAAAACGTGCACAATTTCACTGAAAAATTGAGTTGTGACCACGTTGCGTTTTGCACTGTTTCCTGTCGCAGCCACTATGCCTACCCAGGCAAGTGAGGTACCATTTTTCTCGGGAGACCTGGGGGAACGCTGGGTGGGTGGAAATTTGTTGATCCACACAGATTCCGGAACTTTCCACCACAGAAATATGAGGAAAATGCGTTTTTTTTTCCAATTTCTTAGCTTTGCAAGGGATTCTGGGTAAGAGAACCTGGGGGTAGGCAGTCGAGTGACCCCATCCTGAATTCCCCTGGGTGTCTACTTTTCAAAAATGTATAGGTTTGCTAGGTTTCCCTAGGTGCCGGCAGAGCTAGGGTTCAAAAACAAAAGGTAGTCTCTTTGCCCAAAACGTGCACAATTTCACTGAAAAATTGAGTTGTGACCACATTGCGTTTTGCACTGTTTCCTGTCGCAGCCACTATGCCTACCCAGGCAAGTGAGGTACCATTTTTCTCGGGAGACCTGGGGGAACGCTGGGTGGGTGGAAATTTGTTGATCCACGCAGATTCCGGAACTTTCCACCACAGAAATGTGAGGAAAATGCGTTTTTTTTTCCAATTTCTTAGCTTTGCAAGGGATTCTGGGTAAGAGAACCTGGGGGTAGGCAGTCGAGTGACCCCATCCTGAATTTCCCTGGGTGTCTACTTTTCAAAAATGTATAGGTTTGCTAGGTTTCCCTAGGTGCCGGCAGAGCTAGGGTTCAAAAACAAAAGGTAGTCTCTTTGCCCAAAACGTGCACAATTTCACTGAAAAATTGAGTTGTGATCACGTTGCGTTTTGCACTGTTTCCTGTCGCAGCCACTATGCCTACCCAGGCAAGTGAGGTACCATTTTTCTCGGGAGACCTGGGGGAACGCTGGGTGGGTGGAAATTTGTTGATCCACGCAGATTCCGGAACTTTCCACCACAGAAATGTGAGGAAAATGCGTTTTTTTTTCCAATTTCTTAGTTTGCAAGGGATTCTGGGTAAGAGAACCTGGGGGTAGGCAGTCGAGTGACCCCATCCTGAATTCCCCTGGGTGTCTACTTTTCAAAAATGTATAGGTTTGCTAGGTTTCCCTAGGTGCCGGCAGAGCTAGGGTTCAAAAACAAAAGGTAGTCTCTTTGCCCAAAACGTGCACAATTTCACTGAAAAATTGAGTTGTGACCACGTTGCGTTTTGCACTGTTTCCTGTCGCAGCCACTATGCCTACCCAGGCAAGTGAGGTACCATTTTTCTCGGGAGACCTGGGGGAACGCTGGGTGGGTGGAAATTTGTTGATCCACGCAGATTCCGGAACTTTCCACCACAGAAATGTGAGGAAAATGCGTTTTTTTTTCCAATTTCTTAGCTTTGCAAGGGATTCTGGGTAAGAGAACCTGGGGGTAGGCAGTCGAATGACCCCATCCTGAATTCCCCTGGGTGTCTACTTTTTAAAAATGTATAGGTTTGCTAGGTTTCCCTAGGTGCCGGCAGAGCTAGGGTTCAAAAACAAAAGGTAGTCTCTTTGCCCAAAACGTGCACAATTTCACTGAAAAATTGAGTTGTGACCACGTTGCGTTTTGCACTGTTTCCTGTCGCAGCCACTATGCCTACCCAGGCAAGTGAGGTACCATTTTTCTCGGGAGACCTGGGGAAACGCTGGGTGGGTGGAAATTTGTTGATCCACGCAGATTCCGGAACTTTCCACCACAGAAATGTGAGGAAAATGTGGTTTTTTTTCCAATTTCTTAGCTTTGCAAGGGATTCTGGGTAAGAGAACCTGGGGGTAGGCAGTCGAGTGACCCCATCCTGAATTCCCCTGGGTGTCTACTTTTCAAAAATGTATAGGTTTGCTAGGTTTCCCTAGGTGCCGGCAGAGCTAGGGTTCAAAAACAAAAGGTAGTCTCTTTGCCCAAAACGTGCACAATTTCACTGAAAAATTGAGTTGTGACCACGTTGCGTTTTGCACTGTTTCCTGTCGCAGCCACTATGCCTACCCAGGCAAGTGAGGTACCATTTTTCTCGGGAGACCTGGGGGAACGCTGGGTGGGTGGAAATTTGTTGATCCACGCAGATTCCGGAACTTTCCACCACAGAAATGTGAGAAAAATGCGTTTTTTTTTCCAATTTCTTAGCTTTGCAAGGGATTCTGGGTAAGAGAACCTGGGGGTAGGCAGACGAGTGACCCCATCCTGAATTCCCCTGGGTGTCTACTTTTCAAAAATGTATAGGGTTGCTAGGTTTCCCTAGGTGCCGGCAGAGCTAGGGTTCAAAAACAAAAGGTAGTCTCTTTGCCCAAAACGTGCACAATTTCACTGAAAAATTGAGTTGTGACCACGTTGCTTTTTGCACTGTTTCCTGTCGCAGCCACTATGCCTACCCAGGCAAGTGAGGTACCATTTTTCTCGGGAGACCTGGGGGAACGCTGGGTGGGTGGAAATTTGTTGATCCACGCAGATTCCGGAACTTTCCACCACAGAAATGTGAGGAAAATGCGTTTTTTTCCCCAATTTCTTAGCTTTGCAAGGGATTCTGGGTAAGAGAACCTGGGGGTAGGCAGTCGAGTGACCCCATCCTGAATTCCCCTGGGTGTCTACTTTTTAAAAATGTATAGGTTTGCTAGGTGACCCTAGGTGCCGGCAGAGCTAGGGTTCAAAAACAAAAGGTAGTCTCTTTGCCCAAAACGTGCACAATTTCACTGAAAAATTGAGTTGTGACCACGTTGCGTTTTGCACTGTTTCCTGTCGCAGCCACTATGCCTACCCAGGCAAGTGAGGTACCATTTTTCTCGGGAGACCTGGGGGAACGCTGGGTGGGTGGAAATTTGTTGATCCACGCAGATTCCGGAACTTTCCACCACAGAAATGTGAGAAAAATGCGTTTTTTTTTCCAATTTCTTAGCTTTGCAAGGGATTCTGGGTAAGAGAACCTGGGGGTAGGCAGTCGAGTGACCCCATCCTGAATTCCCCTGGGTGTCTACTTTTCAAAAATGTATAGGTTTGCTAGGTTTCCCTAGGTGCCGGCAGAGCTAGGGTTCAAAAACAAAAGGTAGTCTCTTTGCCCAAAACGTGCACAATTTCACTGAAAAATTGAGTTGTGACCACGTTGCGTTTTGCACTGTTTCCTGTCGCAGCCACTATGCCTACCCAGGCAAGTGAGGTACCATTTTTCTCGGGAGACCTGGGGGAACGCTGGGTGGGTGGAAATTTGTTGATCCACGCAGATTCCGGAACTTTCCACCACAGAAATGTGAGGAAAATGCGTTTTTTTTTCCAATTTCTTAGTTTGCAAGGGATTCTGGGTAAGAGAACCTGGGGGTAGGCAGTCGAGTGACCCCATCCTGAATTCCCCTGGGTGTCTACTTTTCAAAAATGTATAGGTTTGCTAGGTTTCCCTAGGTGCCGGCAGAGCTAGGGTTCAAAAACAAAAGGTAGTCTCTTTGCCCAAAACGTGCACAATTTCACTGAAAAATTGAGTTGTGACCACGTTGCGTTTTGCACTGTTTCCTGTCGCAGCCACTATGCCTACCCAGGCAAGTGAGGTACCATTTTTCTCGGGAGACCTGGGGAAACGCTGGGTGGGTGGAAATTTGTTGATCCACGCAGATTCCGGAACTTTCCACCACAGAAATGTGAGGAAAATGTGTTTTTTTTTCCAATTTCTTAGCTTTGCAAGGGATTCTGGGTAAGAGAACCTGGGGGTAGGCAGTCGAGTGACCCCATCCTGAATTCCCCTGGGTGTCTACTTTTCAAAAATGTATAGGTTTGCTAGGTTTCCCTAGGTGCCGGCAGAGCTAGGGTTCAAAAACAAAAGGTAGTCTCTTTGCCCAAAACGTGCACAATTTCACTGAAAAATTGAGTTGTGACCACGTTGCGTTTTGCACTGTTTCCTGTCGCAGCCACTATGCCTACCCAGGCAAGTGAGGTACCATTTTTCTCGGGAGACCTGGGGGAACGCTGGGTGGGTGGAAATTTGTTGATCCACGCAGATTCCGGAACTTTCCACCACAGAAATGTGAGAAAAATGCGTTCTTTTTTTCCAATTTCTTAGCTTTGCAAGGGATTCTGGGTAAGAGAACCTGGGGGTAGGCAGACGAGTGACCCCATCCTGAATTCCCCTGGGTGTCTACTTTTCAAAAATGTATAGGGTTGCTAGGTTTCCCTAGGTGCCGGCAGAGCTACGGTTCAAAAACAAAAGGTAGTCTCTTTGCCCAAAACGTGCACAATTTCACTGAAAAATTGAGTTGTGACCACGTTGCTTTTTGCACTGTTTCCTGTCACAGCCACTATGCCTACCCAGGCAAGTGAGGTACCATTTTTCTCGGGAGACCTGGGGGAACGCTGGGTGGGTGGAAATTTGTTGATCCACGCAGATTCCGGAACTTTCCACCACAGAAATGTGAGGAAAATGCGTTTTTTTCCCCAATTTCTTAGCTTTGCAAGGGATTCTGGGTAAGAGAACCTGGGGGTAGGCAGTCGAGTGACCCCATCCTGAATTCCCCTGGGTGTCTACTTTTTAAAAATGTATAGGTTTGCTAGGTGACCCTAGGTGCCGGCAGAGCTAGGGTTCAAAAACAAAAGGTAGTCTCTTTGCCCAAAACGTGCACAATTTCACTGAAAAATTGAGTTGTGACCACGTTGCGTTTTGCACTGTTTCCTGTCGCAGCCACTATGCCTACCCAGGCAAGTGAGGTACCATTTTTCTCGGGAGACCTGGGGGAACGCTGGGTGGGTGGAAATTTGTTGATCCACGCAGATTCCGGAACTTTCCACCACAGAAATGTGAGGAAAATGCGTTTTTTTTTCCAATTTCTTAGCTTTGCAAGGGATTCTGGGTAAGAGAACCTGGGGGTAGGCAGTCGAGTGACCCCATCCTGAATTCCCCTGGGTGTCTACTTTTCAAAAATGTATAGGTTTGCTAGGTTTCCCTAGGTGCCGGCAGAGCTAGGGTTCAAAAACAAAAGGTAGTCTCTTTGCCCAAAACGTGCACAATTTCACTGAAAAATTGAGTTGTGACCACGTTGCGTTTTGCACTGTTTCCTGTCGCAGCCACTATGCCTACCCAGGCAAGTGAGGTACCATTTTTCTCGGGAGACCTGGGGGAACGCTGGGTGGGTAGAAATTTGTTGATCCACGCAGATTCCGGAACTTTCCACCACAGAAATGTGAGGAAAATGCGTTTTTTTCCCAATTTCTTAGCTTTGCAAGGGTTTCTGGGTAAGAGAACCTGGGGGTAGGTAGTCGAGTGACCCCATCCTGAATTTCCCTGGGTGTCTACTTTTCAAAAATGTATAGGTTTGCTAGGTTTCCCTAGGTGCTGGCAGAGCTAGGGCTCAAAAACAAAAGGTAGTCTCTTTGTCCAAAGAGCGCAAAATTTCACTGGGAAATTGAGGTGCGACCACGTTGCGTTTTGCGCTGTTTCGTGTCGCAGCCACTATGCCTACCCACGCAAGTGAGGTACCATTGTTTTCGGGAGACCTGGGGGAACACTGGGTGGGTGGAAATTTGTTGATCCAAGCAGATTCCAGAACTTTCCTCCACAGAAATGTGAGGAAAATGTGTTTTTTTTTGTCAAATTCGTAGGTTTGCAAGGGATTCTGGGTAACAAGACCTGGTGGTAGGCAGTCAAGTCACCCCATCCTGAATTCCCCTGGGTGTCTACTTTTCAAAAATGTATAGGTTTGCTAGGTTTCCCTAGGTGCCGGCAGAGCTAGGGTGCAAAAACTACAGGTAGGCACTTTGCTAAAAAAGGGTCAATTTGTAACTGCAAAATTTAGGTGTCACCACTTTGCATTTTGCGCCGTTTCCTGTCGCAGGCACAAGGGCGACCCACACAAGTGAGGTACCGTTTTTATCGGGAGACTTGGGGTAATTCAGATTTGTAAATCAACTGTTATTACCAATTGAGCTTTTGCGCATTTCTCCCTTTCAATGAAAGACATTGTGTAACAAAAAAATAATTTTGAAAAATGACCAATAATTCTCATGCTAGTATGAGTATTCCCAATTTTGAAAATTAGCAATAATATACTGTTTCTGAACTCTATATTTTATACCCAATTCAGAAATACATAGGTGTCTTTCATACAGATTTTTCCATGTATACATTTTCCAAGACAAAGTGCTCTATACCCAGTAAATGAAAAAATACCATTGCAAGTTGCTGCTCAGTTTTTGGATCTGGGTTCGTCGGGTTCTTGGTGAAACTACAAGTCCTATATATCCCCACAACCAGGAAGGTCTAACCGATGTAACGGTATATTGCTTTCTAAGAGCTGTCAAAACTAGAAAAAGTTATAGGTGAAAACGTTGAGACAAAAGGCTGTTTTTTTCAACAAATTTTCAATTATTCCAATATTTAACTGTTAGTTTCTATAAAGAAACCTTCATGGATTTAGACAAATGACCCCTTTCTGAATTCAGAATTTTGTCTACTTTTTGAAAATGTACAGCTTTCTAGGATCCATTATTGCTTTCAAACTCATTTCTACCATTAACTGGAAGGAGGTGGAAAGCTCTAAAAATAGCAAAAATAGGCTATGTCCCAGAAAAATGCCAAAACTGTGTGAAAAATGTCGGTTCTCTGACAAAAGACTGTCATTTCCTAAAAGCTGAGAAAATGGAGATTTCAGCCCCACAAACCCTTTTTTGATAACATTTTCAGGGAAAACCCCAGAGGCTTTCATTTGCAGCCCATTTTTCCCATTTTTCTGAAAAAACCAAAAAAATCACTATATTTTGGTTAATTTCTGGGACCCCTCCAAGGTAATCCACAAACCCTGGGCACCTTTAGAATCCACATGATGTTGGAAGAAAAGGACGCAAATTTGGCGTGGATACCTTATGTGGTCAAAAAGTTACAAGGGCCTAAGCGCGCACTACCCCAAATCGCCAAAAAAGGGCTTAGCACAGGAGGGGAAAAGGCCTAGCAGCGAAGGGGTTAATGATTACCTTGTATTTTCTACTTTTTATTGTACTCTGTTTTGGCACCTTGTCCCTTCTTCTTCCCTGAAAAAAAATTCTTTCTAAACTTAAAAAAAAAGAAATTTAAGGAGGTGCCCTCCATGACCCAACGGAATACCAAGTTATGGAGAGCGGTTACTATGGAGAACATGACAGATGTATTATCAGATGCTTAGAAAAAGTTTGAGTATATCTGGGGTCCTCTTCTACATTATCTCTCGGATAGTCTGCTTTGTGCCTGTGCAGTCCTAACAAGAGCCCCGCATCTTTTTAAGTTCTGATGGGGGGGGGTTACAGTGTTGTGAGGTGAGTAGGGGGCGCAGGATTACTCTGCCCTGGTGCTTGCTAGCTGTTTCCCAGTTTAACGTTGATGATTCCACTTGTATAATTACAAGAGTCCTAATGTACCATAGTTAGTTTGGGGTTAGGTCTGACAGGAGGAGGAGGGAGACGGTCTTAGTGATTGAAGAATTGTATTTTTTGTGGTGCCGAATGCAGGCAATTTGCATACCACCTGAAATTGGCTAGTTCCGTTTATTATGAGACCCTGCATCTGTCATTAGCTGTGCACTTTGGCAAAGGAACTGTACTATATATGATTTTTCCATGCTTGAAAAGATAATAAAGACAGTTTTGAAAAACAAAGAAAGATCAAGGGCTGAGATCCAACACCATATCCTGGAGTTATTTGACAGCTTTTATTTTTTATTAGTTTTTAAAGCTTTGCTGACTGTATCCTGCATCTCAGGAGCCTGATAAGGAGGGATGCTGCATGATCATGGACAGAGAAATGAGGCAAGATCGCCAAGGGACTGTTGCAGCTGCAAAGATGGACAGGAAACAGACGCTGCGTGGGTGGAGGGTCTTCTGATCCTGAAGCAGGCTGGAGGAAAGACTCTTCCATCAGCTTGAAGTTCCTCATGCTGGCAGATGGCTTAGAGTGCTGGGAGAGTAGAACTGGTGCTAAAACAAAGTTGCCCTGTGACCAGTTACTTCTTAAAAAGTCCCAAGGCAGCAACAAAAATGGGGCTCTCAAGTTGAATACACTAGCAGGGAATTCCATTCAGGGCTTTTATTTCTTGGACTATTGCCCTTTTATTTCCATTATAAAGCCCAGACCACAGCAACCAGAATGCAAAGAAATAAATCATGAGTGGTGAGACCTTGAATCTTGTAAATGTTAAGCTTGTGAGCAGTATACCAGTTTATGCCACGCTTTCGGGTATCATTTTTATGCTGGCTATATTTCTGGTACATTTTGCAGTAATGTTTGTGTTAAATGAAATATATAACTGGGTGATGCTGGAAACTGATCTATTTATCTGTGTTTCATACAATAATCACGTTACCTACAAAGTGTCACTTGAGACCTCACACATAAGACATGAAAATGTTACATTGACCCCGATGGAAACGTGGAAATGTCACATATTTTCAGGATTAATGAAATTGAAAAAACTAGTCAACCCTGGTTTGCCCTTCCATAAACACGGCCTATCAATAATAGCGCCTTTTAAAAACAAAAAGCCAGGAACCATAACTTGAGCTTCTCATAGTCAGGAACGTGTTGTCACTGTTAAAAAAAAGATACATTAACATGACCATTGGTAACATTGCCGAAATATATTTTGTATCTAGTTTCAGTTAATACACCTTATGATTCCATTATATTTGGTTATTTTTTATTTTTCTTCAGTATGTTTATATGTTGCTTTTCTGTGATAATTAACTCTACACATATGTTTATGTTTATATGCTTGTATAGCACTCGAATGCCGAGGAGTCTTGGCGCTGGTGTGTGGGGGCAGGAAGAACATTATAATTGAAAACCTATGCGGCTGTGAACAGCCAGGTTTACAGACTCTTTCTAAAAAGCTGAAAATTGGGTTGAAGCTTCATAGAAAGTGGCAGTTTGTTTCAAAGGTTGGCCGCACAATGTGTTATTGCTCGACCCCCCCATCTTGCCTGTCTTATCTTTGTAGTTTTAATGAGGGCTAGTCCAGCTGATCTAAGAGCATGTGAAGGGACATATGGTGTAAATAATTTTTTAAGATCCTCAGCAGGCCACCATAAATTGCCTTATGCACAAGGCTTAAGGATTTGAACTCTATGCGCTGTTTAATGGGCAGTCAGTGAAGTGATTTCCGGCCGAGGTTGACTGTCCTCTGGGAATGCCTAGTAGACGTTTCGCTACGGCGTTTTGAAGGGACTGTATTTTTTGCAGTTGGAATTTATCTATTCCCAAGAATAGGGCGTAACAGTAATCCAGTTTGGATAAAAAAAGAGCTACCATCACTGTCTTTTGTTGCTCTTTGGGGATAAATGGAAACATTTTTCTCAAGATTTTTAAGAGAAAAAACATGATGTGGTAAGGCTGTTTACCTGGGGGCCGAAATTCAATTTATCATCAAAGATGAACCCTAAATTCCTGACCTTCTCAACTGGACAGGGAATTTCTCCGGCTTCGATTGGCCACCAGGACCGGTTCCACAGTGGCTGGCCCGGCCCAAACTCCATCACCTCTTTTTTATCTGTATTTATTTTCAGATAACTCTGACTAATCCAGGTCATAATTTTGGTGAGACAGGCATGAAAGCTGATTGCTGTGGTCTCTAGCTGATTAGTGACAGAGATGACGAGTTGAGCGTCATCAGCGTTCGAGACCAGAGCAAAGCCGTGCCTCCTGACGAGGTTGGCCAGAGGGGTGACATACAGATTGAACACTGCAAGGAAGATGGAAGCTGCTCGATTTCATGCCATCCCAGAACAGCCTTTAGCCCTCTTTCCTCCAGGTAGGAGGACAGGAGGGCTATGGTAGAAATATATGTAGCAATGACATGCACCTGGTCATAAACTCACAAGAACTTTCAGGGCCTTCTTCCTGAACAGGTTTACCATGTTATTTTAGAAAGTTATGTGCCTGATCTGTTTGTATTACCAATGGAGAGCCTTGGGAGGGTATTTTTGAGGAACCCATCAATTAAAACAAGAAGGCCCCCACTGTGAGTGATCTGGTAAATGGGCTGGTATTTCCCCAACCCGTAAGTGGGGAAAATCCAGTCTGTGTTGGACAACGAGGGTTTAGTAAGACATTAATAATTACAAGGGAATTTGTCATTCCTTGTCCATTTCCCGTGGTCATTTCTATCCCCCACTCTACTTTCACACAGGAAGTTCAGCTAGCTTCAGCCAAAAATCTATGGGTGAAAATAAAGAGATCTACACTGTTTCCATAGATTTCATAATTACATCGGAATCAAGAGGTCACTCATACTAAAGGACCCTGGTTGCCATCATGAATTACATTTTCTTCTCAATTATGTTTATCACTTTATACCAGCAGAGCTACAACCTTCCTTATGAAGTTATCAGCCAGACCTTGAACATGCGTCTTCATACTTCTTTCAGTGTGTACTCTTGTTAGCAGATGCCTGACTTCAATATGGCTCTATTCACTGCCGCTTCAGTATTATTTCACATGATGATCAATTGAGGGTCTCTGATCTCTTACATGAGGTGCCAGATTAACAGTTCTAACAGGCACACTTACTGCTTCTTGGTGTCATTACATACTTTTCCCAAAAATTACACTGGTTTAATCATGAAACATGCATCTTTCATGTATATCCACTTGCCCGGAGATGAGATAGGCACATTGGTGCCACACTGCTTTGCTGGTGATGCCAGTGTTGTGCATTTGTTGTATATGGTATTATCGGTTGTGTCAAAGTCCTCCTTCCCTGGTCTCTGCATTAATTTGTTGTCCTTAATTTCATTTCCATACATATACAACATCTTATACTTTATATCAGGTTCTCAGGCCAGAGCCCAATGAAATTTCATGATAGGAGAGCAATGGCACTGGCTGGCTAGCCTCATTCCTTCCTTTCAGCATTAATACAATGACTTCTGTCATTGCAATTGAAAACTGATGTTGATATTAAAGCATCATAAAGCGTGGGATGCTAGTTAAAAGAAATGTGCTTTACAAATGACATGAATCAACACAAGATTTTTATTTTACAGCAAATGCATATCTGTGCCAATTGCATAATGACGTAGCTGCTGCATTACAAACATTGTTTCTTCTTACAGATATTCCTAAGTTGATTTTTCATTATTCTATTGTACTTTTCTATTATGTCCTCAGAAAGGTTCAATTGAGCATGTAAGGTCTATTGCCTTCTTGGATCCCTGGCTTAAACATTGCAGGAGATATGGAGACCTCTGTTTCACTGTCTTATAATGCAACCTAGAAGATTTCCACTACTCGCAAAATGTTGTTAGGCATCATCTTGTTGCTATTTTTGAGCGTCTTCATCTTTTTCATCTTGCTAATGTTATACGTGTTCTTTACTATGGCCCATCTCCGGCAGCAGACGCGCTACATCCTCCTTGTGTACATTCTGGTCACTGATACTGTGAATATCACCCTTTCTGTGCTTCTCTTTTTTTAACCTTTGCTGTATATAGGATACCAGCAAGTAGCTGCTATTTCATCATTATAATAGCAGTGTCCACCTTTCATAACAGCCACGCTGGCCTGGCGGCCATGGCCCTAGAATACTATGTGGATATTTGTTTTCCTTTGAGACATACAGTGATCTGCCGGGTAGAGCGGTCTTGGGTGCTAATCATGGCCATTTCTGCCATTGGATTTTTGCCACTTTTAATTTACATAATGATTCTGAGCTCATCGGAGCCACACAACGTTTTCTTTTCAGAAACTAATATGTTGTTGTGAGTACTTAACAATGATACCCTAACAGAAAATGGTGAAGTTTGTGACTGATGCTGTTATCTTTACTGTTGTAGCTTAAAATAAAGTTGTTTCTTGAGCAATGATCTCGTTATGAGAATCTGATACATACTGTTTATTTGAGCTTCTCTATGATTTGTTGCCATATGGCCTTTCATAATGGAGAATGAACAAGCATGTATATTGTTTATTGGAGCAGAGTCCAGCTACTTTTTCTTGAAAGGATTGATTGACATTTTAAGCATATTTTATTCTCTGCAATATCTTTATGGTAAAGAGACCGAGTGTAGACTCCGTTCATGTAATAACCATTTCCTACTCTGCTTCAATTCTCAGATGCATTGAATAGCATCAATGAAATAATTAGGCCAAAATAGTGATGTGTTATTATTAGCTATGACAATATTATGCCATGCTGATGCTTCTGTACAATATTTTCTGATTTGAATCTGGATATTTGTGATACATCTGCTCTCACCCTCTCATGTTAACAAAAACAGTTATTTTTCAGTAGCCATTTGAAAGTATGGATCAGTGAGACTGACAAAGTAATAGATTTGAAAGTACCAAATGTTTATCCCTTTTATTTTTTTATTAATGTTGGATATATTCTGAAGTGCCGTTCTTTTTTTTTTTTAAAACCTTTATTTGTAGAGTGCACAATACACAGCGTCTGCCTACAACCCCTCGGGCCGGCCGCTATGACATATGAGAAAAGGGTAAAAAAAGGCACCATCGGGACAGAACGCCGTTAAAGCAGTCTCTGAGCGAAGAGTAGCGTGCGGAGCATAGAACCATTGCAGAAGGATAGAAAAAGGTTTAATTTTATGATTTTGTTGAGTACAATTTATAAAACTACGAAAAGAGTAGAGGCTAATCATTGACCAGGATAGCTATCATGATTCAAGGAGCACCCAGAAGGAGGCGTGATAGAGGAAGGCAGTTATCAGAAAAATTTTGACCACTAATAAAGAACCAGGACCCACCGCTATGTCACACAATGATAGAATACCATAAACTCCCTAATGACACGGAACCCCAACCCCAAAGGAACGAAGAGATGTAAAAGAGAAAGAAACAGAGAAAGAGAAGAAAAAGAAAGAGGGCCATAGAAACAAAGAGAAAACATAAAACACATCCCATCCCCCCCACCCTGCATACCAGCGGAAGGCCACGGCCCACCCCCCCCAATAGGCATGCCTGTCGCCCCAAGGAAAACCCCCAAGTGGGAAAGAGAGTAGAGAGAGAGAGAACAAACGATCCCAATCTCCAACTCTCAGAGAAAGCGGGAGGAGGAAAGTAAACATACTCCCGGTCTCCATCGGCCCCGTAAGCATCTCCCACCCCAAGTATCATCAGCACGACAAAAGTAGCAAGCGGCACTGTAGGTGGGGAGAGTCATTTCCAAATGTGCAAGTAAATCAAACAAAAAAACAAAAACGGTCCCATCCTAGTCCCCGCCCAACAATGCGTCCATCACATTAAAGAAATCGCCTAGCCCTGGCCCGATCTCGGGCGACCCCACGCACCCACCCCCCGTGAAAGGCCACAACCATAGGAAAAAAGGAGAAAGCCCGCCCCAGTGAGAACAAAGGGGCAAAATGGCCGCACTCGATGATGAAGGAATGTCCAGGGACAAAATGAACGTCGCCAGTCCCAACCAGAGCCGACACATGGAAGGAGCTGCATTCTCAATTTAATAACTCTTTGCGTTGCAAAAGGTGTCAATGTCTCCATTGAATAGGCACAGTATATAGGGACAGTCTGATGTTGTAGCAGCAGCCCGTGGACTCAGTAGGCAAGGTTGAGTGTCGCACCGGGGAAAGAGACACTGTATCAGCGCCAGGGCGATTAAGTCGCAGCTCACTCTCTGTATCCACGCAAAGTTGCAGTTTAGGAACACACTCCCGCGGCGACACTGTATCATTGACAGGGATCAGCGGAGGCTGGTAGACATTGCAAGAGGAGAAACCAGGCAAAGTATAGCATGATCCAGTCACGCACCCATCCAGTTTCTCCCTTAACAGTCTCGAGTTTTCAAGCCAGTCATTCCGCAGTCGAGTGAGGGCACAAAGCACAGAAGCGAGAGTAAACAACTGTAGATTATTCATTACCCCCTCGGTGCGAGGCGCAGTAGGCAGGTCCGCTTCAGAATCGGGTATGAGCTGGGCACACCGGGCGGGAGCCGAGGCACCGTCCGCCATAGTTGTTGGGGGACCAGCAGGCTTGATCCTGCCTCCAGGGACAACAAAGGATCACCGGCGAGGTCAGCGCCGTGGCACAATAGTCAATCTCTCCGAAACAAGACAAGTCCGTAGTCGTGGACGGCTCACATCGAGGCGTCCCTTTCCGCTCGGATCAGGCAGAGGCCAGGCAAGAAAGGAGCCCCGGGGACCCGGGGCACCTCCAACACTGGAGAGAGCGAAGCGCGGCTCACCTTCAGAGTCCCACGGAGAAGGAGATGAGATAGACTCCCAGCTGGCCAGCAGCGCCCTCCACACCAGCGTCCGGTGTAAACAACCACAAAGGATGACAGCACCGTTCCAGAGCGATCGGCCCCCGCAGCTGCAGTGGACACAGGCGGTGCGCTGTATCGCAGGACCCGGGTCCAGGACCAGGAGAGGGGTCGGCGTGTGTCTCGACGATACCCCAAGTTAGCAAGCAGGCAGGGACATCGGAGGAACACCCGTAAAGTCAGGAAACGTTTCCAAACATCCCGCTGGTACCAAATAGCAGGATAGCGGACAGGATGGCTGTGCGGGAGATAAGGGCTCCGGGAGCCGGGAGACTACACGTCCGTCTCCGCGGCCATCTTGGCTCCTCCTCCTCTGAAGTGCCGTTCTTAGTGATTTCCTCTCCTGAAGAAATGTATGTAGCATTATGTTGATTCACTTGCATAGGCGCATTGATAGCAGTGGATGTGCAAATCACAGCAGTTAGTTATTGTTCTACAATGCTAAATTTAACATTGTTCACCTTCACCAAGGGAGAGAGATGAAGGATAGAAAATGTACAGCCTGCATTGAGACAGCCTACCCTGACATCTCCTTGTCAGTGTAAATTCTGTGTTGGCCCTCTCTCCAAGATATGCCTTGCAATACTTCCACAACCTAAAATGACATTGGCTGAGAAGTTGTTCCTGCTAATTGGAAGGAACAGGAAATTGCAGATCTCTGTAAAAAATCTTCAGCAGACAAGAAGTGGATGGGTCGGTGGGTGATAACTCAGCATAGTGACTTCTATCTGTATTCCATCTGAGCTGCTCCAACATAGTATATGTCCTGAATGTCACTACACTGTCTTGTAAGTTCAGCCATTATCTTTTAACACCCCATCACTTGAAAGTATGGAAGGAAGGGGAAGCAATCAATACTGCTGCCCAAATTCCAAATCACAACCTTTCCACACCACTGCCAGCCTATTCAAAAGTAATTCCATACACTGCAGTCTTCTGATGCATATTAGGAATCAAGTTCAAGTTTCAATCTTTATTTCGATCAATTAGACCATCAAAGATATACAAATAGACACAATCATTTAAAACATTGGTTAAAAAAGGCTCGACAATATGAAATAGTCCATCAGCAATAATTTGAAAAAAAGAAGATGAATGAAATAAAATAAGCTGTAATAAAATTGTTATGGGCCCAACTCCACTTTCAAGATGCGGGTGCGGATAAACCACATGGCTGTGAGATATTTCGCCAGTGCAAAGACAGTTGGAGGTGAAACATCAGTTTTTAAAATTCTGTACATGGGGGAGAACTGTCTGCAACCAAAGGGGAACAAGCCAGTATTTTCTGATGACTTGGTAGGCCTTGCAAAATAGAACCACATGTAAGTCACTTTCCACGGCAAGGGCACATGCCGGGCATTGCTTTGTAGTTGGTGGCGTTGTCCAGGAGCTGGTGAAAGACCTAAGGGGCAATGTGCCATATCTCCACTGGAGAAATAGCTTCCTGGTCAACACGGGGGTTATCCCATCCAGAAACTTCTCCAGGCAGTAGTAGT
This sequence comes from Lissotriton vulgaris, assembly GCF_964263255.1. NCBI lineage: Eukaryota > Metazoa > Chordata > Amphibia > Caudata > Salamandridae > Lissotriton > Lissotriton vulgaris. Next base: position 135,096,936 of record NC_141696.1, on the reverse strand, counting down.
CTTTCCTTTGGATAAATAGAGACGTCAGTGAACCCTCACGCTTGCTGTCTAGAGCAATAGTAAGTTTTAGGTCATAATAAGCCTTCGACAGAACTTTGCGCAGTATCCTGGCAGATGCGTTGGCCGGATCATTCCATAGTTCTGAGAACCCTAGACTCTCACACAATGATTTTATGTATTTTAGCCAGGGAATCTGCATAGATTTTGGTTGGGTTAGAAGCTCCTTAAGCTCAGTCCTGTACTGGATAGGTTTCTCGCTACTCCATATCTTTCGCCAAAATGTTAGAGGTTTAAGACCCAGTTCCTCTATAATTGGTCTAAGTCCTAAGTCTAGCCTCAAGGGGAGCAGCGGCGTGCTTGATGGAAGTGCAACCAATTGTCTGATGAATTTGTTTTCGGTTGTCATCAAGTTTAGGGCAGAAGTGTGGCCCCGGAGTTCAGCCCCGTAGGTTACAGCGCCTCGGGCCTGGGATTTGTAGATCTGGATGACTGGGCCCAGTGGGCGATGTGTTGATTTAGTCATCATCCTTGATATGCCTCCCACGATCTGCACCAATTTTCATTTGGCCTTAGTCGGATGTGCCCCCCATGTCATGTTCTCATTTAAGGTTACACCTAGATATTCAAATGTGGAAACCCTCTCTAGTCGTGATGAGCCAAGCAATGGATTTGGACGCGTCCTCGGAGTGGGATTTAGGATCATACATTTTGTTTTTTGCGCATTGATCTCTAGGCCCCTCTCCGTACAGAAAACCAAGAAAGAGTCAAGGATTTGCTGAATCCCCATTGGGGTTTTGGACAGCAGCAGGGTGTCGTCCGCAAACATGATTGCGGGCACCCTGCTGCCATCCAATTTAGGGGCATCGGTGTGTTCAGTCCCATTCAGGTGGGCGATTACCCCGTAGGAATCATATTTCCATTGGGCACAGAGCAATTCATAGAGTCTATTCTTCCTGACCACCAGAGGGAAGCAGACGGCAATGCTAGCTGCACTTTGTTTCACTCGCTATTTGATGTCATTTGATATGGTTACAGCCTTTCTTCTCAGGACACACTCAAAGATAACAGGGATCCCCTAACTCTCATCCATTCTCTGTGGTGCTCTTCAAGTCACCTTACAATTATTATTTCACTAATGACACCCAAATCCTCCTCTGTTTGGATAGATTTCTGTGCTCATTGGATCCTAATTCCATCTCCCACTATTTGACTTCAAATAAAACAAAATAGTCAGGTAAGTACGGGCTAGCATTGCCTCCACAGCTACATTTCGGTGGCAGCCACTGCAATACGAAAGTGGGGCTGTCTAGGTTGGGGAAATGTAGGGAAAAATAATAACGGAAAAAAGTACCTTTTACTGCCACCACCATCAATTGCCACCTTGGTTCTTCTCTCCCAGCAATCACTGGGAAAGCACAGACTCCCCATCCAATCTTGACGCTGCTCTCATACTATGAGAGCAGCGCAAGGATCAGTCTGAGCGGCCTGGCCTGCTGCTCAGACAATGCGTGGGACCCTGTAGCTTTACTCAAACCTGGCTGTTCAACGCAGCTGAGTTGGAGAAATAGAAGTGCGCATGTCTGACATGTGCATATATAATTCCCACCACTCCTGCTTGTCATGGGCCAGCCTGCCCCACCCTACATACGCATGCCTAAGCCAGAGCCAGTCAGAGAAAAATAAAATTATATTACTGTTTTAACATGATTTTATTTTTCTGTGACTGACTATGACCAGTAGTGTGACGCTCCTCCCCCATTACATAGAAGCCGCCCCTGCTATATTTGCCAATTCAATGCCCCATCACCTGGGGTAAGAGCAGAGGTAAGTGCATGCTTCTTCTAGTTTAAGATTATTTGTAGAGGGCAAGATGTACAATGCATTTATATGATGTAAACAATTTCGTATTTCCTATTGTACCAGTCCCATTTTAGGTGTTTGCAAACATTTACTGTTTCTTTAAATGGGATTGCGACCCAATGCAAATGAGTATTGGGAAGTGCTGTGTGGTGGGCATCCATAGCAAATACTGAATTGATATGTGATGTATAAATGTTTTGCAACCATATTCCTGTTGTGTAACATTTAAAACTGACTGATTCCTGTGGTGATGTGCAACCCATTCCCAGAGGGTAATGTAAAAAACAGCATGTTTTTGGAATGTAGGCAGTGGTCCACGAAACCAATTTCAACTTTCATATCAACTATCAAAGCAACTTGTAAAAAGAATTTTTTTTTAACGTAGTACCATTTTCTTTTCGAAAATGTGCTGCAATTGAAAGAAATAAAACCTTATTTAATAATCAGAGATGTGGTGGTCGGCTGACCCTATCAGGCTACCATCCTTGTGGTGGCCACTAATCATACTTAGCCAAATTTGTGACCTATAACATTCACATGAGGCAGGTCAGATTACAACCCACTCCTAATCAGAATGTTATGAACCAACCTAATAATTAATTGGTAAGGTGATAAAATGCCATTACAAGGTTGTGTGATGTTTACCTTAGGTTTTGTACAGGAAAGGTATCCTTCCGGTACAAATAATATTCTTAGACATGGTTTCTCATGTTTCCTTCTTTTTATGTACAATGCAGAACACAGGTAAAATTGGAAACTTTCTGAGATAAGGAAAGTTTGCCAACAGTTTTGCAAGGAAACATTCAACATGGTAAAATATTGCATTGTAAATGTACCATGCATTGTAGAAAAACAAGTTGTAAGTTACCAAATTATAGTGTGGAGGTAACATCTGATTTCACTCAGATAATCAGCAGGGAACTCTGTGGTGTGCACCATTTGTTAACAGGATTCTTCTTCTTCATCAGCAGTGGGCCCTGCTGGGGCCGGGTCAATTGTGACATGATCATGGCAACCTCAATCACAGGAATGCGTCAGTTCCCACAGAGCATGTTAATCCCATCTTCAGTCTTTCAGTCTGATGAGTACACTTAGGTAAGTGCTATGGCTGCAACGACCAAGGTGAGAGTGGGAGTCACTCCACCGAGGCTAGAACACCAATAACGCTAATTGAGAGTCTCTCATGTGGATGGATAGACCACAGCACCATTGCCAACCTTCTCTGTCCTTTCCAGCATTCAGCTATTCCAGTTGCATAGGCTACCTGCTTCTCCTCACTAAGGTAAGACTGCTTGGGTTTCGGGTCAAGACAAGCATTTTACCTCCATATCAGATGTCAGGTAATGTCCTTGTCAAGCAGACACAATCTATGGAGCCCCCCTTCGGGCATAAAGAATTTGAAACTAGAACAACAATTGGGTCAGCAGATCCTACAAGTACAGGGAAGGGAGACACAAGATGTTGATTCTCTGTCTTCCCTTTTAAAAATGGTTTGGATCAGTATTCCTTTCATGTGTCCTTCTCAGGCTCATGCTTAGCTGTTGTCTTGAGTGATGCTCTTCACAGCAGGGTTGTATCTAGGTTGAAACACCCACAATAAAGGCTCAAGTAGGAGTGAGCAATTTCTTTTTGCCTATCAACATCCATAGCTGAAAGAGAGCAGGAAGAGAGAAAAAAAGGCTGACGCTTTCCTAAAGATTCCTTCACATCCTGGTAACAGGAACTACAGTCCCACCCTTCACCATGACCACCAACCAAATGACAGTTTAAGCAAGAGTAATCAGCAGCCCTCTATGTCAAACAGACCCAATCGAATTTGTGAGGTTTGTAGGGTAGGAAGCTGCCTCCTCTTTTCCTACTTTAGTGATGGGGTTCCATTCCTCAAGCCTCACTGTCTTGGAAAGCAACTTCTCCTCAATCTTGTACAGATAAACAGGCCAGGGCTTTTCAAAATAGTACTGACAGGTCTGGTCCCTATGGTTCAATGTTACACTCATCTTGTGGAAAATTACACTAGTGGGCTTCCTTTCCAGTAACACAGATAAAAAAGGCCTGATAAAACATGGTATACTACCACCAGCGCACTATACAAATGAACTCACGGCAGGTACAGTAATCTTCTGTTACTGCTGAGATCGGAAAATCATGTTTGGGTAAACTCAGACCATAAGCAGTGGCGTAGCTAGCCCTTTAGCTACCCGTGGCGGTCCCCTTGTTTGCTGCCCCTTTGCAGCGGCAACAAAGAGACCGGGGCAGCTGGCGAGATTCTTTTATTTGCCGCCCTGTGGCGGCCGATTGAAGAGCAGGGGTGGACTGCTCCCTCATTCTTGCTATGCGACTGACCATTTGAGCAACATGTTCTCCTTCTCCAAAAAATTATGCCCAGCAGGAATATTATTTTAAAGTAGTGAACAAACAAGTGAGAAGACTATCCATGTTTTCACTGTAGAGAAAGATATATTTAGTCCAAAATTTTCATTACAAAAAATGCCAACAGGTTCAATGATGTTTATCGCTTCATCAGGGCCATCTAGTGTATGAAAATCACTCACTTTTAGTTTTCAACTAGGTTAGTAGTTTTGTGATAAATCAAGTAGTGATCCTTTGCCTGCTGGCTTGAAATCGTAACTGGCATAGTGCTACTTCCACTTCTGTGTGTTACTTCTGAGGTCTTGCCTGATGGGCCCCTTTAGGTCAAGAACAGATCGAGGGCTGTTCTCAGACCTTCACACACATGCTAGGTTAGTGTGGGGGTGTTACTTCACTTATGCATGCCATAGATTCAGAGATGGAGAGCTCTACCACATTTAAATCTCACTCAAGGAGTGGCAATTTTGATATTCCTGTGTGAGTGTTTCAAGGGAGGAAATGCCCAGTGCAGTTTTCAGTTCAGACTTCTATTTTTATGGATTCAAAAAGTTGAAAATCTTACTTGCACAGAGATGCAAAACTGCAAATCTGGATATATCACTTTCATTGATTAGATCTTTGATATGAGTCCACTTTCATTTATTTAGTCAGACACCCTATCCTCACAACTCTTCACACCTTTGCTTATTTGTGATAATATTGCATACTTTCAATGTTTTGTTTAAGTATTTCAGTATAAGCTACTAAGTTTATCATCTGCATGATGTCTTTATTCGACAATGTTGTTAGTTAACTGTAATCAGAATTTGAGAGGTTGCTGTTCATTCCTCCCTATGTTGCCTTCTTTGGTTTCAAGTTTGGTATTCTCCTACTCACAACTTGTAATTAGTAACCTGACCTTTTGCAAAGCACTCACTCACCCTATATATATTGCCTGTCATATAGAAAACTACTAATAATTAAATGAAAATGTACTTTAGTACACTACTTGAACACATTCTTTATCTCATGTTTACTTTTAAGAGTCTGGTAGCATAAGCTGACAGGAAGAGGGTACAGTAACATTTGTTTCTCAAACCTAAGTTATGCAAACATTTGTGCAAGAACACCTTTTAATAAAAAGGCACATTGGTGGGTGTCGCACTGAACATAGCCTTCCAATGATCATTGTCCAAGTGCATAGAATAGTCTCAGACGTGCGTCTATGATTACATATTTTAATATCACTGCACTCTAAAATTCACTTACTTTCTAAATGGACATCCTCTGAGTGTCCAGACCTAAATGTAATTTGGGTAAAGAGATCATTTGTTTTCCGTAATGAATATCTTTTCTAATGAGTTCAAGACCTCTTGTGGGGTATTTAATGCAATAAAGTAGGGTACAGAATCCCCACACTGAAGGCTCTTTGGAGTACAAAGTCTATTTCAACCAAGGATTGTAGCAGGCTGGGTAACTAAGATGTGGCATTGTTAACTTGACTGAAGATGTGTTGTTCAGTGGATCCTCTTCCATCTATGAACAACTCAAGGTAGTGAGTTGCACAGTGCATTTTTAGATCTTAGGAGGCCAACCCTAAGTCATTCATTTGTTCTTGATTTTTTTTCTCCAAAGAAACAAAACAGGAACACAACTTAAAAACTGTCACCAGGGATCAAAATTAAGATAAAACCGAGATGTGGCCTGAATCAGTGTTTTACCGAAGCAGCTTCAATCTGACAGCACAACAAATGTTGGTCCTTCTCTGTGCTGGTGGTGGAAAAGCTGCTACATTTTGATGCTAATATATATATGCATATGTTTCTCTCTCAAAGAGGTGTCTACCCTTTTGAAGAGTCTTCTTTGGGAGAGAAAAGAAGTGTTCGTGAACGAAATGTCATGCAATAGTATTTCTTCTTTTTACTGACAATCCAGGAAATATGGAGTTGTCACATAACATGTCTTCCTAATACGCTTGGACGGGGATCCAGTACCTTCGGGTCCTTCATATCTTTATTTCATGAAACTTAGATAACCATTTACATTTCTAAATTGGCCAACATCAGTGTTGAATCTTTCACATGGATGTGGTTACTGAACCACCACAAACCTAGGAGTAGTTAGCATTTCACCATCCACAACTGAGGAGCAGGATCATCCATAAATGGAGGACGTCTGATGTGTAACAGCATTTAAATGGACAGTGTGAATGTAACATTTATTGTCTTATGTCATACTATAAATTAGCACCTTCCTCTAAGTCAGGCCCCAGTATCAAGGATTTACATCAAAAGCAGATAAACAATAGTTTTCTTTCTTCTAAAACACCAAGGGGGAAATAGGAATATAAATAACACACAGAGAGCCAAAAAAGCTACAAGACAGAATAGTGGACAGATGGGAAGCATGGTCAAGATTAGTTAATAACGTAAGCAGCTCAATCAGACAATTCTTTGGAAGATAGGCAGCATGCATGGTTCCTTTTAGAAGAGACATTTTGCCAAATTACTCCAATCACACATCTGATCGTGGTTTAAAAACTGTCCTCAAATCAAAGCCATTTTTCCTATCTGTGTGAGACTGTGTATTGGAAATATTCATAGACCAAATAGAAGACAAGTTGGTGTACGTTCCAAGAACTGTCAAACAGTTACAACCTGTGACATAGCAATTTCCGCCTAAGTTACCAAAACTATTGATTTCTTATTGCACACATTTTTGGAGTAGGGCCAGTTGCAGTTCCCGTACCTAATAAAGATTGCTCATTCCATGAAGCTACACCATGTATCTGACATGCAGGGATCCCATCGCAGAACATGTACTGATGTCATGGCCAGAGACTATATGGTTTGCGTCAGTAAATCAGTTGTTTACTACCATTGCAGACTGCTGATACTTCCAACACTTTTGCAGCTGTGTCCTCCTTCACGGGTTATTGTATCTTCTGTATGTTCCGCAGAACATACTGTTTTTTCCATACTTTGAGAAAGTCTGTATAAGCCTCAGTGCCTCTAAGAGGACCCATCCTGATATTTGCCAATCAAGGGTTTGTGACGCTTTGCATAGGCTGCTACATGACTAGAGATCTAAACAGGGCTGTGCTCAGTTCAATTACAGTTCTCTAGTCAGTGCCTCTCTGGATAGTGTTATGACCTGTTCCAGTTCATTTGGATCTGCACTGGTTTCCTGACAGTTCTACCTGCAGGAGAAGAGCAAACTGAATAGCATTTATTCCCCGTTTCACCTCCTTCGTTTAGTTTTTTCAACAAATTAGCACACATATATTTTCCAGTGTATTTGCTTCTGACACCTTCCTATCTCCAGTGCATTCCTTTAAGACCCTGAAATGTTTTGCAATCTGTAAATGTTAGTTCTTAACACAGCTCTACACAAAAGCCCCAAGCATTTCTCTAATAAGTCACTCTTGCTAGTATGTCAATGAACAAGATAAACACATAAGTCAAATGCTTTGATAAACTTTACATTTATTTGCTAGCCACTCAAGTGTATTATTCTTATCTCTTTGGGGAACATGCTTTATGCAGATTTATCAATTTTCTGTTGCATTTTTATCTATCTATATGTGTGTATGTACATATTTATGTATGTACAGCATACACCGTCCTGGAAGCTGCTAGACACAAACCCTTAACTGGTGCAGAATTATTTATTCAAGCCCGGACACCAAAATCGACCATGACGCGTTTCAGCCCGCGAAGGGCCTTGATCACATGACAAACGCTGAAAAGGTAATGTGACCCTTTTAAAGTGCTAGCGTGCTGTACAAATTGCATAGACATGGATGACAGACTCATGTCTCCTCTCGATTTCAACAAATAAACAAGTGCAATTGTTGCAATGACATAAAAAATAACTGTAAAATAACATTAAAAATAGGCAGTTGAAATGCATGATAAAAATGGCGGTGCATTTGGTAAAAACATGTAAAAACTAGTACACGAATAAATTCAGTATCTAGTTGAAATCTATATGTACATGTCTACTCATTTTGCTACCACATTAATGTCAAGCAATTAAAGGCTGTTAAAATGCATGATAAAATATGACAGAGCAATTGATAAAAACATATAAAAACTGGTACGCAAATAAATTCAGTATCTAGTTAAAATCTGTATAAACATGTCTTCTTCATTTTGCTACTGTATTATTGTCAAACAAGCAAATGGTTCAACCTGGACAAATGCGGTGAGTATGGCCCATCTAACAACCAGAAATGAATCCATTCTTTTGACTCCTTCCACATTATTTTACAACGTATAATGTCCATTTCGCCTTAATCCATCATTGCAACTGTCAAAAAGAGAGATACAGCCCAAGTGGGATGTGATAACTATATAAATAGTCATAAAGTGCGGTGTATGTGCAAACTACGCAAATAAATACCAGCACGCAAATGTCAAAACCAAGTGTAAAAATACTATAAAATAAGTGTCACATCTAATACCAAAAATACACAAAAATATTAAAAAATCATTAATTGATTAGAAGAGCAGCAAAAGTTTTCATTATAATTACATCAGCAAAGGATTTCTATACTTTTCAACAATATTTACAAGCAGGTAAAATAATCTTCACTAAAGTTCATACCATTGGGGATCTTACAATCCAACAGTATTATATGGCGTGTCTCCAATTTGCCTAGGAGTGCCTCCCGATCGCCACCTCTTCTAAGGGGGGGAACTGTATCGAATAAAAAATATTTCAACCCATCTGGATTTTTCTTGTGAACATCCTCGAAGTGTCTTGCAACCGGATACGCGGTGTCGCCATTGGTAATGGCTCGGAGGTGCTGGAGAATCCTCTTATGTGCTGGTAATTTGGTACTGCCCACATAACCTAGGCCGCATGGACACTCCAGCACATACACCTCGTATTCCGTTTTGCAAGTAAGTTTAGATAGAATACGTACTGGTTTGTCGCTGAGGGGGATCGAGCACTCACTTTTGTTGATACCATTTTTGCATGCCTTGCAAACCGAGCACTTCAGAAATGCCCTACTACTAGATAACCAGTTACCTGTCATTGTGACTTCAGGACTGCTAGAGACCAAGCGGTCACGCATAGATCTAGCCTTTCTGAATGTGATGCTAGGAGGGGTCTGTAGCTGATCTCCCAGGACATTGTCACTGGAGATCAAAGGCCAATATTTTCGTATAATTTTACATATGGCCTGATGTTGCCTGCTATATGTTAGAATTAATCTGGTCTCATCTTGAGATGTGGGCGAAGTCATAGTGGGCAGCTGATCTAATTTTACCCTTCCCACCATATTTGCTCGACACATGGCTTTCTCCACAATCTCTGATCGATATCCCCTCCTCAAGAACCTAGCCCTACACTCATTTTGGGCTACGCTGCAATCACGATCCGAGCTACATATTGTTATGATATGCAGCATCTCACCATAAGGGATGCTGTGTATCAGATGGGCTGGATGGTGGCTTGATGCATGAAGCACGGCATTGCCGGCTGTCGGCTTCCTTAATAGTCTAGTATGTAATTCCAGGTTAAGGACGTAGATCTCCACATCCAAAAAAAAATTGAGGTATGACTCATATGACTAGTGAAGCCTAAGTTCAAAGTGTTACAATTCAGATCACTCATAAATACAGAGGCCTCTTCCTCAGACCCTTTCCAAATAATCAGGAGGTCGTCAATATAGCTGAGCCATCTGACGACCTTGGTAGCAAAAATGTGTGGGTAAGATGGCCTGAGGACCTGTTCCTCCCAGTAGCCAAAGTGGAGACATGCATAACTGGGGGAGAACCAGGCCCCCATAGCCACCCCCTTACCTGCTCGAAAACCTGATTAGAAAATAGGAAATAGTTGTTGTGCAGACATAGATCAATCATATCTAGAAGCATTCTACTATGATCATTCAGGCAAAAAGGTCTACTATTGAGGTAATGCTGTACTGCTTTAAGTCCATCCCTATGATGTATTGATGTATAAAGGGAGGAAACATCCAATGAGATCAGCAAATAGTCAGGTTGCCAGTGAACATCACTAATCTTCTTGAGCAAATCTCCAGTGTCAAGGACAAATGATGGTAAGTTCCTAACATAATCTTGGAGAAAGAAATCAACATATTTGCTCGTATTTTCCAGGATACTTCTACATGCCGATATTATAGGGCGACCTGGGGGTTTACAACTGTTTTTATGAATCTTAGGGATGAAATATGCCACCGGCATCACAGGGTTCACAACTTTGAGAAATTTGTACTCATCCAATGAAACAAGTCCAAGACTTCTCCATGCCATTAGTTTACCAGATATCTTATTCCAAGCCTGTTTGACATCGCACATGTTGGTTCTTCTATAACAGTCTCGATCATTGAGCTGACCCCAAGCCTCTTCCATATAAAGGGTCTTAGGCCACAACACCACATTGCCGCCCTTATCTGATTGTCGGATGATGATATTTGTGTTACCTTGTAATTTTTTAATCAATTGGTGGTATCACGATAATGGTGTCTGTTTTTGATTTTTATCTGTTTAAGAAAGAGTTGATTAAGCTCTAGAGAGACTTTGTCTTGGAAAAGATCAATATTGTCTTTCCACATGATTGGGCAGAACGTGGATCTTGGTTTAAATGGCGATGCAGCCGTGACGATGCTAAGGCCCGTGTCTATGCACAGTGATGATGTTGCTGACACTGACTGGATATGGTGTTCCCACTGTGACAATTCTGAAGCACTCATATTTGATATTTGATATTTGATATTTATTAAAATTTGTATAGCGCGACTATCGCTCCGGAAGGAGCATCTTGGCGCTAACCAGCAATGGAGAGCGAGGATCAGATAGCTGCGAGGACTGATGAGTCAGACTGAGAGAAAATCCAGGTCTTCAGGAGTTTCCTGAAAAGGCTTTCTGAGGGGGCATGCCTAAGGTTGGGGGGGAGACAATTCCAAGCCTTGGAAGCCAGAAAAAAGAAAGTCTTTCCACCTTTAGTTTTTAGTTTAATTCTGGGTACAGTAACTAAATTAGCTCCTGACGACCTCAGGCAACGAGTTGGAATGTAGCGCAGAAAGCGCTTAGTCAGGTAAGATGGACCAGTATTCCTGGTGGATTTGAAGACCGTGACTAGAAGCTTAAAAAGAATTCTCTTGTGGAGGGGCAGCCAGTGGAGAGTGTTAAGGGCTGCAGAGGCCGAGGACCTGCGGGGGAGTTTCAAAACAAGCCTGGCCGCTGCGTGTTGAACACTTTGCAATTTCTTAAGGGAAGATTTCTTTATGCCAGCTAGGAGGCCATTACAATAATCCAGCCGGGAGAGAATAAGAGCCACCGCGACTGATTTCCTGGCTGAGATGGGCAGAAAGTCAAAAAATTTCTTTAGCTGCCTGATCAGGTTAAAACAGCACCCCGCAGTAATGCGCACATGCTCGTCGAAGCTAAGGGACGAGTCAAATTGGACTTCAAGATTGCGGGCAGAGGTGACCGCGCTCGGGGGTGCTTCGGAGTTAAGAGGCCGCCAGTCTTTAGGGGAGAAGAGGATGCCTTTGCCCAGAGGTATTATTTCGGTTTTGGCACTGTTACATTTAAGATGATTCAGGTTAAGCCAGGAAAAAACTTGGGAAAGGCAATTTTGAAATCTAAGGGCAGCGTCAGGGTGTCTTTTGTCAATAGTGACGACAAGCTGGGTGTCGTCAGCATAAGAAGTCACGAGGATTCCATGGGCTTCAATCAACGTGAGAAGGGGAGCCATGTATATATTAAAAAAGAGAGGGCTCAGTATTGATCCCTGGGGCACGCCTGAGATGGTAGGTCTTTCGCCAGAAAGAAAGGGGCCTAAAGAGACAGTTTGCGATCGATTGGATAGGAATGAAGTTATCCAAGCCAGAGCGGAACCTGCGACACCAATCTCACGCATTCTGTTGATGAGAATGGCATGTGAGATGGTGTCGAAGGCCGCGGTTAAGTCGAGCAGGATGAGCACAGCCTGTCTGTCCTCATCCTGCAAGAACTTAATGTTGTCCGATAATTCGATAAGTGCAGTTTCTGTGGAGTGGCCCCGGCGAAAGCCGGATTGCTGTGGGTGCAAGATGCGTTTCTTTTCCACAAAAATGTTTAGTTCCTCGTGAACTAACTGCTCGGTGATTTTGCCAAGTGCTGGGAGAAGGGAGATTGGGCGCATGTTGGATAAATCAGTTGGGGATTTATTTTGTTTCTTCATGAGGGGCTTGACTATGGCCTTCTTCCATTCAGCGGGGACAGTGCCAGAGCTAAGGGATTCATTAACAATGGCATTGATTGATGGGTTGACGACCTCAATGAGATGGTGTAGAATAATCGGGGGACAGGAATCCGTGGGGGCTCCTGATCTACAGGTCAGAATGGCCTTTTGTGTTTGTGCCAGGGAGACTGTAGTAAAGTTATTCAAAGAGGGAATAGTTGTGTCGGTGTCTTGTATGAGGGTAGGTGGAGGGGGGAAATCCTTATGAATGTTATTGATTTTTTCAATGAAGAAATCTGCTATTTGGTCGCAGAGGGTTTGTGATGGGGGGATTTCGAGTGCCAGTGCCTTTGGGTGGGTAAAGGACTTTACTATATTAAAGATGGTTTGTTGTTTCTGTTTGGCGGCGTCTATAGCTGAAGTGAAGAATACCTTTTTTGCTTTTTTTATGTTAGAAAGGTATTGTTTCCTCTGAAGAATGTATATGGATCTGGATGAGGGATCGTAAGTTTTCCTCCACTCTCTTTCCAGAACCCTACACTTTAGGTGACAATCAGTGAGGGCCTGAGTGTACCAGGGAGCATTGGGCTTCCTTTTGCCTTGACCTGGTTTCTGGTTGGTGGGGTTGGAGTTGGCGGAAACCACTCCGTCAATCCACAAATGAAGGTTTATAGAGTCTTGTGATACCTCTCCCACGATAGGAGGGGGGGGGATAGAGAGCTGAGGGTTCAGCTTGATGCGCTCGGCTACTTTCTTCCAATTGATGGGAAAGGGGGTGGAAGAGTGTTTGATGTGCGATAACAAAGAGGGTTTAGTCATGATGGAGAAGGGAATGAAACAGTGGTCTGTCCATATCTGCGGTAATGGGGGAGAGACATCTAGGGAAGCCAGGTTTGTGCAAATGCCGTCAAGTGTGTGCCCGGCACGGTGGGTAGGGTGGGAGACCAATTGGGAAAGGCCGAAGATCTCAAGTGAATGTAAGAAGTTAAAGGTGTGGGGGTCTGTGCAGGATTCCAAATGAAGATTGAAATCCCCGAGAAGGGTAAAAGTAGGATAGTGGGTCATGAGTGATCCCAAAGTCTCGTCGAGGGAGTCCAATAATGATGTGGCATTCTCAGGGGGATGATAGACAAGTCCTCCTGATAGGGAGGAGGAGGGGTTAATGTGGATCACAAAGCCAATGCTCTCACAGTCCTTGAGAGAGGCCATATTGAATGTGTGGCACCTGAAGAGTTTCTTAACGATGATAGCCAATCCGCCTCCCCGCCCGCTGGACCTGTCCCGCCTGAAGATGGTATAATCAGGAGGGAGGGCGGTTGCCAGGTCGGGGTTAGAAGCATCGTGTAGCCAAGATTCAGTGATGAATAAGATTTCAAGATCGTTAGACAGAATAAGGTCATGGATGTCTTGTCCATGACAAGCTAGAGATCTGGCATTAATAAGACCGCAGTTGAAGGAGACCAACTTATGACGGGGAGGGGGAGGAATGGGAGGAGTAGGGATTACGGGTCCCAGGGCTGACCATCCGCATGAGCGGCAGGAAAAAGGGCCCCAGAGGCGGTCTATGGGGGGGTGAACAGTACAATTGAGGCTTGCTATTTTAGGGCGCATAGAAAGCAGCACGTTGGAGTCATACCTGAGAACTGGGCGGTTTAGGGCAGCATGGCCCGCGCCCGGCGCGATCCTGGCGCGGACGGGCGCAGACGGGCTTGGCTTAGGCGCGTAACCGGCGCGCCCGCTGCGCCAGCCCGCTGCGCCGTCTAGGAGGATGACACATTATATAGGAAGGAGGGAGGGTGGGAGGACGGCGCGACTAGAGCGCTGACCTCACCTTCCTCACTCAAGATGGCGCCCACCGCCGAGTGATGTTAATTAAAAGCGGCTGGGCTGAAAGAAGAGGAAGAGAAGGTGTAAGAAGTGTCAGAGTGCCTGTATTCTCAATTCCCCTTAATCTAACAGCCCCCAAAGTTAAAATACGGCGGTTTTATAAAAGGTTTAAAAACGCTCCAAATGTCATGCAGGAAAGGCTAAAATCAATGCGCTTTAGATCGCGATTGTCCTAGCTCTTCAGCAGCTCGCAGCCCCAGTTCCCCTCACCAGGGAGAGCATCTGTAAGGCAGGGAGCGCTGAGAAGGGCACACCTAAATACAATGGGAGGGCGGGAGGACGGCGCGACTAGAGCGCTGACCTCACCTTCCTCACTCAAGATGGCGCCCACCGCCGAGTGATGTTAATTAAAAGCGGCTGGGCTGAAAGAAGAGGAAGAGAAGGTGTAAGAAGTGTCAGAGTGCCTGTATTCTCAATTCCCCTTAATCTAACAGCCCCCAAAGTTAAAATACGGCGGTTTTATAAAAGGTTTAAAAACGCTCCAAATGTCATGCAGGAAAGGCTAAAATCAATGCGCCTTAGATCGCGATTGTCCTAGCTCTTCAGCAGCTCGCAGCCCCAGTTCCCCTCACCAGGGAGAGCATCTGTAAGGCCCATAGGTTGTGAGGGTAACACTGTTGGAATTTGAGGTCCCGCAGGTAAACAAGATTTGGAGGTTTTGTTGGTCGCATGGTATTTGCGCAATTTGAGCTTCCTTGAGTACTTGAAGAGGTCAATTTTTGTAGTGGCATAATCAAACTTACTGGGCGGACTGTATGATAAACCTAATGCCAGAATTTCTGTCTCATTTCTGGTTAGTTCTGTACCAGTTAGGTTAATCACCGTGTTGCTGTCCGCCTGATCAGTGTTTAACGCCGTTTCCATTGCCTTTTCTTTTTGGCAACTTGATTGTTTCCGCTGTTCACGTTGTTTACGTTGTTTACAGCAGCGGCGCCTGACCCTGCGCTTCCAGTTGTGGTTTTGCTTACGTTCGCATTGCGTACACCTGATCGTAACCTCTGTTTTTTGTCTTGGCCTACCACATCTAATTCTTGGGCCAGTGTGAATTTGCGAAACCCCGACCTCTGTGAACATATTTGCTCATTGTCGGATTTGCTATCTGTGTTAGAACTGATCTCAGACGAAGTTCCTGGAGCTTCATTACTCGCCTGGCCAGTCGCTGGTGCATTGTTTTTGCCACTTTTTAAGCTGTCATACTTTTTGGCAAATGTAAAAATGTGACCGTGCTCATAATCTAACTGGTCACGTTGGAATTTATAGGTTTTGCTTTTCTTAATTATTGCCTCTTCACACTGAAGGCAAAGTTCCATCTCTTCCCCATATTTGGTTATTGTGGCGCTCATAGGAAGCTTTTTGATCTCAGTATTTATATTGTCAATTTCTTTTTGCAATGCGACTCGATCACTGTCCGCATATTTTACTAGGATCTCTACAAGGCGTCTAGAGGACGCAAGATTGGCTTCCGCCCAGTCATATAACATCTGGGGATCAGGGTTTTCATACGAAGGAGCCAGAATAATCCTGAGACCCCATGGTATTCGCCCCACCTCCAAATATCTCGTTAGGGAGCGATGCTCCCACCATTTTGCTTGTCTGATTTGCAGGCTTTTTCTAGTTTTTTAAAATGTTCCTTGACCTTAGGCTGCGGGTCCTGCTGACTATTGTCAATTGCTGTCAAAATATTCTCCCCAGCCGGGGAATCTGAAAACATATCTAATGCCGCTTCTTCGCCGCTTTTCAGCGTGTCATCCGACATGGTGTTCAAAGTTATGTGCTAAAAGTACTCACAGTTGGATCTAAGTGATGAAAACCAATGCTCCGAACTTAGATCCTACACACTCCACTCAGGACACTCAGCGGTATCGCCAGAAGTAAAACAGCAACGCCGCAGCTTCGTTCCGCCCTCAGTCAACCGCAACACTTCCTGGTCCTCTACGGCAACTTCCACTAGCCCGGGGCAGGCAGCTACTCCCGACTCGGAGAAAAGAATTCGATTCCAAAAACTGAAATCACTGCTTCGTGCTGCGAGCCCGCAATGTGGAGGGGTTACGTCAATTCAGGGAAGAAATCCTGAAGACATTTACAGCATACACTGTCATGGAAGCTGCCAGGCAAAAGATGAGACGAACCCTTATCTGGTGCAGAATTATTTATTCAAGCCCGGACACCAAAATCGACCATGACGCGTTTCAGCCTGCGAAGGGCCTTGATCACATGACAAACGCTGAAAAGGTAATGTAACCGTTATAAAGTGCTAGCGTGCTGTGCAAATTACACAGACATGGATGACAGACTCATGTCTCCTCTCGATTTCAACAAATATACAAGTGCAATTGTGTATGTATGTATGTAGATATATATGTATGCATGTATGTACCCCTGTACGGATGTATATGTGTATGTATGTATTTATTTATGTTTGGCTCCTTACATGCGGTAAATAATCACCAGCACTCACGCTAGGTTAAATCCCCTTTCGGATTTATTGCGAAAAATAAACTTGCAAACAAAAGCGTTTCGGCGTTGGCCTTCGTCAATGCTTACTGGCACCGTTGCCGTGGCAGCTTATATCACATATTACATATGGTGAAAAGGAAATCGGACGGTAGCAATCTCCAGAGGAAATTGGGAGCCATCTTAGAGCATGTTTGACTAACAAAGAATACCAATCCATTGTATATTTCGTAATACAGTAAACATGCTTTTAAAAATTAATTAATTAAATAATTTCTGCCTGTGTTTCATTTAACATTTCATGAATCATGTCAAAATGTCAGCGTCCTGAATAAGCAGCTTTTCTCTACGGCATTTATCCCTTATTTCATTGTGATTATGCCTAGCCTCGGACCAGAAAAAAACCTAAATATCTTGCCTTGAATAGGCAGACATATGACATGACGTGACCACAATGTTATACATTTCAATACATAGTAACTACATCAACCTGAGTCTGTGGCATATTGCCACTCCCTTCTCAATAGCTACATCCTATATAGGTTTAATAAACATGTAATTAATCTCCGATATGTTGTCCTTAACAGTGTAACGTAAATGAAATGAAACTGCAAATGAAGTATATACATTTAATATGATCAATCCTGGCTCCTTCGGTCTCACTTATCTTTCCTTTCCTTGTTTCCGAGTAAAGGATCCACTATCCTACAAATTAACTGCTAAATCTTCCCTGCTATTTAAATCACCAGGTGACTTTGGTTGGAGGTCAATGATAAAGTGTGAATCAAGTCTTCTCAATTTTTTTCTCTGTTGCCTCCCCTTATGTTTTTTGGAACATGGTCCAGGCAAAAATATTGCAAGAGCTGTTTGTTGCTATTATGATGGGTCACGAAATGGCGTGCAACTGGGTAATTCATTTCTACTCTCGTTATGGCCCTTTGGGGTTCCAGTACCCTTAGTTTCACTGGGTTCTTTGTGCTTTCCGCGTAACGTAAGTTACATGAGTAAATCAAGCAGTACACGACATACAGGGTACTGCATGTCCTGAATTTAGTTAACTGTTTCTCTCTCATGACTCCTTCCATCTCGTATGTGGTGACTCTTCTGCTGGTGGAACAAGCCCTGCATTTCCCGCAGGGGAATGAGCCGCGGAGACTCTGTAAGCCTGATTCTGGTTTTCTGCCCTCTAGATGGCTAGCTACTAATTCATCTCTTGTGGACCTCGATCTCTTAAATGTTAAACTTGGTTCCAATGGCAGATCTCTCCCTATTATTGTGCCAGACTTTAGAATTCTCCAATTCTTGCGTAGAATGGCCCGTATTTTTTGTGCTGCACTAGAGAAATTGGTTATAACCCTAAACCTATTTGCTAGTCTCTTTCTTCTCTCGTGTGTTGTCTGATCTCAAAAGTCCTAGTCTCTCTTTGCCTGCTGCCTTCTGTTCTGCATTTTTCAAGGTTCTTTCTGGCTGCCATAGTGTAATCCTCATCTCTAGAGATGTTCCTTTTGATCCGTAGCAATTTCCCATAGGGGATGCTGTGGATCAAGTTAACCGGATGACTACTCCTCCCGTGTAGAACTGAGTTCCCTGCTGTTTCCTTTCTGTTTAGGGATGTGTGAATCTCGTTGCCTTTCACAAATATTTTCAAGTCAAGGAAGTTCACTTGTTCTGTGCTCAGTTACCCGGTAAATTGTAGGTTTATTTCATTGTCATTGAGGGAGGAGATATAATGATCAGATGATTCCCTGGATCCCCTTCAAATTATGAAGGGATCATTGATATATCTCCTCCAAAAGACAATTTGTTCCTCCCATTCTTCCCTGGTGTCAGCCCAGACCACCTGCTTCTACCACCAGCCCATGAATAAATTTGCATAACTGGGGTCAAAGCAGGTGCCTATCGCTGTTCCCCGTATCTGTCTATACCTCTGTTCCTGAAAGATGAAAATATTATTATTTAGACAGAACATAGTAAACTCTATCAACATGCTGTTGTGATCAAGGAACCTCAGAGGAATGTTTTTTCAGAAAGTATTTCACCGCCTCCAGTCCATCGATATGTTTAATGCTCGTATATAAACTGGAGATGTCAAGCGTAATCATGATCAAATCATTTTCCCACTTTATCCCCTGAATTTGCATTAGGAAGTCCTTCGTGTTTCGGGTGTATGATGACAAGTGTGACACTAAAGGGGATAAAAAGTGGTCAACATATCTCAATAGATTCTCTGTCAGAGCCCCTATAGGCGAGACTATCGGCCTCCCTTGTGGACTGGTGGCATTTATATGGATCTTGGGAAGATGGTAGAATGTCAGGATTCATGGATATTTATTCTGTAGAAAGTTGTATTCATCTCTTGATAGTATACCTTTACTATACCATTTCTCAATTATCTTTTCGAAGGACTGTACACTGGAGAGATAGTACATTTCACTCCCAGGCACATAATTATCACGGTCATCCAGTTTCGAAGCATATCCTTACAATAATTCTGTAATGTTTGTAGAACCATGTTCCCACCTTTATCAGATGGCTTCACGATAAATGATTTGTCGTTCTTCAAATCTTGAATAGGCTTCCTCTGATTGTACGTGAGATTCCATTTCTTCTCATTGTCCTTTTTGGTCCGTAGTGTCAAGAGGTCTTTAATCACGTTCTCAGAGAAAATGTCTATATCATCTACTGGGATTTGGGGATAAAATTTGGACGTCGGTCTGAAGGGACTTAAGGCGCTTGATTGTATATTCATGTATGTGTGTACAGTAGGTATATATAGTTAGGATTTTTTTCCTATGGGATTTTTGAAAATTCTATGTCGAATAACTTTGGCGTTTGTGGACGGAATTGGCTGAAATTTTCAGGAAAATGGCACATTTTGTTTCTGAGCAGCCCCTAAAATTTGGGGGGGTTTCGTCAAGGGGGGGCCGAGACAAAAGGGGGGTCCCAAAACGCGTTTTTTACATTGAGTTTTCCATAGGGCGGTTGGACTCACTTTTAGCTCGAACGGCTGAATGGATTTACATGAAACTTGGCAAAATTGTAGATATGGTTTGCCCGACGTGCCTTTTCTATGTCTCAATATATGTGCTCCAGTGGATTTTGAGAAATTAACGTTTTAAAAAACAGATATATCTGTGACAGCGCTTCGGTTAGCACTCCGGTTCGCGTACCTCACGCGTAACTGAACTTCGCGAAGCGAAGCTGATTGGCTCTCGGGTGTCTGTAAACATTCTAAACAGTCCGGAGCGGCCGCCATCTTGTGTCTCGGTAGGATCGAGACACAAGAGGTGGCCAAAACAAAGTGGGAAATGAGCATAAGGGGGCAGAGTACATCCTCCCTGACCCCCTAGGTTTGATGAGGGGGCTTTAAAAGGGCCTCGCGGGGTTAAAAAATAATAATTTTTATATCGTTTTTTTTTGCGGGGGGAGCGCTCGGTACGCGCACCGGGAAGCGGTCCGGGAAGCGTAATATTGGGAAAATAGGATGAAAGAATGTTCAAATATTGTATGTTTATTGATTGTTATTTTTGTTTTTTTTTAAATTTATTTTATTTAAGTACCAACATGTAGGTACCAATGCAGAGTCTAAAAATAAAAATACATTGTTTACTTTGTAGATATGTTGCAGGTTGTTTCAGAAGTTATTGAGGTATATGGAATTCATAGCATAGTCTGTCAGGAAAGCAGAAACACCATGGAGGCAGGAGATGATAAAGAGATGTTAAATACACATTGGAGATGATATAGTGGAAGAAAGGAAGTAACTATGAGCAAACTTAAAGTTGCACAGTATATTTAAAGTCTGATTTTACATGAAAATCAATTTGCTACTAGTTTAAAAAATACATATAAAAATGAATAATGTCTCAAACAATTTTTGAATTATTATATATAAATTTATTATTCTGATTTATTTTCAAAATTAAAAAGAACTTCTAATAATTCTTGGTCAGATTTTGACTCATTTTCAATTAACAAATCCACAGCTTCAACACATTGCAGAAGTCCCATGTCCATTGATTGATCAAAGAATTCTGAATAATTTTCTTTGTCTTGGTTGCATTCTGCAATTTCCACGTTATTTTTCTCCTCTCCTTCCATTTCTATGCTGTAAAATGAATTTTTAAAAAATATATCAGTACAGATAGGGCACTGTTGGGTTTAAGTACAGACAGGTAGTTTGGTTTTTTAAACAGTGATTTATTCGTTGGGCAGTGTATGGTATCAAACTGGAAGTAGAAATATGAAAAAATGTATGAAATAAACTCTAAGTCTATTCTTAATTATACAAGACAAGTCTAACTCCATCCATAACTAAAACAGAGAAGTCTATTTTATTCTATAAGTATTACAGAGGGATAGTATTTAACTATCAGAACATGTTTCCTAATTAGCTTACAGTACAGAACATACTTCAGTTTTTAAAATAACATCTTACCTTTCAAATAGAACTTCAAGTTATCAGTTGAAATGTACTTGATATGTACTTCAAGAAGTAGTAGTCAAAATGGCTGTGTTTCTCTCTCTTTCTTTATATATATTCAGGTACATAACCAATCAAATGTCATGAAATAATAGAAGATATTGAAAGTAGCATTTTAATTGGTTGTCAATTCTAACACTTCATAAGTGTTTTGGTTAGGTAATTTACCTCAGGATATTTCATCAGGCTTACAGCATAATTTTCACAATGAACTTCCATCAAATTTGGGGAAATGGTAGGGACTGCTATGTAGTAGGGGCTATTCTATATTTGATGAAAGTGTCTGTAGTGGTTTTTCTGTAAATTACTTTCCCACCTTTTTTTATCGAGCGCTTATCGGTGCGCTCCCCGGTACGCGAACCGGCAGCGTTACGGGAGTCCTCCATTTTGTGTATCGGTAGAATTAAGACATAAGATGGAGGACAAACAATGTACGGAATGGGTAGAAGGGGGCACGGTAGACACTTTGTGACCCTCTAGGTTTTCGGAGGGAGGATTAGGATGCTGATACATGCACAAATTAAGAAAAACATTTTTTTTAAATTTCGCGGGGGGAGCGCTCGGTACGCGAACCGGTAAGCTAACCGGGGAGTGTACTTTAGTGAAGAAAAAAAAAGAATACATTTTACATCTTTTGATATTTGCTATTAACAAACCATTGAAATTCACTGAAAAAACCATAGGTTATAGACCATATATAGTTAGGAATTAGCATTTACAAAACCTTGAAAATTCATTGAACAAACCATAGATTATAGACCATATATAGTTAGGGATTAGCATTTACAAAACCTTATTTTACTCGCACAAAACCATTGAAATTCGCATATATAGTTAGTTGCACTAACTATATATCGCGCACCCGCAATCCACTGCTGATAATGTCACATATTACATCATTCATGACATGGTCAGTGACATCACTGATGACATCACTGATGACATCTCAAATGACATCACTGATGACATCACTGTTGACAACTCAAATTACATCACTGATCACATCACTGATGACATTATTCATATGATAATACGATGAACCTCTTCAGACTCTAATATAACCTTAGATACACTCAGTGTAAACAGACACTCACAGACTGTCACTCATCCATGGAGTTACTCACACACCTAGTCAGTCATGCAAAGAATCAATCACACCTCAATTTCCTGAACTATACAGTTATACACATCTTACTTATTCAAACATATACTGATACATATTTACTCTCTTATACAATCCCTGATTCAAGTTCACAATGATCCATACATCCACTCACAAATTCACTGGCTCTTATGCACAGTTATTTATATATGTCAACTCTCACATGTACTGTGTTTTACATATGTACTCACTTTGACATGTAGCACTGAGATATCAATTCACTCACCAATACACTCATACACACAGTCAACCGCCCATGCAGCTGTTTCCACATGCACTTTTGAACCCATACATCTAGTGAATCAACGGCCCACACCTCTATGCACAGAGTCATACATCTCCCAGCCACCCACACACACACTCAGTCTCCCATACAAATACTTGGGCAACCAATCAAAAACCCATATAGTTACTCATATAGCTACTGATCAACACATGCAGCAGTTTACAGAACAACAGACATAATGATGCACAAATTAAGACAGTTTAGTCACTAACCCATGCACTCAGTGAGACACATTTAATCACTCACTCATACAGTCAGTCAGGCACCTACTAAATCCTTCATCCAGACACTTATACATCCACTCATTCTTCAATATGTAAGACATATTTTAACTTTACAGAAACATACACTCACTGGATGTTGTCATCAGTGATGTCATCAGTGATGTCATTTGAGATGTCATCAGTGATGTCATCAGTGATGTCACTGACCATGTCATGAATGATGTAATATGTGACATCATCAGCAGTGGATTGCGGGTGCGCGATATATAGTTAGTGCAACTAACTATGTATGCAAATTTCAATGGTTTTGTGCGAGTAAAATAAGGTTTTGTAAATGCTAATCCCTAACTATATATGGTCTATAACCTATGTTTTTTTCAGTGAATATATATATATATATATATATTTATACTAGCAGCCCGTCCCGACGTTGTCCGGGTATGAATTGCTGCCGGCCAGTAGTATATTGTTTTGTAGGATTTCGTTTTTATAGCATTTCTTATCTGTGACAGGCCTGTGAAATGCTCCGATTCACAGTGCACTGCTGATGCACTTAAGAGTGCAGGTTCAGTAGTGTGTGAACTCAAGTTTCCCTACTTTATTTTTCCTTGCAATATTATATAGCGCGAACTCAACAACATGGCATGAGCACAATTTACATTACAGAAGAACACATTCATTTGTGGTAGGCACGGGGAGACAAAGCTATTTGCCTGGAATCACAGGATGTTGAGCTGATGCAGAGATTCGAACGTAGCTCCCCAGCTCTAAAGTTCGCAATTCTAGAACTTGTGGCAGGAGGTGTGTCTAAAAGTGTATGTTGGTGCTGGCCATCAATGAGAGAGACCTGTGCATGTTTCAAATGGGTGGTGAAAAAATATGAGTATGTTGCTGGAGATGTGGATCACCGTACCACCAATGAACTTACCGGGGGAGGGTAAAAGCCCATTATTCCGCAACTTTCTTTCCGCATACCATCACTCCGCATACTTCCATTACAAAATTACCATGACTCCGCAATGCCATTATAATGCATGGCATTACATTTTATATGCTTTTACCACGGATACATTTACAACGAAATTTGTTGTAAATGCAAGAATGGTAAAAGCATGTATTTTTTTTATGTTTGGATAAGGTAAGTATGGGTATAGGGGTATATGTTTTGGGGTACTAAGGTATATGTTTTGGGGTGTTTGGGTATTTTAAGGGTTCAGATATAGTTGTGGGTTATGGGGTACAGGGGTGGGTTTAGGGATAGGTATGAGTTTTGGGGTATAGGGGTATTTTTAGGGTTCAGGGCTAGGTTTGGGTTTTGGGGTATAGGGGTATTTTTAGGGTTCAGGGGTAGGTTTGGGTTTGGGGTACAGGGGTATTTTAAGGGTTCAGGGCTAGGTTTGGGTTTTGGGGTACAGGGGTATTTTTAGGGTGCAGGGCTAGGTTTGGGTTTTGGGGTACAGGGGTATTTTAGGGTTCAGGGGTAGGTTTGGGTTTTTGGGTACAGGGTTATTTTTAGGGTTCAGGGCTAGGTTTGGGTTTTGGGGTACAGGGGTATTTTTAGGGTTATGGGGTAGGTTTGGGTTTTGGGGTACAGGGGTATTTTAGGGTTCTGAGGTAGGTTTGGGTTTTGGGGAAACAGTGGTATTTTTAGGGTTCAAGGTTAGGTTTGGGTTTTGGGGTACAGGGGTATTTTTAGGGTTCAGGGGTAGGTTTGGGTTTTGAGGTACAGCGGTATTTATAGGGTTCAGGGCTAGGTTTGGGTTTTGGGGTACAGGGGTATTTTTTAGGGTTTAGGGATAGGTTTGGGTTTTGGGGTACAGGGTATATTTATAGTGTTAAGATTGGTTAGTGTTTAAGGGTGTTGGGGTAATTTAAGGAGTAAGGGTGGGTTATGATTATGGGTTGCAGGGGTATTTAAAGGGAGCAGGGTGGGATTAGCACACAATATGAGACATGGCATGAAGTGCAGAATGTACCACACGCCCCCAGCATTTGTCAAGCCCCAGCACACGCCCACAGCACAACGCAGACACGCCCACAAGGGACTACTTTGCTGGCACGGTTCTTTTACCTTTTAAATGTATATGGTGGGGGCGTGGCCAAGATGGCGGGCTGAGAGGACGCTCTTGCCGTGAGCTCCCGAGCCCCTGGAAACCCTGCACTGTTTTCCGCCGCTGATCTCCCCCGGATTGAGCGGAAAACACGCCCAGTGCACCCCGCGGTGATGTAGAGCAGTCCGCAGCCCTCAATTTCCCTGCTGCGGCGGCGGTGCCGCTAAGGACCCGACCTGCGGCGAGTGCCGTCTGAAGAACCGCCGAGAGGCCGGAAACCCGGCGATCACAGACCTCCAAAGATCCAGTGAAGAGGTCTTGGAGTACGGGGAAGACTGACGGCTTGCGGGTGCTCCGTCAGCGAGACCCCGACGTGGCCAAGACACGGCCTTCCCCTGCGGAGCGGAGTCGGATTAGCGGAGAGTGGAGAGGCTGAGCCGACAGGAAGCAGCTACGGAAACCCGAGGATCAAGTAGGCCGCGAGGCCTGAGCAAAACGGCCCGGCCCCGGGCCCCGCCCTGCGCCCCTGCCAGGTGCTTCCGACCCCTCGAACGCTCAGAGTCGCCCCTGTTGCCCGCAGGACCTGACCCTTCCCCGGTCCCGGCCACTGAACGCTCTACTTGGCCGGCTCTCGAACACGTCATACTCGAGTGGACCCGCGACGGATGATTACTGCGATCCCTAGGAGAATTGGCCTACCCCCGGATGCGGCCTAGACGGAGTCGCTGGCTGTGGTGTGGTGCAACGTCCGGTGGGGGAACTGTCCCGTGGCGCTCTCTCTGTAACGGAGGATCCCGACCTGGGCCCTGGCAGGGGGGCGCAACACACATATAGCCCAGAAGACAATAATGCGCCATATCCACGCTGGTCCCCCAGGACGCAGCGGACTGCCATCTTGGACAAGGGCGGACCGATCACACTGGCCCTGTGGAGCAACCATCGCTCCAGGCAATCGGAGGCGCCTAACCGAGTTTTAGCTTGCATCGGCGCTCCGGAGTCCGAAGATTCCACGAGAGGTGAGGATTGCCGCCCTCTAACAGACTGCTGTACAGGCCCGGAACCCTTCCTCACCATAGCACGTGGGCCTCGGTGACTCCCCGCCCCCATGTCGAATGCCAGAGGGTCGAAGAAGGGAGACCGGACCTTGCCAGACATGCTGGGCAGGGGCGCCCCGAGACAAGACAGGAACCAGCCTGCCCTGAGCCCCCCGACCAGCTCTCGAGGTGCGGAAGGCGGGGAACCCCCGGTAACTAGATCTTTTCTGGAGTCATTGTTCATCTCTTTGAGGGAGGACTTTCAAGCCCTAAAACAGGAGGTGGCCGGGGAGGTTCGAGAAGTTCGGAGAGAGGTGGACTCCCTGGGAGAGAGAGTGAACACGGTGGAGGCGGCTGGCCACTCCAGAGACGAGGAGATCACGCACCTACAGCAGGAGGTCCTGAGACTGAGAGATCAACAGATTGACCTGCAAGCCCACGCCGAGGACCTTGAAAACAGGTCTAGACGTAACAACATTCGGGTCCGAGGCGTTCCATCCAGTGAAGAGGGTGAGGATGCGGCCACCTACCTGGGGGCCCTGTTCCGTGAGATCCTGGGAGAATCTGAAGACTTCCCGATCCGAATCGACAGGGCACATAGAGTGGGGCGACCCCGAAGGGCCTCAGCGCCTCCTCCGGACATTTTAGCCTTCCTGCTGGACTTCCCTCTGAAAGAGCGGATTCTCCGTGAGGCCAGACGACAGCAGCCTTTACGTTTCCGGGACCATCAAAAGGCTCTGTATCAGGATTTATCCGCAATAACGCTGCAGAAAAGGAAGGCCTTTAAAATTGCTACGGATTTTTTGAGGGAACATGACACACAGTATTCATGGGGTCATCCCTTTCTACTCATCTTCTGCTGGAATGGGGCTCTGCACCAGCTCCGATCCCTCCAGGACGTTTGCGGAGTGCTGGGAATCACCGCGACGGACACAGACACCCCAGCGCCTCGTCGCAGGCGGAGCACGTGAGACGGTTGGCAGCTAGCCGGGGGACGGCGATCCCCGCTGCCGCCCATGAGACCCGACTCGCCTACAATCCGGGCGGAAATGTCCAGCGCCATACAGGAGGCTTCCAGGACTACGGGGACTGGTGATGTGGCCTTGACGGCCTGAACATTCTCCGGGGGGAGACTGCAGTAGCCTTATCTTCATTGCAGGTGCGGGGGTTCCGGGGGTGGGGGGGTGGCGGGGGCACTGGAGGCGGTGGCTGGATGTCCACTTGAATAACTTTCCATGGCATTGTCCGTTGAGGACCAGACTGGGACAATGAAGTACTGTGCATGGTTGGGGATGAGGGGGGTGGGTGTGGGAGTTGAATGGGGGAGTTTGAGGTTTGGGGAGTTCACTGGGCGGCGGGGGAGGGGGGCGTTGGGCTCCAGGGAGAGGGTTTTCACGGTTGGGGGGGAGTCGACCCGGGGACTGTACTGTGCTATGATGTCATTTAATTTTACTGTGCGCGGTGGCTGCGTTCTGTTGCCTTTGAATTTAGTCCGGTGGACCGTGCCCGACTTACTGAGCGCTACTGGTACTCCCCTCACTGATGACCCTTAAGATTGTCACCCTGAATGTGAAGGGGTTGAATAATCCGGTCAAACGGAAAGCTGTACTTTCCCTACTTGAAGATTCGCAGGCAGACATTTGTCTTCTGCAGGAAACCCACCTTTTGGCTAAAGACTGCCACAGACTGCGAACCCCAAAATTCCCTACGCAGCTCTTCTCTTCCTGCACTTCCAAAACAGCGGGTGTAGCGATCATGGTGTCTAGGAGGTTTAAAGGGGAGATAATGCAAAAGGTAGCGGAACAAAAGGGGAGGCTTTTAGCTTACAGAGTCAGGGTGGGAGGTCTGGTGTTCACTGTAAGCTCGATATATAGCCCCAATGACCATCAGGAACAGTTTTTGAACAGGGCACTGGAAGACGTGACAACCACCCCTGACAGACGCATTGTTATTGGGGGGGACCTGAATGTGGTCATTGACGCGTCCCTGGACAGGTCAGCGCAAAGACGCCTACAATCGGGGGAGCTCTCGAGCTCGATTAGGTCCCGCCTGGAAGATCTTGACATGCATGATATGTGGCGCCACCTTCACCCCACGACCCGTGCCTATTCATACTATTCTCACGCCCACAAATCCTATGCGAGACTGGACCATCTCTTGGTGACGGGTCCGATGTACGAGCTGGCCTCGGCCGCTGACATGGGAGTCCTGTCTCTCTCTGATCATGCCCCGGTAGAGGGCACTTTCCACCTACCTCCTGTGTCTCCTTCACGAGAGGTCTGGCGTCTCAGGGACACTCTGCTGCACAAACAATCAGTAGTGAAGCATATCCGCGAGTCCATCGAGGAATACAAGCGTCACAATGATAATGATGAAACCACCCGTGGACACAATGGGCCGCCTTAAAAGCGGTGCTCCGTGGCGAGTTTATTGCAGTCTCCTCAGTGGAGAATAGGGACCATCAGCTGAAAAAAGACGAACTTACACGCAAGGTGAGGGAGCTGGAACAGGTGCATCAACGGACGGGAGCCCCTTGAGTCTGGAGGCAACTTAAGGCCGCTAGAAAACTCCTGTCCGCGCTCGACATGGACAGAGCGGAGTACGCAGTACTACGCCTGAAACACAAATACTACACTGGCGGAGACAGGTGTGGTCGGCTCCTTGCGCATAAACTCCGCGTACAACATCAGCAGCATCGGGTGAAAGAACTGTTGGTTCCCAATGGGGGAACAGTCACAGAGGATGGCCAGATTGCGGAGGGCTTCCGTAGATACTACGCCGATCTCTACGCCAGTGCTCCCCCCTCACCGCAGGCCGAGACTGACTATTTGGAGTCGGTGGCTCTCCCCTCCCTCACGCCGGACCAGGCCCAACATCTTGAGCGAGAGATCCGGATTGAGGAGGTGGTCACGGCCATTTCCCGACTCAAACACAGGAAAGCTCCGAGGCCCGATGGCTTTATACCTCTCTTCTATAAGACATTCTGCCAAGACCTGGCACCACTGCTGACGCACCTGTTTAACTCGTTCTCTGAACCGGGTGCTATCCCTCCGGAGTTCCTCCAAGCGACGGTGTCCCTAAACCGGGCAAGGACCGGACCGAGTGCGGATCCTACCGCCCGATCTCGCTCCTAAACACGGACCTGAAGATATACACCAGTATCCTTGCGGCACGTCTAGCACTCCACCTACCGGGTATGGTTGACCCGGACCAAGCCGGGTTTGTCCCAGGCAGGCAGACAGTCGATAATACTAAAAGGGTGACCCATATACTGGAGAAGGCCTCCCGGATTCCCGGGGAACGCATGCTCCTCTCTATCGACGCAGAGAAAGCATTCGATAGGGTGCACTGGCTTACCTAGAGAAAGTATTGAGTAAATTTGGCATAGGGGAGAAGTTTAGGCACCTGGTATTCAACTGCTACAGATTCCCGTCTGCAGTGGTGAGAGTGAACGGTTGCAGCTCCCAGAAGTTCGCGATAGAGAGGGGCACTAGGCAGGGGTGCCCGTTATCGCCACTACTCTTTGCCCTCTATATGGAACCATTTGCTCAGAGGGTTCGCCAGAACCCTGATGTTACAGGCGTCCGCATGGGGGAATTTGTCCACACCCTTAGTCTCTACGCGGACGAGGTGATCTTGACGCTCGATGACCCTAGGAGGTCACTACCTGCTTGTATTGAGGAGCTGGAAACCTTCGCGACTGTGGCAGGTTTCAAAGTGAACTTTGGGAAATCAGCAGCCCTCGACATCTCGCTGTCCGACACCACTAGAGCTGACTTACAGAGGCTTTTTCCGCTGAGCATGGTCTAAGGACCATGTGCCCTACCTGGGGATTCTTTTATCGCCCTCTCTTCCTGCCATGGTCACAGCCAACTACACGGCCTTAAGCAAGAAACTTAAGGAAGAACTGGCCCGCTGGGACAAAGGCACGTTGTCTTTGCTGGGCAGAATAGCCGCGGTGAAAATGACCCTTCTACCGCAAGTCCTGTATCTCTTTCGGGCCTTCCCATTACAGCCCCCCAAGGGGTGGCTCAGACAGACCCAGTCTGATATCGCACGCTTTGTATGGCAAGGTCGTAAACCCCGGCTCAAAAGAACCTTATCCACACTGGTGCCTGAGTCCGGAGGGCTTGGCATAACGGATTTGCACAAGTATTTCCAAGCTGCACAACTCCGTTACCTAGTAGAATGGAGTCGGTGGGAATCAGATAAACATTGGTTGTTTCAGGATCAAGCGGTGGCGGGCAGGACACTGCAGGTAGTGCCCTTCCTGCGCAGGGCCCACCGTCCTTCCAACCTTTATGCGTCTTCCGCCACATGGGTTCCGCTCCGAGTATGGGATTCCGTGTCTACTAAACACGACCTTACCACCTTTCCTTCCCCATTTACACCGATACTCAAAAACCCGGACTTTAGCCCCGGTATGGAACCTGGAGCCTTCGAGCTTTGGCGAGTAGCCCGGTGCTCTGCCTTATTCCATATGTATGGCCCGGAAGGTGCCGTCTCCTTCCAGGATCTTCAGCGGGACTTCGGCCTACCCGAGACGGAACGCATGAGATACATGCAGGCGCGTCACTGGGCGCTCCAGCCGCAGGTACGCGCCTTGGCGGACCGTAAGCTCACGCCTTATGAAAGATGGGTAGTGACACGCTCCTGGGACGCCAAGCTTATCTCTGACCTCTATAAACTTTTACAGCCCCCCCTTTTCATATCTACAATCCCGGACGAGAACGCTGGGAGCGGGAGCTGGGACGAACGCTAAGCCACACTGACTGGGACCACATTTCCTACCGGGCACGACATTCTGCTTATCACACTGGGCTCACTGAAACATTCACCAAAATTTCCACTTACTGGTATCGCACCCCCGAGAAACTTCACGAAATGAACCATACCATACCCCGGACATGTTGGCGAGACTGTGGACAGACTGGTACACTCACTCATATACTATGGGAATGCCCCCTACTGAATCCCTACTGGGAAGAGGTGTTGAATGAGATAGACCGGTGCTTTGATATTGAATTACCCCGCTTCCCTGCCTATGTTCTGCTAGGTTTGCCAAACGGCTTGATGTACCCCCTAAGATCTAAGAAGGGTAGGCAGATAGCGATTGCCTTGGGATCGGCGATTCAGAATATACTCATTCACTGGCGCACTACCACGCTTCCTACTGTTGTTGGCTGGCTACACAGGCTGTGGAATATCTTAGGCATGGAGAAGATGTCCCTGGTGGTGGCGGGGGAAGTGGACACATTTGAAGAGCTGTGGTTACCATTCCATACACTGTTACGATCAGAATTTAAAGAAATTACCTGTCCTAGATACCTCAGACTGCTACAGCTGACGTACCAGTCAGCCCCGTCCACTTGAGTGGCCTGAGATGGTGGTTAGGGGGGAGGGATGGATGACTATGCTGCTATGGCAAAGAGGAGACAGTTTGTTAGCACAGTACAGTGGGTGGGGGGGAGGGGACCGGGGGGGATGGGAGGAGGGCAGTTGGTTGGGGGGGTATCGTTTTTCCTTTCCTTTTTTGGTTTGTTCCACCCACAGGTGCATTAGCCATTTGACTCCGGAGCTGGATGTGCCAAACGCATTACACGAGCGGATTTCACGTCTGTAACGAACTGTAAACACTATTTCACGTGGGGCACCTGTGGTTATTTGTTTGCATTGTTGCCTTTTTCTTTCACTGCTGCAATAAAATACTTTAAACCTAAATGTATATGGTGGGCGTCTGCATAGCCTATGTCCTTCTGCTGCAACTGCCCTTTCCAACGCTGTATTGGGTGTTGTGATTGGTGCTGTGGTTCCTGAGATTACCCGCCTCAAAGGTTTAGGATCTCTCTTTATTATATTAGTATGGATTTTGCGTTTCACCTCTTAGCAATAAACCTCATCTCCGGCTGACCAATGCCCTGTGCAAACACGCACACATGTCTCTCTTTATTATTATTTTATTTTGCGTTCTGTCTTTTATT
Source organism: Lissotriton vulgaris (assembly GCF_964263255.1). NCBI lineage: Eukaryota > Metazoa > Chordata > Amphibia > Caudata > Salamandridae > Lissotriton > Lissotriton vulgaris. The sequence continues at coordinate 135,064,966 of NC_141696.1, read as the reverse complement.
TCCGTTGTGAATGTGGTACCACATTGGAGACTTCCCACAGGCGTGTGTGAGCGATAACGGGCTGCTTCTCCCGTTGCTTCACCCACCTCAGCCCGAGTCCTTTCCTCCGCTCCTCCCCGCGCTTCACTCAGCCTCACACGTTCCGACCCGCGCTTCACCTACCTCAACCTGAGTTCCTCGCTCTTGTCCGCGCTCCTGTCTGCCGCTCCTCGACCTTCTCGCGCTCCTGTCCGCTGCAACCCCCCCGCGCTAGATGATGTCAGCACGCACGTTCACGTCGTTAGCGCACACGCCCAGCGCTACTTCCAAGGGACTACTTTTTTATGAATGTATATTTTTTATAGAACGTATATTTTTGGGGTATATATAGATTATGTCATTCTGCAGACCCTGACAATTCCAATGATGTATTGTGTGTTTGGATTGGCGCTGTGGTTCCCGAGTTTACCTGCCTCAAAGGTTCAAAGTTCTTACTTTATAATAGTAGTATAGATGTATGTATGTATGTATGCATGTATATATTTATGCATGTATGTACGCCTGTACGAGTGCATATGTGTATATATGTACTGGAATTTACAAAGCAGAAGACGGGCCGCAAGGGAGCATTCTTGATAGGAGCATGGGATGTTCTGGCATTGCATACATACCGTCCAAAAATACCAGGGGTGGCATTGTATGTATACAAAGTGATTTCTATAGCCAGAACCTAGCTTCACAGTAACAAAGCTCTGAAGTAAAGGGGTGGGAACATACAAGGAGGCCAGAGGGAAGAGATGCAGGCACAGTGCTGCAATATCCCAGCTGCTTTGAGGGGTTAAGGTGAAGAATCTGCTATGAAGAGATGTTTGTTTCTTGCACCATCTGGTGTTTGTTCAAAGTGTCAAGCATCAGCCAACTTCCTTTGATGAAGGGCGGAGAAGCCTTTCATTATCTGAAATACTGTTGACGGTAGGAGAGAATGTGAAAAGAGGAGCCTGAAGCATGAAAAGTTTTTGGCACATCATGGGAAGTATAAGTGATGCAAATTGTCTCTAAAAACTATAGTCAATCCAATATATAAAAAGATTACAGTGTTAGACGCCTATGAAGACGATAACACATTTCAGTTTTAAATATGTATCATTTTGATTCAAAATCAGTGATCGTCTTTCCACAGCAATCACTTCATGGGGACGATTTGTCTCATATTGGCACTTATTTTGTGCTGCTCCAACATGAACCTGTGCATTAACCAATGTTGCAAAGGTCCTGTCTTCAATGGGGAGTGGGGTGTATGGAATGGGGCCCCCCTAAATAATCTCAGTAGGGTCACAGCCCACCAGTGAGTGTCAGGTGCAGTTGTTAGCTGCTCTGATGTAGCGTCTGGGAGGGTGAGTGCACCCTACCTAGCATGTGAATTACGGTCAGTGGGGCTTTAAGTGCATTCTGGTAAAAAACCTCTTTGAAGCAGGTCTATATGGGGTGCTATATTCATTGCCTTAAATTTGGTGAAAAATGCACCGACTGGTTTCTCCACAGTGACAGCGATGCAGTCCGGGTATACATTCCACATTTTTTACTTCACAATGCAGTCGTAATTTTCAAGGGCACTTGCTTTTTCCAGATGATGTGCTTTTTTAGTTTTAATTCAAGCAACATATGACTCTTGTACAGCTCATGCTAAGATGTGAGATGAGTCCAGCCGTGAGTAAGAGCAGTGGGGCCGAGTGGGGAGGTTTTCAACAGACGACAATGGAAATGTAAATAAATAATTTATTTTCCTACGTTGTTGTCTGTCGAAATCCCCCCCCCCCACCCTGCCCCACAGACTCACCACTCTTACCTGCATGGGCTGCAGCTGGATGAGTCTCTCATAGATGCCCAGACAGATGCTTATGACGTGATACGATTGAGAGCTCTGGAGAATTAATGGATATTCAATACTTCTGCGATAGAGATAATTCGCTGTATCTACAACTACCAGATTAGAATTCTCACCTGGTAACAAGTTGATATTAATTTTGTATTCGCAGGCAGTTTTTATCTTTTTCACAATTCAGGTAAGCGAATTGTGAATGCGTATTAGTATAGTTGTTTATCTTAGAAAAATTGACAGTAACGTTCGCGTATCTGGCAATAGTTGACTCCTTTGATTTCTGGAAGAATAAGAAGTACAACAGGTACTTCGTAATAGTGATCCAATCAATATACAAATATACATTTAGTTGTCAAATACTAATCTCATGTTGTGTCATGACCAGATTTGGAATGAATAACAAATGGAGTGTTTAAATGACGTACTGATTTTCTAATGTTGATTTTGTATTGATTTATACATATGCTCATAATTGGCATCGCATAAAATTGTTTCCTTGTTATTCTTTGTAACACAGGTACCCCTGATGAAGGGACCTTTGAGAGTCCCGAAATGCATTGGGTTCTCAAGAATTGTAATGACTGGTAGAATTGATGCTTATGAAAATGTATCATGGATTCATGTTCTTAAATAAGAAAAAGTGTAATATGTGAAGAAAATAACATATTAAATGTGTTGATGAAAATAGAAATATTGTTCTAATGATTTTGAAAAATTACTTTCTAAGTTGATGCATGGTGTAGCCCTAGCTGCTATATTTGGGGTTAGGCCACTTTCATCAGTATTACCACCAGCGACAAGATGAGGCAGAAAATGTGCAGCTATAAGTGTGTAAATAACTCAGAAATAATGTTACTGGCCATCATGCCTCATTTGTTTCTGCTACAGGAGGGAGTGACTGTCCAGAGGAACACACTGCTTAGGGAGAGGAATAAATGAGCACATTATATCTGTTTCTGCTTTGTGTTTATGACCATTCCAAAGTTTGTTTCAGTGTATTGTTTATGATATTATCTTTATAAAGTGTTCATTTTCTTCTTTCTCTTGACCACAATATTTATGGGGGCAGAAGGCTCATTGGATCACAGACTTTGTACCATTAATTGGCCCTCAGTTGGCTCCTGGTCATTTGGTCCCAATTTTAGACAGTTTATGTTCTTTGTTACAAACAGGGTGTTCGAAATAGAGTGCTCACACTACTCAGTAATCACTAATAAGTGCTTAAAAATACAAGTCATACAGGGATGGGAGACAGAAGATGTCGATTCTCTGTCTGCCCCTTTGAAATGGTTTGGATCATTTTTATTTTCATATATCCTTCTCAGGCTCATGATTTGCTTTTGTGTTGAGTGATGCTCTTCACAGAATGGTTGTATCCAGCCTGAAGCACCCATAAAAGAGGCTCGAGGAGGAGTGAGCAGTCTGTGTCTGACTATCAACACCCATAGCTGACAGTGATCTGGAAGAGAGACAAAGGGCTGATCTTTTTCTAAAGAACCCTTCACATCCTGGTAACAGGAACTACAGTCTCACCCTTCAACATGACCACCAGCCAAATTAAAGTATTGGCAAGAGTAATCAGCAGCCCTCTATGTCAAAAGGACTTAATCGAAATTGTAAGTCTCCTCTTTCCCTAATTTAGTTTTAGAGTTCCATCCCTCAAGTCTCCGAAACGGCTTCAATACATTTTCAGTTTGTCAAAGCAACTTCACCCCCATCTTGTGCAGATAAACATGCCAGGACTATGCAGAATTCTATCAACAGATCCCTGTCACTCTGGTTCATCTTACACTCATGCAGTGTGAAACACGTTTCATTCACAGGACACACTTTCATCATGTTCTTGGGATCACGTGGAAATTTATACTAGTGTGCCAGTAGGCTTACTTTCCTGAGACACAGGTTAAAAGGCCAGATAACCACAAGATCATTACAAAACATGGTATCTTGCCACCAGTGCAATATAAATATGAACTCATGCTAGTCTTCTGTAACTACTGAGATCTTTAAAGGTCTGGGCAAAGTTAGGCCATTAGAACAAACAAGTGAGAAGAACCATCCATTTTTTTCACAGTAGAGAAAGATTTATTTAGTCCAAAATATTCATCACAAAAAAGGCCAACACGTTTCATGACGTTTATCGCTTCATCAAGGCCATCTAGTTTATGGAAATTACTCACTTTAGGTTTTCAAATAGGCGAGAAATGTTGTGATAGATCAAGTAGTGAACCTTTGACTGTTTGCTTGAAGTTGTTCCCGGAGTAGTGCCGCTCCCACTTCTGTATGCTACTACTAAGGCCTTGCTTGGTGGGCCTGTCCAAGTCCAGGACAGATCTAGGGCTAGTCACATGTCTAGTCACATGTCAAAGCAGGCCTAGACCATCAAACTCATACTAGGTCAATGTGGGGATGCTACTTCAATTATGAGTGCCAGAAAATCCTAGATGAAGAACTCTACCACAAATGTGTAGATGTTCACACTTTTAAATCTCACTCAAGAAGTGGCAATTTTGATATTCCTGGCTGGGTGTTTCAAGGCAGCATATGCCCAGTGCAGCTTTCAATTTAGATTTCTTTTTTGGGGGATTCTAAGAAGTAGGAAATGTGCACTTGCACATAGATGCAAATCTGTGAAGTTGGATGTATCACTTTCTTTGATTAGATCTTTGCTATATGACTCCACTTTTATACATTTAGTCGGACACCCTACTCCCACGACTCTACACACCCTTGCTTGTTGGTGGTAATAGTGCATCCCAAACATACTTTCAAGGTTTTTTTGAGTATTTCAATGCAAGCTACTAAATGTATCCTCTATCTAATGTATTCCACATTGTACTAGTTACTTGTAATCTGAATTTGATGCTGTGCTGTTCATTCCAGACTAGTTTGCCTTCTTTGCCTTCACATTCCATAATCTCCTGCTCACAACCTGTAATTAGTAACCTGGATTTTTGTAAAGTGCTCTGTCACCCTCTATATATAGTCTGTGACATAGAAAACCATTAATAAATAAGTGAAAATGTACTTTAGTACACTACTTGTACAAACAAGTTGTCTCATGCTTACTTTTAAGGACCCGGTAGCATGAAGATGGTGCAATAACCTGTTGTACTTTGTTTTTTTGGGGTGCCGCCTGCATACCCGTCTGCTGCCACTGCTTCCCTGCACTACTTGCCTTGCCTGCACATCGGAGGAGCTGTACTCCACAGGAACATCGGAGAACAGACTCTGCCTGCGGGGACCGGGACGGGACTGCGAGACCCAGCATTCCAAGCGCCTGGACGACGACAGCGCAGCTGGTGTCTCTTTCTGCCCCCAGCACTCCCGCAGGCTAAAAGCGGCTGCGGCCCCCGCTCCACGGGTGCCGCCTGCATAGCCGTCTGCTGCCACTGCTTCCCTGCACTACTTGCCTTGCCTGCACATCGGAGGAGCTGTATTCCTCAGGAACATCGGAGAATAGACTCTGCCTGTGGGGACCGGGACGGGACCGCGAGACCCAGCATTCCAAGCGCCTGGACGACGACAGCGCAGCTGGTGTCTCTTCCCGCCCCCAGCACTCCCGCAGGCTAAAAGCGGCTGTGGCCCCTGCTCCACGGGTGCCGCCTGCATAGCCGTCCGCTGCCACTGCTTCCCTGCACTACTTGCCTTGCCTGCACATCGGAGGAGCTGTACTCCACAGGTACATCGGAGAACAGACTCTGCCTGCGGGGACCGGGACGGGACTGCGAGACCCAGCATTCCAAGCGCCTGGACGACGACAGCGCAACTGGTGTCTCTTCCCGCCCCCAACACTCTCTACTTAACCCCGCACTTTCCCGCGGACCGCGGGACGCGGGTGGGACGCAGCTCGGGGCAAAGAGCGGGCCGTTTGAGGCCGTTAGAGACTGGTGGAGACCGGACTGGGCTACTCCCCTTGGCCTCAACTTTGTCATTATAATTTCACCTCCTTGAGTCGCTTGCAGAACATAAGGTGTTATGTCCACTCGTGAGTATAGAAGTAGGGCAGCTAAAGGGAAGCTGCAAGATGGGACCCTTGATGATTTTATTACCAGGACTAATACTGTCATAGACATGGAGATTAATAAAATGCAGCACAGGGTCTCCGTTGAACTTGACGCAGCTAGAAGGCTATCTCAGGAGCTGGCTATGGCCAAAAAATCCTCTCTAGGCCATTTTGCTCTTGCCAAAACACCTGAGCGTTCAATGGGTCCAGCTCCTATTCTGACGCAGGCAGTTGTCCATCAGCCAGCAGCCTCACTCCTCCCAGGCCCAGCACCGATGGTGGGGTCACCCCGTTCATCCCCCACCATTAGTCCACCATTGGGTGGGGCAGCTGGGGTTGAGGGGGCCCGTCCGGAGACGGCACCTACTGCTAAGGTAGTGAGCGGGAGGATTTTCCTTACCCCCCAAAAGGGCGTCACCTATAAACGAAAGTGCAACAACACATCTGCCTATTCCGGGACAAAGGCCAAAGTAGCAAAGGCCCAGTTTTTTACGGGGACTAAGCTTAACCCCTTCGATGCTGATGACGAGCTCAGCTCGTCATCAGCCACGGGTGGCGTGTGCTGATGATGAGCTGAGCTAGTCATGTATCGCGGTAAAACGAAAAAAGCCGCACAGCGCAAAAATCGCTGCAGCAGCGATGCGGTTAATGACAAGGGGGGGGGGTTGCTTTCCCCTTCAGTTACCCTCTCACGCACCCCATCACGTATCCCACGCATCCCTTTCTATTGGAAATAATTGCCCCTCTGCACTAGAACCTACCTTAGCAAAATCGGTGGGGGAATATGATAACCTAGTAATAGAAAGTGAGAATGGTGGGGTACCACTCTGTACGATAGAAGGAAAGGATGTGGAATTTTTAACGATTGTTTGGGAAACATTAAAAAAACTCCTAACCCCTTTGGAAGTTAGACTGTCACGTATAGAAAACCAGCTGCTTGAGACAGAAAAAAGTATTCTAACTTTAGCAACCCTGAGCATACCCGAAAATGAGCCGACTAGCACACTAGCCGCAACTCATACTTCACCAGTACCTGCTGTCATTCCACCAGCAGTTCCTGTGACTAAACCCATTCCAAAACCTCGGCACAAGGTCATTTCAAGCACTTCCGTTAACACAGTAACGGAGGGTGCAAATCAGTTGCCAGCTCATCCTGCACCAGCCCCAAAAGCCACGGCAGTTCCGAGGGCCAAAGAACATAATTCTCATCACTCCATCCCACAGAGAGCAAAATGTAATAAAAATCATTACAGGGGCTATGTTGATCTCTCCCCAGATGTAAGACCCTACGTAGTTGTGTTAACGGGTGTGCCGGAAATTGCATATCAACAGCAGGAAGACTTTGGGTCACTAAGAAACAAGGTAACTCATTGGCTTAATGTAAATAGGCCGTTACCCAATCACCTGAGAAGTAAAATTCTTATGGTATGACGGGTCCCTTGGATAGGTACTTCGTACAAATCTATCACAGGTGATTGCGTTATTGTTTCCTTTGAAGACCCCAATACTGCACACCACATATACTCATGGAACAATTATGGAGGAAATTCGCCCATAACACCTAGACCCCTAACTTATTTTTATCCCCCGCTCTCATGTCCTAATACTGGGGGAAACTGGAACTGGATTCCGGAGAGAAACTGTGTACAGGGTGGGTCATCCAACTATTGGCAGGATACACATGGCAGGTGAAATGGGGCACCCACCTATAATAGATTTGGGTGCCTTGAGGATGTTGATTGACTTACCCATAGGGCTTCTTGCACACCGTTCTTGGCTGACTCATACTGTTCTACGTCTTGCCCTTCATCGCGCTCTGTCTCTGCACCATCTCAATGTTTCCCTGAAAACGGCAAACTATTTTTAAGTGAGACTATGCACACAGAGGGGGATGTTGTTGAATATCGTGCTGGTGGTACATTCCCTGAGCCCATAAATGATAAAACTACCCACCTAGTCCCAGTTGGTCAAAACACTAAGGGTAACCCCCTTTTTAGGGAGTCGTATGAAATATGCTCGCTGCCAACAGAGGGATTGCCCTGCACTAAGTCACCTTTACTTGAACTAGCCACTCGAGGTGAGAGATCTGCAACTAGCAGCCACACTGTGCGGCCGTCATTGCTTATAGGAGGGGAGCTTGCTCGGCCTTTTGTGGAAGCCTCTGGGAGGGAACCGCTAGCCTTGTCCCTGGCTAATGCCCCTAATATTGTGTTTGTTCCCTCTACCGTTGATTGTGCGCTGGGTGCTGAGGGAGTTGGTGGCGAAGGCCTAAAGGTGCTTAGCTGGAACATAGCTGGCCTTGCACGGAATATAGACTTACCCGATTGGAACACATTTGTTGAATCCTTTGGGCTGTGTCTTTTCCAAGAAACCTGGACCTTGGAACCACATCATAAGGTGGGCTTTACCACCTATTTTGTTCCTGCGATCCAAGCACCCGGAGGGAAAGGCCGTCCTTCTGGCGGCCTTTTAATTTGGGCAAGCATTTCGCTGGGTCCCTCTTTTAGGTCTATAGTTAACAAATCCCCTGACTTACAGAGAATCACAGCCAGAGGGCCACGTGGGGGGAGGAGGCTTGAAATCTTTAATATTTATATCAGAGGTTCGAGGGGCGGGTCTTCCACACTCTCTCTTACGGGCATAGAGGAGGGCCTTAGTTCCTGTGCACCGGACTCCCTAGTTATACTAGCTGGGGATTTCAATTGCACATTTGAACCCCTTGCTAGGGAGGATATAATGGGCACTAGGGAGGATGACGCCAGAAGAGGTATTCCTCCCCTCTCACTGGCCCCCATCAGAAGCTGGTCCCAAACCGTAATCGATCTTAATGCCCTCTGTCTGGAACATGGCCTTAGGGCCACTAATGGTAGATCGGTCTCAGACCCAGCAGGTGCTCATATGTACAATAGAGTAGGACACTCTTCACGTATTGACTTTATCCTATTGAACTATAGGCTTTGGCCCCACTTAATAGATATGGAGGTCCTCCACACTTCTGTTAGTGATCACAATCCTTTATCTCTGTCACTGTCCACTTTATGGACGGACCCCTTCTCAGCCCAAAGCCCTCATGCTAGGAAAACAACGCACAAAGTAATCCCTACTAATTCTGGTAGACGACTAAAATGGAACACCTTTGCGGCTAATGAAGACAAGATCCAGGGTGCCAAATTAATTATGTCTAATACCACATCACGGTTAGACGCCCTTGAAGCCGCCCACCCTGAGGTTTCCAAGTTGTTCTCTGAAACAACTAAAGCACTAGGCGATTTGTTTGTGGTTCACTCCTCAGGCGTTAGGAGTAAGCCTTATGGTAATCACATGTGCAACATGGGTTGGTTTTCCCAGGCCTGTAGTGTTGCCAAGAGGGAGCTGGTCAGGGCGGTGAAAGCTAAGGATGGTCCCCAGATCAGCTCCGCTAGGCACATTTATCGAAAGACCCTAGCAACGGCGAAGGCCGAGCATGAGAATCGGTTTTGGCAAGATTTATTGGTGGCTAGTTCGAGGAAAGATTCCAAGGGCTTCTGGGACCTAATAAGAATGAGGGACAAACCTACGGACTCTCTCATAACATGTAATATATCGGAGGATGTATGGTTTGATCATTTCTCAAAGCTCTACTCAGTGGCCGTGCATCCGGGGTTTATTGAGGTGGAGCAGTACTCCCCGAGTATCATCGAGCCCAGTGATGAAGTTTTATTCACGCATAAGGAAGTAGAAGGGGCGATTAAGTGCTTGGTTCCCAACAAGGCAGCGGGCCCTGTTGGCCTTCCGGGGGACTTGCTCCGTGTTAATTTAGGTGATTGGGGGAGACTTATTGCCTCCATGTTGAATGGTGGCTTGGCTGGTTTGGACCTACCAGATTCATGGAGGGGTGCAGAGGTCATACCAATTTTTAAGAGAGGGAGTCCGGACGACCCTTCTAATTATCGTCTCATAAGCCTCCTGGATTCCACACAAAAGGTGGCAGGCAAAGTGGTCCCAGGAAGGCTCCTACAGTGGGTTGAAGAGAACAATATTTTATCAGACTTCCAAGACGGATTTAGATCTGGTATGGGAACGATCGAGCAAGCACTCCAGTTGTTGATGTTGTTTTGGAAAGTGGTTGTACTGGGCAAAGGCAGCTTGTACCTTGCATTCATAGATCTAAGGACGGCCTTTGACCTGGTCCCACGCAACCACCTCTGGAGTGTTCTCCATGAGTTAGGTATCCCCCCATATTTACTGGATATGCTGATAAGATTTCACGCAAATAACTTTGCCCAGATTAGGTGGGGCAAACAGGGTCAGAGAACAGCACGAATACCTGTAAATAGGGGTGTCCGCCAGGGCTGTGTGCTAGCTCCCACTCTATTCTCATTATACGTCAATGGAGTGGTTGAGCATCTACTACAACAACCAGCAGATGCACCATCCCTGGCGGGTAAGAAAATACCTACACTCCTATTTGCAGATGACACCCTCCTGATATCCAAGTCACCAGTGGGCCTGCAGTGTCTCCTAAACAACTTTAAGATCTTCTGTGATGCAAGGGGATTAGTCATCAATACGGAGAAGACAAAGTTTCTGGTTCTAAACCCCCCGAAGAAATCAGTCAACCCACCTATCCTTGATTCAGTCCAACTCGAGAGGGTCAAAGAGTTTGATTACCTTGGCATCCGTCTCTGCGACTCCCTGAGTTGGAAATCTCATCACCATTAAGCATGGGCGAATTTTGCGAATCTGGCGTTTGCGAATTTTGCGAATTTGCGAACTTTCAATCCGCAAAATCCGCGAATTCTCGCGAATTTGCGGATTTTTTTTTGTGTTTGCAAGGATTTCTGCCAGTTCGCAAGGATTTCTGACAGTTTGCGAGGGTTTTGTAACAATTCGCAATCGCGAACTTACATGTCGGCTCGCAATGGTCACGATTATGTTGTTTGTTTCTACGTCTGGTTCATCATCATAGGTTCCCAGCACCCTCTGTTTCACCCCTGCCACCCTCTGTTTTACCCATGCCACCCTCTGGTACATCAATGCCTTATGCCACCCTCTGGTTCATCATCACTGTAGATTATGGGGGGAAAAAGCAAGCACACCTGCCTGCTTCAACTGACATGAACTAATTTGGGGTTGATTTATTAATGTGTCACTGTTTTAAAATTCCAGTTTGGCACCTGCATCCTTATCTGTAATTTGCTTTCTGTTGCAGTGCAATTTTTTTTCCAGGACCTTTGTGGCCTACTTGTAGCTATTCTATGAGCCTGCTGTGAGGGTCAGAGCAGGGTCATACAATTGTTGCAACTAGCAACTGAACTCTGGAGGGGCCCTTGTCAGGAAGCACTACAGGGAATGGTTACTAATGATGAGTTTGAACTTTTGAACCTGCTGAATGCTTTTTTTGTGTTCGCAAGGAATTCTGCCAGTTCGCAAGGATTTCTGCCAGTTCGCGAGGGTTTTGTACCAGTTCGCAATTGCGAACTTACATGTCGGCTCGCAACGGTCACGATTATGTTGTTTCTACGTCTGGTTCATCATCACAGGTTCCCAGCACCCTCTGTTTCACCCCTGCCACCCTCTGTTTTACCCATGCCACCCTCTGGTACATCAATGCCTTATGCCACCCTCTGGTTCATCAGCACTGTAGATTATGGGGGGGAAAAAGCAAGCACACCTGCCTGCTTCAACTGACATGAATTAATTTGGGGTTGGTTTATTAATGTGTCACTGTTTTAAAATTCCAGTCTGGCACCTGCATCCTTATCTGTAATTTGCTTTCTGTTGCAGTGCAATTTTTTTTTCCAGGACCTTTGTGGCCTACTTGTAGCTATTCTATGAGCCTGCTGTGAGGGTCAGAGCAGGGTCATACAATTGTTGCAACTAGCAACTGAACTCTGGAGGGGCCCTTGTCAGGAAGCACTACAGGGAACGGTTACTAATGATGAGTTTGAACTTTTGAACCTGCTTTCACTTTTGCAAAACTCGTTTTTCTGCAGAGCAGCTTTACAGCAACTTTAATGCCCCACCAAGCTTATATGAGAAAGTTGATTTCTAATCCAAAAGTTATCCAAAGAAAATCAAAAGGCCTCAAATCTAAAAAAGTGCAGGCAAATGTCAACCTGAGGAGTTATTCTGATAAAAATAATCATTTTCAGAAGGTCTATGCTGCTTGCTAGTAGATTTCTTGTGCGGAATTGTAATTTTTGTAATTTCGCGAGTGCGAGATTGTTGCTGCCCGCCACACCTACATGTTCGCAATTGCGAACTTACACCGCAAAGAAAAAAAATCCGCTGCGTGCGAATTTTCTGATTTTGCGGGAAATTCGCGAATCTCGCGGATTGCGACTTTACCGAAAATCCGCAAAATCCGCGAGCGTAACGGATTTTCCGCCCATGCTTAATCACCATAAGATGCTGCTGACACATAAGAGGGTGACGGGGGCTCTTCTAAAGGAACATTGGGGCTCCTCTCTTAAACCCATTGCACCGGTTCTTGATATTTATAGAGCACGAGCCGTCAGTGCAGCTCTTTATGGGGCCGAATTATGGGGGGTGCAAAACGTGGATCTCTTAACCCGTTCTGAAAATAAATTCCACAAAGATCTAATGGCCCTCCCTTATAGTACCCCAAACCTACCTCTCCTTATTGACATGGGTACTCTTCCTATCAGTGACCAGGCAAAGCTGCGCCCACTTCTCTTATGGGCTCGTATCTGGAGAGTTCCTGAACTCTCCAGCTACGCAGAGGGGCTAAAAGAGATCCTCCTAATGCCTGGCTGGGCCAAGATCCAGTGGCTAAGGGAAGTTAAGCGCCTCCTAATAGATATGGGCCTTGAGGATGCCAGGTTCACTCGATCTGCCCCGCCCAAGTCAATCTTGAAACAACTATATTGGGCATGGGTGATTGAGGGCAGAAAAAGTAATGTTAAATTGTGTAGGGCTACGGCTGAATTTCTTCAGGTAAAGGAGGTGCACTTTCGTGAGCCTTATCTGGATTGTATTTGAACCCCGTGGGATAGGGCACTTTACTTCAAATTTAGGGTAGGGGTCCTCCCTCTAGGAATTATGACTGCTAGCTGGAGGGTCCTGATGCAGACAACCCTTCTTTGTCCCTTCTGTGTGGAGAGATTAGAGACAGTCCCGCATTTATTGTTTGAGTGCTCAGCTTATGCAGCCCCTCGTAAAAGATGGCTGAAGCCACTGTGCAGAGAACTCAAAACTAGATCTCACAAGGACGCCCTAAGAATCCTGCAAACAGACCCCCGGCCATTGTTTGCTAGTGGCATGGCTAAATTCTTAGGCTGGGCTTGGCGTATTAGACTGAATAGACTTTCCCACCTTGTCTGAGAGCATCCTAGGTCACATAGTTTTAGAATTCATGTAAATTGTTGTTTAAAGTATGTTTTTACCAATGATGTTTCTACTGTTATTATGTAAATGTTTTGTTTTTTATGATATGAATTATATATCGAAATAAAGCTATTTACTACTACTACTTTGTTTTTCAAACCTAAGCTGTGCAAACGTTTGCACAAGAATCCATTTCTAAAGAAAGCTCAAATTGGTGTGTGACACTGAACATAGTCTTCCAATTCTCATTGTTTAAGAGCATAGAATAGTCTCAGACGTTACTGCAAGTCCCCCTATGATTAATTACTTTAATATCACTCGACTCTGAAATTAATTTTGCTTTCTAAATGGACATCCTCTGAGTGTCCATCCAGCCCTGAATGTAATTTGTGTAAACAGGCCATTTGTTTTCCCTAATGAATCTCTTTTCTAATGAGTGCAAGACATCTCGTGGGACATTTTATGCAAGAGAGCATGGCACAGAATCCCCACACTGAAGCCACTTCGCAGTACCAAGTCTATTTAAAGCAGGGTTAGTAGCAAGCTGGGTAACTGAGATGTGGCAGTGTTAACGATGACTAAAGATGCGTGTTTCCGCGGATACTCTTCCATCTATGAACGAGACAAGGTAGTGAGTTGTGCAGTGAATTTTTAGGTCGTAGTAGGCACTGCAAGGTAGGTCAAACCTATGTCATTCTTTTGTTGTTGATTTTTTTTATCTATTTAAAACAAAACAGGAAACAACTTAAAATGTGTTAGCAGGGATCAAACTTAAGATAAAACAGAGATGGGGCCTGAACCAGTGTTTTTCCCTAAGCAGCTTCCATCCTACAGCACGACAAATGTAGGTCCTTCTCTGTGCTGGTGGTGGAAAAGCTGCCACATTTTGATGCTGCTATATATGTGTCTTTTTCTCTCTCAAAGAGGTGTCCCCACAGTTGGTGAATCTTCTTTGGTTGGGAAAAGAAGTGTTCATGAATGAAATGTCAGTATTTTCTCCTCCTACTGATTATTCAGGAAATAGTCAGCGGTCGCATATCATGTCTTCCTAACATGCTTGGACAGAGATCCAGGACCTTAAGACCCTTCATATCACGATTTCATGATCCTTCACTAATCATTCACATTTCTAAATTGTCCAGAGCCAGTGCTGAATCTTCCACATGGATGAGTTACTGAACCACCACAAACCTAGGAGTAGTTAGCATTGCACCATCCCCAGCGTGGAAGCAGGAGCATCCATAAATGGAGGACGTCTGACGTGTAATGGCATTTAAATTGACAGTGTGAACAGGGGCGGCTCTAGGTTCATGGTGGCCCTGGGCAGGGAGCGTAGGTAGGGGGCCCCGGAAGAGGGGTTCCGGGTGGGGCGGAGCGCGGAGGCCAGTGAGGAGTGGGGGTCATGGTGTTTGGAAGTTGTATAGAGCCAGAGGCCACCAAATACCTGCCAGGGGCCCCCACACAAATATGTATTTATCCTCAGAGGATTATTATATTAAGGATATATATTGATGTGGTGGCCCCTGGGATTTGGTGGCCCTGTGCAGGTGCACAGCTTGCACATGCCTAAGGCCGACCCTGGTGTGAATGGAGCATTTGATGTTTTATGTCAGACTCAAAGTTAGCACCTGACTCTACGTCAGGCCCCAGCATCAAGGATTCACATCAAAAGCAGGTAAACAATAGGTTCCAACACCAAGGGGGGAATAGGAATACAAGTGACACACACAGAGCCAAAAAGCAATGAGACGGAATAGTGGACAGATGGGGAGCATGGTTAAGATTAGTCAATGACGTAAGCAGCTCAATCAGACAACTCTTTGGAAGATATGGTGTGCATGGTACCTTTTAGAGAAGTCATCTTGCCCAATTACTCCAATCACGCATCTGATCGGGGTTTAAGTAATGTCCTCAAATCAAAGCCATTTCTCGTCATATCTGTGTGAGACTGTGTACTGAAAATAATCATAGACTTGATAGAAGAGCAGTTTGTCGAGGTTCCAAGAACTGTCCAGCAGTGACAACTTGTGACATAGCAATGTTCTGCCAATTTACCAAAACTATTTACTTCTTATTGCACACATAGTAACTGTAAACACATTTTAGGAGTGGGGCCAGTTGCAATCCCTCGATCGAACAAAGATTGCTTAGTCCATGAAGCAACACCATGGGCCTCATTTATGAAAAGTGACGCACCGGCGGCGCAAAACTGACGCAAGGCCTCATAAATAAGGGCCCATGTATCTGACAAGCAGGGACCACATCGTAGGTCATGTACTGATGTCATGGACAGAGACTATAGAGTTTGTGTCAGTCGTTCACTACCATCACAGACAGCTGAAACTTCACACACTTTGCAGCTGTGTATAGATCTATTCTACTTTACATGTTATTGTTTTTTCTGTATGTTACTTAGGCCATACTGCTTTTTCCGTGCCTTGGGAAAGTCAGTGTGAGCATCAGTGCCCCAGAAGGACCCAACCTGATATCTGCCACTCATGGGTGTGTGAATCTTTGCATAGGCTGCTGCAGGACTACAGGTCTTTACAGGGCTGCACTCTGATCAGTTACAGTTCTCCAGTCAGTGCCTCTCGGGAGAGTGTTATCACCTCTTTGGGACTGCACTGGTTTCCTGACTCTTCTAGCCGAAGGAGAAGAGCAGACAGAACAACTTGTAGTCCCCGTTTCACCTGCTTCTATCAGCACAGATATCTTTTCCGGTGTACTTGCTTCTGACACCTTCTTATCTCCAGTGCATTCCTTTAAGACCCTGAAACGTTTTGTCATCTGTAAATGTCAGTTCTTAACAGAGCTCAACACAAAAGCCCCAAACATTTCTCTGATAAGTCACTCTTGCTAGTATGTCACTGGAAACGAAAAACACATAAGTCGATGCTTTAATAAACTTTACATTTATATACTAATCATTCAAGTTTATTATTCTTGTCTTTTGCGGCACATGCTTTGTGCGTATTTGGCAATTTTCTGTTACATCTACATGTATGTATGCATGTATGTATGTATATATTTATGCTTGCATGTATGTTTGTATATACGCCTGTACGAGTGTACATAGCAGTAGACGGGAAGCAAATGAGCATTCTCGATAGGATATTGGAATGTCCTGGGATTGGATACATCCTGCCCAAAAATACATAGGGTGGGATTGTGTGTATACAAAGTGATTTCTATAGCCAGAACCTAGCTGCACAGTAACAAAGCTCTGAAGTAAAGGGGTGGGAACATACAAGGAGGGTAGAGGGATGAGAGGCAGGCGCGGTGCTGCAATATCCCAGCTGCTCTGAGGGGTTAAGGTGAAGAATCTGCGATAAAAGTCCTTAGAAATGTTTGTTTCCTGCAACATCTGGTGTTTGTTCAAAGTGTCAAACTTCAGCCAACTTCCTTTGATGACGGCTGAGAAGCCTTTCATCACCTCTGATGCTGTTGACGGTAGAAGAGAGTGGAAAAAGAGGTGCCTGGGCCATGGAAAACTTTTTGGTACACTTGTAAATACAAACATTTGCTCACTTTACCTTTGTCAAATAAGACAGCATCATGGTCCTACAGTCAAACCATAATACATCAAACATTTGCAATGCAACAGCGCTCAAATTTGCTTTATATGTTATGAAAACCTGCAAATGGTGCATAAACACGCACTTTGTACTTATAGTCCTGGGGCCTCATTTATGAAAGCCTTGCGCCACCAGTGCGTCACTTTTTCCAATGTTAAAAGTGACGCACCGGCGGCGCAAGGCCTTCATAAATAAGGCCCCTTGTTTACAAGAAGCAAGGCTGGCAGTGAAAAAGGCGCATTAGCTGGCTGCCTTGCTTCCCCTAAGCAACGACTATAAGTGCGAAGCACGTGTTTACAATGCCAATAGCTCAAACTGTCACAAATGCGAGACCTATCGCATTGCAAGTGCTTGTTCTTGAAAGTACGGAAGTGATTTTTGGTGTAACTGACACTGCTTCGCCCTGAACGTCTACCCTGCTACGTTCAGATCAGATTAGCAGCATTAACAATGTCGGTGAACTAAATAAAAACAATTTCAATGTGCAGAGAAATAACATGGGCAACTCAGCACAGTGCGAATTGTCAACAAGCGTGGGAAAGAGGGAAGGGGACATTTAAAGGGAAAGAATCACAAGGGCGGATAAAAAGGAACCCAACTCTCTGTGCGCCGTCTGACGTAATAGAGGGAAGGATATGTGGCACCTGTTTCCACCTATTTCTGAAATACGCAGGCGATGTGCCTAGGTGACAAGATTGCTGAACTGTAAACAGAAGGAATCACATTAAAGATATCTTTAAGGGACTGATGATACAAATCAGCAACGCCCGAGCCAATCTCTATGATTTGATAGCCTAGGCTCTGTGTAGTCATAGGGGGTTTAAGGAGGTGTGGTGTCTGCCGTGACTGGCAGTTGTTAGGGGCACTGTGCTGCCTTTGGCTGAGTAAGGCAGATGGTGTTACATTCCACTGCAAAATCAGAGCACGCATTTCACCTGAATCCTGAGTAACTGCAGCAGGAAAAGATAAACCAGGCCTTACCTCGTGGTGTGCCCCATACAAGCAGGCAACAACCAGGGGGCGTTCCTTCCCTGCATGAGACTCTTCACGAGGCTCGAAAGCAGCTGACTGACATGAGCAAAGATCTGCGTTTAGATTCCACCTGACACGCGCATTTATCAAGTTAATTGTATAGAGCTTGATATAGCACGTGACAGTTTTTAAGTGCCGCCAATTATAATACATGTAACTTAGATTTAGGGGAGGATTCATTACTTGCACATGCAAGCTCTAAGATGTGCGTGGCTGAGCTCTAAGATGTCCGGTTCTGAGGAGAAGCTAGGTGCTGAATCGGGTGGCTAGCGTTGAGGGCGATGTGCCAGGTACGCTTCCACCCCCCTTCCCGAGACCCATGGTGCAGTTAGCGCTAAATTTTAAAGTGCAGAAAACATCCTAAATCAGGAGTGTTGGGTTTGGGCCATTTTTTGCCCTCCCCTTCGTTTATCTTTTTGCACTTTTTTCACTTAAATTGTTTTTTCACTTTCACGTCCTCAGGTTAGGGTGGACGATTAGAGAGTCCATACCGCCGGGGTTACACTAGTCCTGATGAATGCCTAGGTAAACTTAAACCACTTACATGGCTGAAACATGTTGACTGACTAATAATTTGAATTAATCCAATTCATTATCTTTGGCTGTTAATTCAGACACATACAACCTTTTAATTGTGCCGTAGGGATCTATTAATAAATATTTTTTCAAGATACCCTTTAGACACGTTTTATTTGATATTCCTCACTGCACGCCCTATCACACAACCAGCTCTGCAGTCTCCTGGCGTCGTAGCACACCGAGGAGGCACTCGGCCTCCGAGGTGGGGCCCTATGAGAAGCATGACATTAACCAGGTCGGTGTCTGAGGGCTTTCTTATCCATCCGAATTGGATTGGCAAACTTGCTCCGTCTCTGTGGCTTTAGAGACTCATACTAACCTCTCTTTTTTTGTTACATATCGAATAACCGGGGACTAAGAGAGTGTTCTTTAATCTCCCTGTCTCTCCCTTTGTTTCCTTGTGAGTGAAGCAGTCACAATGTAATAAATAAGTAGTCCCCCCCCCCCCAAAAAGACCTAAAGTGTAAGGAAATTGTATTAGGCTGGTGCTCCTGCCCTAAAATCAGAAGTGATGTATTAGGAGCACAAACCAATAAGGAGACAGGAAATAAAAGTGATGCACATTAGAACCAATGGGAAGCGGCAGGCGGGATTACACTGAGTAGGAGTGATTAAAGCAGGTCTTGCAAACAGCGTGTGCGTTGAAGTTTGACCTAAATATATACTGTGTGAGTCGCCTATCAGATCAGTAACATGTTTTTAGTTTTAAATATGTCTTATTTTGATTTAAAATCAGTGATAGATAGCTGATCCATGACAATCCTTATATGGGAACACAATTTATGGCACTTATTTAGTGCTGCCCCAACATAAACATGTGCGTAAACCAATTTTGCGAAAGGCAAATCTTCAAGGGGGAGTGGGGTGTATGGAATCAAACACCCCTAAACAATCTCAGTAGAACCACAGCTCACCAATGAGTATCGGGTGCAGTTGCTTGCTGCTCTGATGTACCATATGGGAGCCTGTGAAGTACAGTCAGCTGGGCTTTAAGTAAGTTCTAGTAAAAAAACAACTTTAAAGCGGGTCTATATGTGGGTCCTATTTTTATGGCCTTAAATTTTCCAACAAAAGCACTGACTGATTTCTGTACAATGACAGAAATGTAGTCCAAGTTTACATTCCACATTTTCACTACACAATGCATTGTTTTGCAGGGGAATTTGCTTTTTTCCGATGGTGTGTTTCAGTAGTTTCCTTCATGCAACATATGACTCTTGTATAGCTCATGTTGTGAGATGAGTCTCTTCTTGGTGCCTGGACAGGTGTTTATGACGTGGTACAGTTGAGAGCTTTGCAGTGAGTCCGTAAGATATTCAGGGGCAGATTTACAAGCCCCTTAGAACACGTTTGCGCCGCAGTTGTGTCACTTTCTGTGATGCAGCAGCGACGTAAACAATGCGCCACGTTGCGGCCCTTTTACATTGCGACGCATCTAAGGCGATGCGTCACATTGTTAAGCCCTGCATCCCATTATACCTGCATCAAGTATAATGTATGCAGGGAGGATGTTCCCACGCAAAAAAAAGCCTTGTCGAAGTGACGCCGTGAACTCTGCAAGAATTCACTGCACCACTTCTAGGATGCCACTCCATCAAAGCCCTATGCCTGCTTGTAGCAGATATAAGGAGTGACACAATGTATTGGGAAAAGGCGTCCCCGTGCATTGCTAGAGTTATGTTGTGCTTTCCACACGACTCCAGCAATGCGTGACTTTCATGGCAACAGATGCATTAGAATTTCTGACGCATCAGTCAATACTTACGCTATGGTGCATCCATGGTGGCGCAAGCGTTTCGGATGGAGGCGCAGTGAAACTGACGCATCCATACCGATGCATCAGTTTCTTGTAAATCTGCCTCTCAGACTTTATGCACATCCAATCTTTGGCCTCTCTGTAGAGCAAGCAGAGCAATAGTCACAGTTGTACCAAATGTAATAATGGAAAAGTGTGTGGAGGAGGTACACATCTGTCATAAAATTGACTTCACTAAAGGAAAAGTAAATGCAGTGCTTACAGGTGAGTGGGTGTGTTGTGGGTGTGGAATAATGGTGTAGTGCTGGAGATGAAATCAAGTGCATGCGGAAGGAGAGAGTGAAAAGACGATGCTGAAGAGGAAAGAGATGTGTGAGGTAATCAGCTGGAGCATTTAAAAAAAAAAGGGAAGAAGTGCATAGGTGTTCAACAGAGTGGGATACTGAAAAGAAAAATGATATGCGAGGAAAACAGGAGTGATCGCGATACTTTGAAGACCACTACCACATACTCAGACCTCAGTACTGTTTAATTCACAGTTTCATATTTTTGGAAATGAAACATTAAATTCTAATTATTCACAGCAAAATGATGGCTGTAACTGTTACAGGGTGTGTGGAATCTACATAATTTTGTTTTTCATAAATATGCCAAAACATTTAAAAATATGCAGAGTTATGCATAATTACAAAACATTTAAAAATGGGATTTATTTCTATATTTTAGAGCATAATGCAATCCAAGTTTCCATTCTGAAAACGAGGATGCAATTTGCCTGGAAAATTTACACAAACAACCCAAGCGCTACATACAGCATTCACTTATGTCCTCTTTCATGTACTGGTGCACATGGAGAACTAGGTATGGAGGACTGTTGACAGCGATGGTTGGTAGTGTATGTGGGATGACAAGCTCCCTAGACCATATTGGGGACTGGGGTTGGGCGGGCGATCATCAGAGGTGGAAATAGCCAATAAGTTCTCCCAAGAGTTCGACATGCTCACAAAACCTCTGCCAGGTCTATATGTGGGTCCTATTTTCATGGCCTTAAATTTTCCAACAAAAGCACTGACTGATTTCTGTACAATGACAGAAATGTAGTCCAAGTTTACATTCCACATTTTCACTACACAATGCATTCTTTTGCAGGGGAATTTGCTTTTTTCAGATGGTGTGTTTCAGTAGTTTCCAAAAAATTAACAAAGAGGGGAGGTAGAGTACAGAGGTAGGAATCTTACTCCACAAACTTAGATGCATAAACAAGGGGAATCCTACTCACAATGACTTGGAGTGGTGTAGCCCAAAAGGATGTGGGAACACTCAGTGTTTTTTAAAAATACCCCTCACACACCAACAGGCCCCTTGGTGTCATGCTTCATCATAGGGGTCTTCACACCCCTCTAGCGGGATGCGGTGTGGTGCGACCTACGACTACGCGAAAGCACTGATAGTAATGACTATGTGTGGTGCGTGTGGTGTAGGTGAAAGGGATATTTTAAGTGAGTGGTGGGATTTAGTGAAGAGTTAAAAAGTACCTGGCTCGTGGGAGTATTGGGAACATTTTTTATTCACAACCCTGGGCTGGTACTACTAAAAGAAGTGAAGTGCAAGGTTGTCTGTCGTGTTTATGGACAGTACCTCAGGTGTGCGTCGACATGTTTCGGAGCATGTGCTCCTTCTTCAGGACGGGGGCACAACTTCCCCACCTTACTCGCGTTTCTCTAATTATTTTATTTGTTAATAACAAAAAGTGAAAATTATTTTAAGTGTATTGCTAGGCTATAGTGTGCCTACAGCGGTTTTTTGGCTCAGGATACATGCATTTGCCTGACTTATTGGGAAAAGTTTGCTTGCTTCATGAGCACTCTAGAACATCTGGGGGTTGATTGCTATTTTGTGCAATGAACTCGGGACGAGTTGTCCTCCGTATTACCCCACACGCTGCTCCGCTGGGGTTGTGAATAACATTTGTTCCCAATACAATTCAAGAAAGATTTGATTTTTGTCTTATGTGCACCAATACAAATATATACTGGGTTGATGTTCTAACCCCATGGTGCTTTGCTTTTGGGACTACCATTTTGTCTCAGACTTTATGCACATCCAATCCTTGGCCTCTCTGTAGAGCAAGCAGAGCGATAGTCACACGTGTACCAAATGTAATAATGGAAAAGTGTGTGGAGGAGGTACACATCTGTCATAAAATGGACTTCACTGAAGGAAAAGTAAATGCAGTGCTTACAGGTGAGTGGGTGTGTTGTGGGTGTGGAATGATGGTGAAGTGGTGGAGATTAAATCAAGCACATGCGGAAGGAGAGAGTGAAAAGACGAGACCGAAGAGGAAAGAGATGTGTGAGGTATTCAGCTGGAGCATTTAAAAAAAAAAGGGAAGAAGTGCATAGGTATTCAACACAGTGGGAGACTGAAAAGGAAAATGATATGCGAGGATAACAGGAGTGATCGAGATACTCCGAAGACCACTACCACATACACAAACCTCAGTAATGTTTAATTCACAGTTTCATATTTTTGGAAATGAAACATTAAATTCTAATTATTCACAGCAAAATGATGGCTGTAACTGTTACAGTGTGTGTGGCATCTACATAATTTTATTTTTCATAAATATGCCAAAACAGTTAAAAATGATGCATAATTACAAAACATTTAAAAATGGGATTAATTTCTATATTTTAGAGCATAATGCAATCCAAGTTTCCATTTTGAAAACGAGGATGCAATTTGCGCTAGAAAATTAACACAAACAACCCAAGCGCTGCATACAGCATTGACTTATGTCCTCATTCATGTACTGGAGCACATGGTGTAGACAGCGATGGTTGGTAGTGTATGTGGGATGACAAGCTCCCTAGACCATACTGGGGACTGGAGTTGGGCGGGCGATCATCAGAGGTGGAAATAGCCAATAAGTTCTCCCAAGAGGGCGACATGCTCACAAAACCTGTGCCAGGACTTGTTACCCCAGTTCTGTGCACTGTAAGTACTACTTTTCATGCCTATCAACCTTCCTGGTAGGATATCAACACCACACTGGATATGAAATGGCTGTAGAGCTCTGCAGTACCCGGCAGGTAGGGTTTCCTTGACTGTCACACAGGTCAATCAATGGCTAATTCTTATTTCTCTGTTTGCTAATGTCTTGATGGTGGCCAATTGACCGATGTGGAATCAAATATTTATGACCCTAGAGATTGCATTCTTCTCCTTACGCTTATAACCAAATATCCTGATACAGATATATATTATATTTAATCATATTTAATCAAGCCAACCAGCTACCTGACCATTTGCTGCCTGAATTCCACATTCAGATCATGCTACAATCACTCAAAGTCTTCAACAAGAGTATGGTTTAAAAGGGTCTCTATCCTTTTCTTTAATAAGAGCTACTTATGTTAAATGATAATCCTCCCAAGCTACTATCAGTAGAGTAGTAACAGCGACAAGATCAGACAAGATTACATTATTGACCCCTGTATACAAGATTATGAGCTGTAATAATTTTATTGCATCAGGTACATTTACCATCAGTGAAGTAACACATGTTCTGTCAATGTGTAATGCCTTTTGGCGAATAACACATATAAAGCCCTAGCTACAATGCCTCTGGCATCAAGTTAAAAAAAATTATAATACGTCTCCCAAATAATGCTTGCTTTATCACTCACACACCAGCTTTCAATATATTTTGAAAATTCTACAATTTTCCTCTCATCATCAGCCTGGGAGTTCTGAAAATAAACACATTTTCTTTTCAGACACACTTTTCAATGTTGGTGTACGTATATTAACTCAACCAAACAAAAGTTTCTAATTTAATAGTCCAGGCTCACCACAGGAGAGCTACTCACAGGTAGCTGGAGAGCTACCAGTAGCTCACAACCCACTCGTTGGAGAAGCCTGCTTTAAACATAATTCTTGCATCAAAAGAATAATGTATGCTTCACTTTGTAAACAAATAGAAATAGAGTACCAGTCTAACTTGTATTTTGCATTATATATTTTATGATATCAATGATGTGCTCACTTTTTCGAATAACTTCAAAATAATGTCATTAACTTGCCTCGTTATCAGTACGGTGCTTCAACCTCCCTCTGTTCATTGTAGGTCAATCAATGAGGAGTCTCAAGGCACTGAAGGTATGGGGGACTGCTGATTTGACAAAAGCACTGTGGTTCATTCAAAGAACCAGGTTGTGATGTCCTTTCCGATTAAGGCATTGATTCTTAACACCTTGGCTGCTAAGGGTTTTCCCGCTGGGCGCTAGCACTCATTTTTTCCCATTGTTCATGACAAGGTCAGCTCGTCATGAGCGCAGCGCAGGTAACACCCATGACGAGCTGACCTTGTCATTAGCATGGAAGGGGTTAATGCCTGAGGTAGAAAGGCAAAAGGTTCCAGGTCTTTGCTGCGAGGTAGGAGAAGGATCTTCTTCCGGCGTATGTGGATTCAACACTTTACTTGCTCGGAAAACTCAGACTCACTCTCCCTACACAATATAGGCTAAGATACATCAATGGTAATTTTAATACTTTAATTGTGTGCATTATACATTTTACAATAAGATCCCTTTTATAGTGCATGTTCACTGCAGTGGATAGAAACTACGTCACAGCAAGCAAACACAATGCTGTATTACCAACAGCAACATGATGTGCAGCTATAAGCATGAGAAATAACTCAGAAACAATGTTATTACACATTGTGGTTCATTTATTTCTGCTAAAGGAGGAGGTTACTGTCCAGAGAAACACACTGCATAGGGAGAGGAATAAATGACCACCATAACATCTGTTTGTGCTGTGTGATTATGGCCATTCCAAAGTTTCTTTGAGTGCATTATTTATTACGTCATCTTTATAAAATGTTATTTTTTTCTTTCTGTAGACCACATAACTTACAGGGGGAGCAGGTTCTGTGAATCACAGTACTGAAGAAGCCGGGTTCCATGTTCTAGATCCGCTCTGCAACCTCGAGCCATGTGTTTTTTTCTCAGCATGAGAGCCTGTGGGGGGGAGGGGAGAAATCGTTACCAGGTCAATCATTTCAGTTCCAATTTACTATGACTCTGAAGAACCACAGACTCTCAATTGAGGTTAGTTGATTTATTGCAAATGCAAGATTAACTGGACATACAGTCACCTCTAAGTGAGGGTGTAGAAATATATTGGACCTGGTACAAAGCCAAATCTACGGAAAAAGTTAAGGCGGTGCAACATGCACAAAATTATTAGTTTGAGAATAAGGATACAAAAGATTACAAAGCAAATATCCAGATTCCCCTTCATCAGAAGTGTGTCGCTATAAAGCATTAATCTGTCCCTACTCTATCACTAATGTGACATCCCTGCAAAGCATTTCACAAGACAAGATCAGTTAAGGTATCAGAGTGTGAAGCTTTCCTAATAATTCTCCCTAAATTAGGTGGGTCGCACAGCATAAAGCAACAGATCTCGTTCTAAGATGATCTCTCTCTCAAGGCAAGGCAGAAGTCCCAGGACACTATCCCTAGCTACGAGGCATCAATACCACAGGTAGTATTCCACGGTCCTTTGCGAATCACGCCATCCTGTTAGGCCACCATCTCATAGGTAACTTTCCACCAGGCAGCCATGCCCTTAAGCTTGGCGAGATGACCTTGATTCCAAGGGTTGCCCCAATGAGAAAGTGCAACAGTTGTCCACTTTCAGGTTCAACCCTCAATGTATCCTCTGCTCCCTAAGCCTAACTCCTAAAACAAAGACATTAGTATGAGGACTTCTTTCTTGCCTGAGTTAAGCTTGGCGCAGCTGTCCTTCATCTAGGTGGCGACTGCATTCATCCTGTTGTTGAAGTTGCTCTTGATGGCTGTGGGTTCATCTGTGAGGGAGAGAATAAGCTGGGTGTCGTCGGCATAGGAGATGATGTTCAGTCCATGGCTTCTGGCAATGGCTGCAAAGGGGCCATGTAGATGTTGAAGAGGGAGGATCCTTGAAGCCCTCTGCAGCTGATTTCAGTGGGTTCAGATGTGAACGGTGGAAATCTGACTCTCTGCGTTTGGCTAGTGCGTAAGGATTGGTTCCTTTCTGGGGCCTTGTTGCGATTACAGCGCTGTAGAGTCTTGCACAGAGGATGTGGTGGGAGACAGTGTTAAAAGCATCCCAGAGGTCCAGGAAAATGAGGCTGAAGTCTCCTCTCAGTTGAGGAGAGTACAGATGTCGTCTGTAGCGGTGAAGAGAGCAGTCTCTGTGCATTGGTTGTTCCTGAAGCCCGATTGGGAGAGGTCCAGGATGTTGTTTGTTTCAAGAAACTCAGAAACGTGGGCTTTGATCACTTTTTTGATTACTTTGGCTGGGAAGGGGAGTAGAGAGATGGGTGTGTAGTTCTTGAGTTACTTTGGGTCAGCAGAAGGTTGGGGGTTGATCTCTGCATGCTTCCAGTCTTTGGGGAAAGGTGCAGACTTTATGGAGAAGTTGATAGTGCAACAGAGTTCTGGTGTGATGAGGTGCTGGCTCTGTTCAAGATGTGGTGAGGGCAGGGATCTGAGAGGGCTTCAGATTGCATGCTCTTCATGATCCTGAAGGTGTCGTCAGAGGTAAGGGTAGTCCAGTTGATCAAGGTTTGCTGGGGGAAGGAGCCATTGGATGGAGTGGTTGTGGGTGGGGTGGGTGAGTCTCGGGTTGTGAAGCTGTTGTAGATGTCCATGATCTTACTGTGAAAGAAGGTGGCAAGGTTGTCACAGAGGTCTTGGGATGGGGAGATATCAGCTGTCTCTGTGCTGGGTTTGGTGAATTCTTTGACCATGGTGAAGAGTTCTTTGCTGTTGTGTGCATAGGCGTTGATGTGTTCCTCCATGTCTGCTTTCTTTGTTGTTCTGATGAGGAAGTGGTGTGCGAAGACGGCGGGTTTGAAGGCTGCGTGATGTGCCGTGATCTTGCTTCCCCTCTATCATTTTTCGAGCCATGTGCATGTGGACCTGGACTCTTAGAGGGCAGAGGAGAACCAGCTGGCTTTCTTTGAGTGCTGCTTGTCTTAGGGTTTCTTGAGGGGGGCCAGTGTGCTTGTTCTGTCTGTGATTCAGCTGTGAAGGTTGCGTGCTGAGGTGTTGGCATCCATGAATGTCTGTAGTGGGGTCTTGCTGAGGGAGGTGGTGAGCTGGTCTTTGGTGACCTGGTTTTAGTTGCTGCGAGGATCATATGCCACCACAGTATGTGTGGTGGCATATGGTGGGTATGTTGAAGGAGAAGTGAACACAGTGGTGGTGAGTCCATTGTGGTTCGGATGGGTGGCTGACGGAGATGTTATTGCTTGTGGAGAAGATTAGCTCAAGTGTGTGTCCTACTGAGTGGGTTGGCATTGTGAGCAGTTGTTTGAGTCTGATGATGGTGAGGTTCTCCAGTAGGGATGAAGTGTTGTGGTCCTCGAAGTTGTCCTGGTGGAAATTGAGGTCGCTGAGGAAGATGTAGTCCATTGAGGAGAGAGAGTGTTGAGTGATGAAGTCGGTTATGGTTTCGCTGAAGGGGGGGCAGGGTCCGGGAGGTCTGTAGATGAGGGTACCATGGAAGGTAGCGTTCGGGTTCATCTGGCTCTGGAAATGTAGGTGCTCTATGTTGGGTGAATGGTTGTCCAAGCTGATTGTGACACAGAGGGTGTCTTTGTGTATGACGGCGATGCTTCCTCCCGGTCGGTTGATGGAGTCCTTTTGGATGATTAATGCATACTGTTGTAAATTTCTTAAGTGAGCAGGACCTTCCTATTCTGAGTAAGGTTGTCAGTAGTTGTTTCTGGTGATTTACTTGTATACAGGCATTATGTCTCTGATGAATGTGCTCTCTATATACCACAATACCTTAATATTCCAGGTTTTAGCAATATTTTGTGAAACTTCATTTCAAAATGCACCTCGCTCAGATTCTAACATTACTAGGCTTTGGTTTATTTGGTAGACTCACTCTTACATAACCACCAATAATTCACTCAGTAGGGTGATGTTAATAGTCAACACCAACACTCTGAAGATTGCTTCAGCACCACTACTCAATCCTGGGGACCCATGGACTGCACCCAGGAGCTCTTGCTAAATCTTCAGGTATTGAGGTGAAGTGATGCCGGTGCAGAAGTCACCATCAGCTTCAGTGACAATCAGGATCTGCAGGCAGAGCTAAGGCTAAAGGGAGGTGGCTGCAGAGTGTTGAAAACATGCAGGGATGCCAGTAGCTGTGTTGGCTTTACAGGAGGGCAGTTAGCACAAGAACGTCTTGCGGGCCAAGAACAATGGGGAAGCTAGAAAATGAAAAGGCTGCATCGAGTCCAAAAGCTGGGGAGACCACAAGAACGTTAGGGCCAGAGAAAGTATACTGTGACACCAGAAGTTCAGGGACACAACGAGGCAAAGGAAGCCCACAACTCAGAAGCTACAAGGACGCTAGAAACTAAAGGAAGACCTTATTCCATGAGTTGAAATAACCAGGGCCTAGAGGGAACCCTCAGGCCAAGAGGTGTGTGGATACTAAGAATTTACGAGGGGCTTCCCTCAGAATAGGAGCAGCAATGACTGAAAGAACTAAAGAGAGGCTTCAGCCGAGGTGCTGCAGTGGAAACCAGAGGCTGTATTAATTGCCCAAGATCTGTCTGGAAGCTATGAGTTGCAATGAAGCTAGGAATCACAGGGACAGGATAGATCAGCATAGGTCACAGGAGCAGGTGACAACATAGTTGGACACTGGCCTAGACACTGCCTGAATGAATCGCTTCTGCTGGATGCTAAGGTTGTTGGTAGCTGGTGCTCTTCGAAGAAGGGGGTCACCTGAAAACACACTGCAAAAGGAGACTTAAAGGCAAGTCCAGGGGGGTCCCATTTGAGGGAGCAGTTTGCAAGGGACTCAGGACCATGAGAGCACAGCTGGTTCCTTGTCACCGAGGCAAGGCGGGCTAGGTGCAGAGCAGAAAAGTCAGCCGGGTAGCGCGTGTCAAGATGTTGTCGCGGTCAGGAGCAGGAATCTTGTAGTGGTGATTTTGGGACCGCTGTGCCACTCACAAAGTGGGTCTTAGGGGTCTCGACATGCTTCATTAGGTGCTTGCTTCCTGTATAGTTGAAGTCTGGATTGGACTCTTCGTCTCAGTAAATGCTGCAGAGGGACTGATAGTATGGGTAATGGTGTGACACAGCTCCAGTAGGTAGGTTCTGGTGTCTCCAAACGTGGAGGAGAGGTATATCTGACACTGTGGATCTGATGTACCTCTTTTGGTTTGGGTGCTGAATCAGAGTTGCCAGGAAGCAGCAAGTTGACAAAATTGGATTCTGCAGTTTGGTGCTAGCGAGATGCAGGGAAGCAGTACCTCCACTCCAAGGGAGGTTTGGGGGGGGGTTTGTAGAAGGCTGTAGGATCTCTGAGGTTCTGGGAGACCTCACAGATGCAGGACAAGATACCACACCATGATTGTTAAGTCCTTAAGGCAGCAGGAAGGGCTTGACACCAATTTTCTGTAGCAGGGCTTCAGTACTCTGGTCAGCAGCTCTCTTTGTCCTTTTCCTCTTCTTGGCCATCAAATCTAAATTCAGAGTCTAGGGATGCCACCGAAATACTAACTTAGGGGGTGACACATAATAGCCAATGGGCTAACTACCTTTAATGGAGTCTACCCTCTCTAAGTGACCACTTCCTGCGGAAAGGGGCACTACTCTGACCCTAATTTTCTCATTTTCTTCGAAGCCAAGATGCAGGGAAGTGAAAAGTGGCTCCACATTGCATGCCCCACCTTAGGGTTGGTGCTGGCTGAATGGGAACCCACCTCCTAGTTTACCAAATGTTCCTGCCTGCCCTCCCACTAAATGTGGAGCAGGAATGGTGGGTTGACATCCTCCATTAGCTGGAGCTGCTTGGGTCAAATTTCAAAGGTGACATTGCCTTTGAAGCTTCCCGCCTAGGAAGGCCATCCTGGCCCCTTAGAACACTGGCTCTTACCCCATGAGGTCATGAACATGCCTGGTGGTGGCAGGCCGGCCAAGAATAGTCAGAGATCACACAAGTGCTTGGTAGATTTTCAGGGGACCCTCTGAAGGGTTTCCATATGTGAACATCGTAGAATACAGTGAAGCCATCATGGAGCTAGGAAAATGAAAAGTATGCAGCTCATTCACTCTCTATGGCTTTCCTGTGCGCTTATAATATGCAAGAATGGCTCAGTGATTGTAGGGTCATATCTGCTCATGCAGATCTGTCCACACACAGAGAATATAGTGCACCGTGCATTATGACTATAAGGTTTGCAGTAGGGGTGACTTACCCATACCTCATGCAGTGTATTCGGGAAGAATATATGATGGTACCCCACATGTCAATACTACGCATACCATTACAACGCATTTGTAACAACGCAAGTGCTGTTACATCACATATGTCTTTACCACGCATACCATTACAACACAAAGGCATGCATAGTACATGCATACACTTGGTAAAAGTGGTAATGGTGAGTATGTTTTTTTATATATATATTCACTGGAAAAACCATAGGTTTCAGGGGCGTTATGGTTAGCTGGACATTTCTTTCGTCCAAAGCCATTGAAATCCCCCCGTTATAATTAATTCTGCTTACTTTAACTTGCGCGCCCGCAAAGTACTGCTGATGACATCACATATTACATCACTCATGACATGGTCAGTGACATCACTCATGACATCACTGATGACATCTCTAAAGACGTCACTAATGACATCATTGATGACATCATCCATTGAATGTGTGTTTTTCTGAAAATTAAATATGTTTTATATATGTATATCTCAAGGTCGGTGGAAGAATAAATGGGTATCTAAGTGTCTAAATGGATGATTTTTTTGTAAAATTGATTGTATAATGGACTGATTAACTGCATCTTAGTGAATACATGGGTTAATCAGTAATGTTTAAATATGTAAATATCTGTATCAGTCTCTCACTTTGTGTATAAGTGACTACATGGGTTGGTGAGTAGCTACACGAGTGTCTATATGGGTTATTACTTGGTTTTTCGAGTATCAGTATGAGTGTCTGAGTGTCTGTATGGTTCAGTGAAGGGTATTACTTAGTGCATAGATGCATGAATGAGTGTGTCACTGTTTGTGTGTGTTGAAGACAGTATGTGTGCAGGACTGTATCGGTGGATGAGTATGTGTATGGGTGTGTTAGCGAGTGAATGACTGTCTCAATAGTGTCTGTTAGAACTGTGATTTCTGGTTGGCTAAGGCTTGCGCCAAAGCCAGGCAGAAACCACCACTCTAGTCAGGGCAAGGGAGTCACACGCCAAGATAACCCCTGCTCTCCCCCTTGGTAGCTTGGCACGAGCAGTCAGGCTTATCGCAGAGGCAATGTGTAAAGCATTTGCGCACACACACAGCAACAACATCCCAGGGATACTACAGAAGGAACTCCACACAAGGTTATATAAAAATAGCCTTTGTATTCTCAAAACACATCAGATGGTAATCACACAATATACATTGTGCCAATCGGCATGGGCAATATTCACAAGGGATTATTTACACAGGACAGGGCCACGTGGGCCACTGTCAGGATCAACACTTATCAGAAATTGGTACAAGAAAATAGATCATAAACCTACAACCAGTAAGTACTGGTATTCACTGTACTTCACCTCAACCTGTAACATAAACTGCATTATATACAGTCACCTCAGGCGCGAATTACATTCTGCGCCAACCTCACCAGTATAAACACATTATGCCATCTCTCACTAGTCTAAACCCATTAGACCCTACCTCCTAAGTATAACTCACATTAGGGGCGCAAATCACAATGTGAAATATCATCTAACTAGCATAACCACAAGAAATGCAAAATAACCACATAATCATAAACCTCAGTTTAGAGGTATCAGATACAGGGTGCGCAAAACATACTATACACAATACATTTCCTAGCACCACATCACTCTAGCACATCAATCACATTAGGGCCTTGCGCCCTAGCATATACCAGCCCCCTGGCCAACTGGCCATCTCAAGAAGGGGCTCAAATGCCCTGTGTCCAGAATGTCAGGGCGAGCTGCCAATGCAACACCAGTTAGGGGTGCGCCATCTGCGTAAGCCTAAAAATTGCAGCTGCCCACTACTTGCTGGGCAGCTGAGAACAAGAGCAGGGCCTAAATGCTGCAGCTGGCACTAAGTGCTGCACAGCTGTGGGAGGCCAACGTAGGTCAAATGAGTGCGCCTCACTTCTAGATTCACAAAGACCTGTCCCCTGACGAGAAATGCCTAAACGGTGCAGCTGACCACTACTTGCTGGGCAGCTGTGAACTGTAAACAGCGGCATTGGCTCTCACTGGCCCTAGGAATAAAAACTGCACCACATGCTAGAGCCATCTGGCTCTAAAGACAAATAGTGTGCACATTGGAGCCCTCTAGGCTCTAGGACAAATGTGCCCATCGCTGGAGCCACACGGGCTCTTAAAAGACACATGCCCCCTTGAACACACTGGCTCCTGTAATAATTGGGCACACAATAGAGAAAACGCACGGGCCCCCAAGTACTGTGAAGCGCATGGGCGCCACAAATAATATTGCCCCCATGGAGCCACACGGGGCCCTTAAAATAATGTGCTCCAAGCCCCTCATGGGGACTCTAATATCAATGGGGGCCCATTGGAGCAACATGGCTCTAAAGCAATTATGCCTCGAGGGCACTGGCGCTAAAAATCAACTTGCCCCATAGAGCCACATGGGGCTCTGCGAGAATCCTGCCAAGTCAATGGGGCATCCCGCACCGGCGGGCCTGCGCAGGAAATGCGGCGAGCATGTCCCCTGCCCAGCCCTTACTCACCGGGGCAACATGCGGGGTTCCGTCTTCGTTACCGGAGTCCTGCAGGGAATGCTGCTCCAGACTGCTCCTTCACGCGGGCGCCTCGGTGGTGTAGCGGGCGGGGCTCTCCCTTATGTTGGGGAGCCTCGCTGGCTGCTTCAGCAGGTCTCACAGGCATCGCACAGGGTCAGGCTTTCTCCTGTGGCCGGTACTGCGGGGCTACCTCTTTGCTCTTGGGAGCCTCGCGTCTTCACCGGTGCCGACCTTTCTCTCGCAGGGCTTCCTTTCCGTCCTGGAAGCCCCGCCCATGTCTCAACCAGGGCTTGCCTGGCTTCCAGGTAGCGCTCAGCGCGGCCCAGGGGAAATCCTTCCCCTGCTCGGCTCGGGCCGCAGTGGTGAAAACACCGAGTGGGCACCCGCTCCAGATTTAAGTCAGTTTCCACAGCGAAATGAGGGTCAGGCTCCTTCTAGATCAACAATACACCGCGGGGTGGGCACCTGCTTAAATAAATGAACAATCAGCTGCAATAATCGGGGTGGGCACCCAAAATATAAATAATTAAATAAGCGGGGTGGACCTCCACAGTGGAGACTTTTTCGGGGGAATCCCTATGCCGTGGATTCCCTCAGGGCAAGGGGCAGCTCAGCGTTGGCAAGCAAAAATAACGCGCTCCTCCGGGCAAAGCGTTGTGCTGTAGGGGAGAGCACTCTCAGGGCACTACAGCAACAGAAGGGTCCTGTAGGAAGAGGAAACACAGCGCTACCAAGGAACAATCAACCCTTGGCAAAGGCAGAACAAGGGAACAAGGTCCAGGTAGTCCACCAGGCATCCATGGGCAGGTCAGGGCCCTGGGACGCAAGACTTCCCCAGGGCCCCAGCAGCAGCACGCCCCTGGTTGTTTCAAGTGTCAGAACAAGAACATTTTCATGGGGTCACAGCCCCTTTTTATACACATAAATCCTTTGTTTCCAAAGGTGCAGGCAAGGGGCGAACCAGAGCACTTTGTTTTTCTCACCCCCTCTGCCTATTCACAGAGTGGGTCAGGGACATCAGACACACCACGGGGGTGGAGCCAGCATTGTGGAGGGAAGGCCCAGCCCTATTCAGGTCCCAGGTGTACTCCTCCATTCCATCAACATGCAGATCTCTCCATTCACCACCAGGGAAGACCCATACTGGCTCCTGGAGCCAGGCACACCAGCCAGCTCCAGCCAATCACAAGTCAGACAGTCAATTCACATTTACGGCACAGACATGCCAACTTCTAGAAGTGACACTTCCACACTAGACACAATAAATTCGCACACATCATCGCACAGCATTTAATCATACGAGTTTGCACATACCAAACTCGACCATGCATTCCTAAGGGAGGGCAGGCCACTCTCACCACACATACACAGAGAGCGCATGCACTTTACACTGGACCACAGTGAAAAAGTGCGCTGAGGCCTAAAATCACCAACACCAGGTTACAGAAACAGGCTAGGCAAATGCAAAACGTTTCAACAGTGTCTTTATAAGTAACTACATATATTTCAAACTAGTATATGTGAGCATTGGTGTATATAAGTGAGTATATATGAGAGTGAGAGATTGGAAGAGTTTCTGTATGAATAAGTATTTAAACGAGTAAGTATGTGTACGTTTCTGTAGAAGTAAGTGTGACGGAAACCTATGGTTTTTTAAGTGAATTTCAAAGGTTTTTTAAATGCTAGTTTCTTACTATGCCTACAGAGGTAGGACATGCGAAGAAAGAAGAAAAAATTCACAGAAAGAAAAAAAGAATGCAGAAAGAAGCAATAGAAAGCCTCAAAGATGAAGAAAAGTGCAGGAAGAATCAAGACATGTGAACAAAGAACCAACAAAGGAGCAGAAAGAGGCCTTGTTACAAAATCATCCTTTGCCCAAACCTTTTTCAGAGGAGTACTGGTGTTAACTGACTCTGGTTAACCAGGCTTAGAGCCAGTGGTATGCTAAAAGACACTTAGAAAACAGTAAAAACACCTACATACACTAGGGAACACTATGCTTTGGGATACCCTTGTGATTAGCATGCCCTCCTCTGTAAGCCCCTAGTACATAAAAGGGCAGGGGGATTAAAACTAACTCTTAAAAAACGCCACAGGTGCTTTTGCAAACTGGTGTAGGGAGGGGGAGAGCCTGAGGTGAGATGTGTGCAAAAACGCCCTGTGGGCCTATTAAGTTGGGGGATAAAGTCCCCTTGAATCCTGAGGGTCCCTAGGGGCAAATTAGCCCCCACTAGGTACCTCCAGTAAGCGCCATTGCAGAGAGGTATAAAAAGTGGCACAGCCTACACCACCTCTCTGAACGCAGCACAGTGGTGCTTACTGGAAGCACCTGGTGGGCAAGTTGGCCCCCAGGGTCCCTCAGGATTGAAGGGGAATTATTTCCCCAACTTAAAACGTGCCACAGGGCGTGTTTGCACATGTCACCTCCGGCCCGTCCCCTCCCTTCACCACTGTGCACACGCGCCCTGAGGCACGTTTTAAGTTGAGGAATTAATTCCTCTTCAATCCTGAGGGTTCTTGGGGGAAACTAGCACCCAGGGTACCTCCAGTAAGCACTACAGAGCTGTGTTGCAGAGAGGTGTAAACAGGGGCGCATCCTTTGAACACCTGTCTGCAACGCAGCTCCCTGGCGCATACTGGAGATACCTGTTTGGCTAGTTGGCCCTCAGGGACCCTCAGTATTGAAAGAGAATTAATTCCCCAACGTACAACTCAACACGGGGCATGTTTGCACAATGGTGAAGGAAGGGGCCGTGGCCTGAGGTGACATGTCTACAGACACGCACTGTGGTGCGTTTTAAGTTGGAGTATTAATTCCTCCTCAAACCTGAGGGTCCCTGGGGGCCAACTAGCCCACTAGGTACCTCCAGTATGCGCCAGAGAGCTGCGTTGCAGAGAGGTGTTCATAGGCCATGCCCCATTTTACAAAACTCTGCAATGCAGCTCCGTGGCGCTTACTGGAGGTACCTGGTGGGCTAGTTGGCCCCCATGGACCCTCAGGATTCAAGAGGAATTCATTCCTCAACTTAAAATGTGCCATAGGGCGTGTTTACACACATGTCAGCTCAGGCAATGCGTCCTCCCTTCACCACTGTGCAAAGGCGCCCGTGGTGTGTTTTAAGTTGGGGGATTAACTCCCCTTGAATCCTGAGGGTCCCTTGGGTGCAACTAGCCCACCAGCTACCTCCATTAAGTGCCACAGAGCAGCGTTGCAGAAAGGTGTAAAAATGGCCATGGCCTCAGAACACCTCTCTGCAATGCAGCCCCCAGGCGCACACTGGAGGTTCCTGGTTGGCTAGTTGGCCCCAGGGATCCCCAGTATTCAAGGGGAATTCATTGCCCATCTGCAAATGCACCAGTGGGCGTGTTTGAAGAGTGCTGCAAGGAGGGGGCATGGCCTCCGGCGCAATGCCGGTCTTTTTATTTTTTTTAATATTTAAGAAGGGGGCTGTGTGGCCCCCCTTCTTTTTTTAATTTATTGGAATTAAACAATGAAAAACTTTGGAAGGGGGCCCGTGGCCCCCCTCCTGAGGCCTTAATCCCCCAGGGCATGGCCTTTTTAAAAAAAAATCTTTTGGAGGGGGGCTGTATTGCCCCCCTCCTCTGGCCACTAATGGCCCCAGGGACCCTATCACCCGGGGCCGGCCTTTGTTTTTTTTTAATTAAAATTTTGGGGAGGGGGCCTCGTGGCACCCCTCCCGGGCCACTTGTAGCCCAGGGGACGCCATCCCCCGGGGCTGGCCCTCTCTGAGTTGGGGACCGTGGAGGGTCCCCAATCCCCCCATGGTCCCGCCGGCTCCCTGCCTCCTGTGGGAGCCAGCATTGCTTTTCCACATGGGGAGCTGCTAAGATGCAACTCCCCGTGTGGAAAAGCAATCGACTTTAGTTTTTGGAAGAGAGAGCAGGTTTCCTGCTCTCTCTTCCAAAAACCAAAGCAGTTTGCTATGGCAAGGCGGGAGCCGCGAGGCTCGCGCCCTGCCATAGCAAACTATAGTGTCCTGGGGTGGACACCCCGGGACACTGCAGGGGTCAGTCCTGGGGGTGGCGGTCCCCAGGGCCATCACAGACTCCAGGAGGGGGACCACGCGGCCCCCCTCCCAACATTTTCAAAGCCCCGGGGGGTGCTGGTCGCCGGGGCTTGGCGGTCTTTAATGGACCCCCAAATTTAAAGACTTATTGCCCCGGGGAGGTGGTGGTTCTTGGGATGTGTGGGGGGTGCTCAAGCCCCCCACACAGGTTTATTTGTTTTTTAAAGGCACGGGGTGGCGGTCCCCGGGGCAGTGGGGGCCTGTTTGCCCCTGCTACACAATTATTTAATTAAAGCCCCGGGGGGTGGCGGTCCCTGTGGCTTGAGGGGGTTTGGATGCCCTCCACGTTAAAAATTAAAGCCCCGGGGGTGGCGGTCCCCGGGCTGTGGGGGGTTGGGAGCCCCCCATGTATTTTTGTAGCCCCGGGGATGGCGGTCCCCGGGTATGGGGGGGGCTGTGAGCCCCCCCACATAATTTGAAAAGCCTCTGAGCCCCCCTTACAATCAAAATATTGCCCCCGGGATTTGGCCTACCCGGGGGCCAAATAGTAATCAAGCATGGGACCCGTGCTTAGTTTTTTTTTCTTTGCCCGAATCCAGGGATCCTCCACGGATTTTCCTGTTTTAAAAAAATATATATATATATTATTTTGGCCCTGGGGGTCCTTGTGGGACCCCCTAGGCAGGCCTAGGGGTTTAGGGTGTTTCTACCCTGCCCCCTTTTCGTGCTTTGTGCATTTCTTTTACCGATTTCTTGTGCCAGGGTTCTACTGAGGCACAAGAGTGTTGACAGACAATTAGCATACAGCTTGTGATCTGGAGGGTGCGCGAATGCTCCTCAGCCATAGATATATAAAGATTTTCTCAACAACTACTGAACGGATTTGCACAATTTAACAAAAAGGGTACTTTCTGAACCAAGGGCTACCTTTTTGCCAAATTTGGTGCAATTCCGTTCAGTAGTTCGGGGTGTAGTCGTGTCTAAAGTTTCCTATGGGAAATTGCATGGGGAAAACACGTTCTGGGACCCTCTTTTTTTCTCGGCCCCGCTTGCTGAATCACCCCAAAACTTTTAAGATAGGAGCAGGCCAGAGAGCCCCACGAGTTTTAAAAATGTTGCGAAGATTCGTCAACCGTTGAAGAGAAAATCAAAAGTTAAATCACAAATATATATAAATTATTATACATATCTATGGCCGCTGAGGATCCATGCACCCTACGGGCACCGTCCCGATCACGCGCTGAATGCTAATTGTCAACATTCCAACCAGGAAGTGTTGGCAGCCATTTTGTGCCTCGGTAGAAGCGAGGTTGAAGAAATCAGTGGAACAAGTGTGCAAAACGTATAAAGAGGGCAGGGTAGAAATGCCCTGATCCTCTGGAGCTCCTTAGGGGGTCCCACAAGGACCCCAGGGCCCAACAAATTATTATTATTATTTTTTTAAACGGCAAAATGCGTGCAGGGTGCGCAGATCCTGCCGTAAAAAAATAAATAAAAACGAAGCGCCGGCTTCTGCACATTTTTAATAATTAGAGCCCCGGGGGCAAAAATATTAAATTTGATGGGGGTCCAGATGGGCCCCCCTGCCCTGGGGACCGCCACCCCATTGGGTCTACAAAATAAATGTGTGAGAGGGCTTAAAGGCCAACCCCCAGCAAAATACATGGGTGGGGGGTTCAAAGGACCCCCCCTGGCCCGGGGACCGCTACCCCCCTGGGACTTTGAAAAAAATTGGTGGGGGGCTCAAAGGCCCCCCCAAGCCCCAGGGACCACAACCCATGAGGCTTTGTATGTTGTGTGAGGGGGGCCGTGTGGCCCCCCTCCTAGAGCCGTCGAGGGCCTTGGGGACCGCCACTACCAGGGACAGCTGCTACAGTGTCTCGGGGTGCCCACCCCGGGACACTGCTGTTTGCTATGGCAGGGTGGGAGCCAAGGCTCCCGTCCTACCATAGCAAATTTGGTTTGGATTTTGAGAGAGGGAGCAGGGAAACCTGCTCTCTCTTTCAAAATGCAAACCATGTTGCTTTTCCACACGGCGAGCTGCATGTCAGCAGCTCCCCATGTGGAAAAGCAATGCCGGCTCCCAAAGGATG
Source organism: Lissotriton vulgaris (assembly GCF_964263255.1). NCBI lineage: Eukaryota > Metazoa > Chordata > Amphibia > Caudata > Salamandridae > Lissotriton > Lissotriton vulgaris. The sequence goes on along the minus strand of NC_141696.1, from coordinate 135,025,875 downwards.
CGGGGAGCCGCCTGGGACCATGGGGGCATTTGGGCTCCCCCCAAGGTCCCCAACTTTGTATATAGGCCCGGGGGATAGGGTCCCCGGGGAGAATAAAAATTTGTGGTAGGTGCTAATTTTTTTTTCATTAAAATTAGGAGTCTCTAAGTTTTGGAATGTCCACAATCTTGTCTCCCACTTAAATAGCCACAAAGTATTTAGTGAAGACCACACTGTGAAGAGTTTCACAAAATGTGAAACAGCAGTGTCTGATTGGGATCGCTAAAGAATTGTCCACTGACGAGCACAGAGTAGGCAAATTGTACAAGGGGTTTTCTAACGCCAGTGGCTGCTGCTCGCGCCCTCTATTGTGGTTAATTCGAAGAGTTTTGTACTCCTTTTGTTCCTAATGTACACAGCACTCCGTCTTTTCTGTTTGCTTTCCCCTCTGTCATCCAGAGGTCCCTGGAGAAATATGACGGCTTCCCTACAGTCAGCACCTCTGAAAAGCTAGAAGAGCTGGTAAAGAGTCAGCCAGGGTATTACACTTCCCGTCATACAACTCAGTACTGAGAATGGCATAAAGTGGAATCAAGAATATGCAGAATTTAGGGTCGGAGTGGGACAGAAAATATGCGCAGGCAGCAAAGTAAAAGTTGCCCTTATTAGTGAATTAGTCAGCTAGAAAATAAACCAATGTATGCAAATAGAGGCACCTTTGAATTTGTAAAGAACGCTGTATAATTACTTTTAAGATATGTAAGTCCTCATGAATTCGAGTTTGCTGTAGATAATGTTTGGTTCAATACTAGGGAAATCAACAGTGAATACCAGCTCATAAAGTACGCCAACAAACAGCCCAAAAAATTGTCACATACTCTGACCTGTCAGAGCAGCCCATCACTACTTGATCGCCCTACAGGCCTGTCCGAGCCTGGCAGCCTTGGCATTCTGCACGCTGACATTCAGTTATGTACAGAAAACAACGATCCTTGCTAGAGGAAAAAATCAAAACAAGTAATAAATATAGAACAGAGTTGATTCTGTATGTACTCTCCAGCCGGATAGTGCAATTCTATTGGTATAAATAGATTTTTGGCACGGAACAATTGTAATATCCAGTGGAATACAATCCTGTATCCGAAGCAAAACAATATACAAAGTGTGACAAGGTGACAAGGTGACAATTTATATAAAAAACAAACCACATACAAATAAAGTCAGGCGGAACAGAAAACCTTGCTTGTTCTTAATTGTAATAAATGGACAAGCATGATAAATAGCGACAACCGTAACACATATAAAAAGAATTGTTTGTGTAAAAGGTGTTTTTTAAGGTCGACGACGTTTCGATCCCATTCAGAGAATAACTGGGATCATCATCAGGACAGTGATACTGTTAGCCCGAAATATCATTTTTTACATAACTACAAACCACATTGAGAATCACATTGAAAAATGAGGAAGGAAGGGAAAGGGAAAAAAGAAAATATGATAAGGGTTTTACTGGGTTGCTTCCCAATTGGCAAAGTGCATTTCAGAATAAATACTGTGGACACTTGTGATTTGTTGTGAGTCATGCATATCACTCATGATAATAGGTTAAGTGACCACGGACGAGAGCGATATTTGCAGGTAAGGGGGGAAGAATGAAATTGTCCTTACGGTATTCAAATTAACGCCATGCGGAAAGTCAAACGCAATTGCATTTCAAAATACTGTGGACGTTTGTGGTAAATCATGCACATCACTCGTGATAATAGATTAAGTGACCATGGACGAGAGCGATAATAACAGGTATTCGTGGAAGAATTAAATTATCCTAAACGGATTCCAGTTAGCGCATTGGCCCTGAGAATTGGTAATGGAATTCTCTTTGGAACTAGGAAAGATGGTGATCCTTGCTGGTAACGGTGCCGGCAACTACCTGAATGTGGAAGCCTGTGCAGGGGGTCCCGAAGAGAATAGCCGTCATAAGGGAAACTGTGGGGAGCCAAAGCAGTTAACAGGCTACGGGAGGCGCTTGGGAAGGAATAGCAGTGGTGTGGGCTGAAAACGGTGCTCATAGGGCAAAGCCGGCGCAGTAGTAAACGGATTAACTGGGAGACCAAGGGTCTAAGAGTGTGCTGGTTTACCTTTGGAGTCATTAGCGCCAACCCAGGAGGCAAGGACACAATGGTCCTGGCGGGGATTGAACCGGCTATGTTTGGTATCAATGAGGTTGTAGTCCCTGTGAAAATAAATATTGTAAGCGGGGAAATGATCTGCGTATAAGGCACGGGGGTAAGAAGGGGTCTGCTTTCTGGTGGAGTGGGGGAAAATAAACAATGTAAACCGAGAAATGAGCTTCATATAAGGCATGGGGGTAAAAAGGGGTCTGCGGTCTGGTGAAGTAGGGGAGGAGGAGTACCTGAGAGAAACACTTGGACAGCTGGACGCGGTGGTCCTGGTGGGGTTTTGAAGAACGGCGTATGCCGGATTGCCTGTTAAGAAAAAAGACGGGGCTTTAACCAACTGTAAAATTGAAATACGGGAAGGTCCTAGGGAAAGTATAGTAGTGTGGGCCTTACCTTAAGGAAGAGTGATTACTGGCGATGCTGGGTGGCAGGGTATGCACCTGTTACAACGCAATTTTTACTCCGCACTACCACTACAACGCAGGCATTACAACGCATACCGTTACAACGCATTGCGCTGGGGGGCGCTCTAGGATAAGAGGTAAGTTTAATTTACTATCCAACACCTTCCCTAGGGTCCACGGGGAATGGAGTTAGAATAGTAAATTATACTTACCACTATCCAGCACCCCAAAGCGCTATGCGTTGTAGCGGTATGCGTTGTAAATACCGCGTTGTAATGGTATGCGGAGTAAAAGTATGCCTTGTAACGACATACATCCGGGTGGCAGGGGGTCTGAGAATTGAAATTTGAGAGCGTGGTGGCTCAATGTGAGTTATCTGAGATACGTTGGCTGACGGTGTGTATGCAACCGCGAGGCTACAGTGAGGGCCGGGAGAGTAGTGCGATAGGACATGAAGTCAGTATCATGTTATTATCCATCTTGGGTGTGGGTAATGGGCCCGGGAAACAGTGTTAAGTACATGTGAATCAATAGAGTCATGCATGAAAAGGTATAAACGCAATTAAGTGACGCATAATTTTAAATAATACAAACGGTTTTTATAGATGTATTTAACCAAAAACAATTGCATAATTTACTGTAAAAAAGTAGAGTCAGAGTGTGGTTGAGAAACCACCTATTTCAATTACATCTGTGCATATAGCTTGACAGAAGGCAAGAGCAGACAATGATTTCACAGAAGGGTGGTCCAGTCAGTAGCACCAACCAGTATCTTCTTAGTAAAACTTTGAGCTCCGGCACTTATTCTTTTACAAATAAGTACTGTCTTAATGTCACATGTGAATTGGGCACGGAAGGATACAGAGACGTTTTGCAGTCTAGGAGAGCGCCACCTTCCCGGGTATTGTTTATTAATTTTTTGGGGATTTCGAGGCCAACTTAAGTCCAGGGATTATCATACTCCGGGTCTTTATTTAAATATGCAGGGTGGGCCTCCGCAGTCCCTGAAGCCTCGGTGGTCCTAGGCAGTGCCTTATTTGTTCAGTAATCACACGGGCAGTACTTATGCTGTTATAAAGTGATACACTCATGGAACATTTGCAGTTGTAGAATTATTTTTTGTAGGTGCACTCTAATGTTAAATAGTGTTGTACTTAAAATCTTCTATAAACAGATGATTATCACAATAAATAATAGTCAAGTGTTGTCAGAAAAAGAAGACCTATACAGTCATTTAACTTTATTAAAACAAAAATAAATAGAAATGTAACTTTAACAGAACGGTATAATAAAGAAAACGTGGGTTGGACTCCAGTGGAAGGAGCATAGGAAACCTGCAAGACAAAAATGAAACATAAGTATGTGTGCTATGTGGAAGAGGTAAAGAAAGCTAGTTCGAATGAAAGGACCATAGTGAAAATGGAAGGGAGGGGCATTGGGTGGAAGGGAGATAGGGATGGAGAGTTAAAAGAAGATAGGAAGGAGAAGACGGAGCGTCGGCCTATTGCATTCAGCCCTTAGTGTTTACCCTCCGTCACCCATTTGTCTAGGACACTGGGATCTGCAAGAAAGAGTGTGGTTTAAGAAGTCCTTAAAATCAAATACATGAAGTCAGATTAAGGGCCATATTATGAAGGAAGGGCGATAACATTAGAGCCGCTTTAGCAGCAGGAAACCACAGCTAAAGCGGCGATAAGGGGTTCATAATATGCTCTTGTGAATTCCCTTAGAAGCTCAGGTTTTGGTGTGAACCTGAGTTTCTATGGGAATTCACAAGGGCATATTAACAACCCTTTATCGTCGCTTTAACTGTAGTTTCTTGTTGCTAAAGTGGTGATAATGTTATCGCCGTTCTTTGATAAGATAGTCCTAAATTATTAGTTACGAGAAAATCACTTGCATGTACCTTTGCACCTAGGGTGCTGCACCCAAATCCCTTCCCCCGCTCTGTGCTCAATTGTAGATCGTGCACACCGAGGCTTCACTGCTTACCTGCCACCAGCGAGAACTGGGGTACATTTGTACGGTTGATCAGGCCTCCAAAATGTAACGGTGTTTTGATACTGCCATGGAAGGTTTTAGAATGCTCAGGGCATCATTGCGGGAGTGAGTTCCCGCTCAGCCCCTTTTCAGCCAATCAATGAATTTCTGTAAAGGGAGAAATCATTTTAGGGAGGAAACGTCTGGAGGTAAATTTGGATTTATTTTAAGCTTGATAGAAAATAGGAGTTGAGTGCATCCTTCGTTTTTTAAGTACGATCAACAAACTGTTAGTGGTAATCGTGGTTCAAAGAGGAGTTGGAGTGCACGACAATACACAAGGTTAAATAATAGTATGCTATGGTAAGGTTTACACACATAGGAATAGAGCGCATGCTAGAAGCATAATGTTCGTGTGTAATGCAGTGGCGGGAGCCTGTGTCCATGTACACTCTGTAAGGAGCTCACTACAGTGTCCTACAGGTCCTTAAAATTAGACCGATGTGACTGTATGAGGTCAGAGATCGCATCATTACGGACGGCAACATCACTTTTTCGCACATGCGCACTCAGGGCGATGCACCCCACCCCTCCCGCAGAACCGTATTCAACGGGTGTCTGTAGGGCAGCACTGCCGTAGGCTCAGGCCTACCTTATGGTACAGATGGTCTTTAAAATGAGACAGAGATGTGACTGAATGAGGTCAAAGATCACATCATAACACTTGGCAAAATCGCTTATTCGCATGTGCCCAGTCTGGCTGATGCATCCCACCCCTCTTGTAGCACCGCGCTAAAGAGGTGTCTGTAGGGCAGCGCTGCCTGCTGACTCATGTCTACATTACTTTCAGCAGGTCTTTAAAACGAGACACAGATGATCCTGAATGAGGTGAGAGATCACATCATTATGCACGGCAATATCATTTGTTCGCACATGCACAGCAACGCTGTTGCACCTCACCCATCTTGCCGCACCGCGTTCAATTGGAGGCCCTTTACACTTAGGCCGCTCTGCTTACCTGTTGTCATTGTTGTGTGAGCAAACACTACAGGCAGCAGAGCTCACAACTTGAATTCAGCTTTGGATTTACACTGCGCATAGTCTCAAATTCAGCCTTGATTTTTTAAATGTAGAGAGAATTGTAAGCTATATCCTCGATTTTTTTTAAGAAGAAGTGACAAAAAGCATTCCTCAATGTGTATGTTAGCTACTGCCTTCAATCTGCACTGCGGACAGCAGGGTTCACAACTCGAAAAGAGAAAGAGAAACAGTGTGAGAGAGAGGAACAGAGAGAGAGAAAGAGTGCGAGAGAGGAAGAGAGAGCGAGAAAGAATGAGAGAGAGAGATGAAGAGGGAGAGAAAGAGAGAAATTGTGAGAGAGAGAAAAGAAGAGATGGAGCAGGAGAAGAAGTGTTGACACTGGAGAAAATCTTTGCAGCTCACCTTTCTGCCTCCGGTGTGTGTCCAACCACTTGCCGGGTCATAGTGCACCCTCTAGTTTGGTGATCTGAAAGATAGTATTGAATTAGTAATTGCAGAGTACATACAACTGCACACGCATATTTCTCAATTACGCCTCTGTGCACCCAGGCTGCTGTACCCCATCAACTCCCACTGCAAGGAGGTGTTGGTGCGCTCTTTTGCTCCCAGAGTGCTGTACCCCATCCATTCCCACTGCCCAGCGGTGACTTCCCAATACTGCGCACCCAGATTGCTGCACCCCATCCACTCCCAGTGCCCGGAGGTGAGTGCCAGTTCATACTCACCCAGACTGATGCGTCCGATCCACCCCCACGGCCCAGAGGTAATTGTCCGTTCCCGCGCATCCAGACTGTTGCACCCATGCCCTCCCACTGCTTGGAGGTGACTGTCCATTCCTGCGCACCCAGACTACGGCACCCTATCCACTCCCACTGCTCGGAGGTGAGTCACCGTTCCTGTGGACTCAGACTGCTGTACCACATCCTCTCCCAGTGCTCGGAGGTGATTGCCCGTTCCTGCGCACCCAGACTGCTGTACCCCATCCATTCCCACTGCGTAGCGGTGTTTGCCCGGTCCTGTGCACTCAGGCTGACGGCAAAAGCTGATCACACGCACAAGCCTATGGCCAGCCCTAGGTACCCCAAAACCCAAACCCCCCCATAACCCTAAAAATACCCCTACAACCTAAACAAACCCTAAAATTACCCTGAGCACCCCAAAACACAAACCCACCCTGAACCCTAAAAATACCCCTGCAACCACAGCACCACAAACTGCCCTAAACACTAAAATTAACCTGAGCACCCCAAAACCCAAACTTACTCTGAACCCTTAAAATACCCCTACACCCCAAAACCCAAACAAACCCTGAGCCCTAAAATTAGCCTGGGCATCCCCAAAGCCCAAACCCAGCCTAAAATTACCCTTGGCACCCAAAAAACTAAGTATGGGCCGAAAATTCATTCCGCACGCGGAATTTGCGGATTTTCCACAATTTCGCGATCCGCAAATCTCCCGAAATTGCGGCAAAATCCTCGAATCCGCGGGTGCGACAAATTTTGTTCAGGAAGCACTTACAGGGTTACAGCAGGTGCCCAAGTTGAAGCTAATTTCTTTATAACCATTTACAAAATGGTTTCAGAGAAATTAGCTTAAACTTGGGCACCTGCTGTAACCCTGTAAGTGCTTCCTGAGCGGCGCCTCCTTGTCTACTTGCATCTATTCTCTGACCCTGCTCTGACCCTCGAAGCAGGGTCAGAGAATAATTACAAGTATGGTATGATGCTCCTGCAACAGGAAGCACTTACAGATATAAAACAGTAGCGTTTTAATCAGCCCAAAACATTAGTGAGCACGGTCGAGGCCTGGCAAGTGTGCTTTAACCCCATATCTTCCGTAGAAAATTTGCTGTAATACTTAAGGGAGGACTTTGCATCCATGAGTTTCTCGAGCGCAATCCCCGTGTAGTTCCTGTGACCAGGAGGCTGCTTTCTCCTCATCTGCTGCCCTGCTCGCTCTCTGACCCTTTATACACAGGAGAATTCTGAACACGCATAGAAGTCCCGCCCACCACACACAAGCTGTATCAAACGTCTTCCCTCACTTTCCCAACTATGATGGGCAGCTCACTCAAGGGACCTCGGTGCCTTTTGGCGCGGTTGTCAAAGTTACAGGCACACATGGTGACTGGAGACAAATCTTCGGGCCCTTTACACAGCTGCAGTGTAGGAAAAGCACTATACAACTACCCAACGAGGTAGCACTTACTGATTAGCCAGTAGAAAGTACTCCAGTTGAGTAAAGGTATTGCACAAAACTGTGGCATCTTCGTGGATAACTATGCAGGGCAGGATTCATTCTGGCACGAGGCTCCTGTCACAAAAATTAAACCTCAGCAGGAAGCACTTACAGATATAAATAAAGCAGGTGCCCGAGTTGAAACTCAAATTCAGTAACGTTTTAATCAGCCCAAAACATTAGTGAGCACAGTCGAGGCCTGGCAAGTGTGCTTTAACCCCATATCTGTTGCCGAAAATTTGCTGTAGTACTTGATGGAGAACTCTGCATCCATGACTTTCTAGAGGGCAATCCCTGAAGTCCCTGTGACCAGAAGGCTGCTTTCTCCTCATCTGCTTCCCTGCTCGCTCTCTGACCCTTTATACACAAGAGACATGTGAACACGCATAGAAACCCCGCCCACCACACACTAGAGGTATCAAACGTCTTCCCGCACTTTCCCAACTATGATGGGCAGCTCACTCAAGGGACCTCGGCACCTTTTGGCGCAGTGGCAAAGTTACAGGCACACATGGTGACTGGAGACAAATCTTCTGGCCTTTACGCAGCTGCAGTGTAGGAAAAGCACTATACATTTACCCAACAAGGTAGCACTGACTGATTAGCCACTAGCAAGTACTCCAGTTAAGTATGGTGCAAATCTCAAAACAATCCACGATTTTGTGGGGAGATCCGCGAATTCACAGATTTTTTTGCGATTTCATGTGAATTCGCTCACCGCAGATCCGCAAAATTTGCCCATACTTACCAAAAACCCAAACCCACCCTGAACCTTAAAATTACCCTGGGCACCCCGAAAACCCAAACAAACTCTGAACCCTAAAATTAACCTGGGTACCCCAAAACCCACCCGGAACCCTAAAAATACCCCTGCACCCTAATATGCAAACCCACCCTAAACACTAAAAATACCCTGGACACCCCAAAACCCAAACTCACCCTAAACCCTAACTTTACCCGGGGCACCCCAAAACCCAAAAAAGCCCCAAACCCTAAAATTACCAAGGGCACACCAAAACCAAAACCCACCCTGAACCCTCCCTGCACCTCAAAACCGAAACGCACCCTGAACCCGAAAATTATCCTGGGCATCCCAAAACATAAGCACACCCTGAACCCTAAAATTACCCTGCCACTCTAAAATCCAAACCACCCTCAACCCTAAATATACCCCTGCACCCCAAAATGTAAACCCACCCTGAACCCTAAAATTACTCTTGGCACCCCAAAACCCAAACAAACCCTGAACCCTAAAATTACCTTGGCCACCCCAAAGCCAAAATCCACGCTGAACCCTAAAATTAACCTTGGCACCCCAAAACCTATACCCCTACACCCCAAAACCCAAACCCACCCTAACCCCTATACTTACATTATACTTACATGTAAAATACATATGTCTTTACCATTCATGCCTTTACAACAAAATGTGTTGTAAAAGCATGCATGCTAAATGCATATGCATTGAAATGCCATGCATTGCAATGGCATTGCGGAGTAATGGTAATTGCTTTGGAATGCGGGGTAATGGTAATAGTTGTAAAATTGTCGTTGTAATGGCTGTTTACCATTGGGTATTGGCACACAAGGCTCTGTGCCATGTCGACTCTTCAGTTTTCTCTGCACCAAAACACGCAGCCTGAAATGGCAGCTTGCATGGTGTTCATGAACGGTCTCAGGGTTGCACAATTTGTGCTGCAGCCCGAATGGACCCTCTTCAGTCCCAATGGCCTAGGTACTAGGGGTACGATTTTCTAGGGACTAACAGGGGTTGCTAAACTTGTACCAATTGTGGTACAGTTTTAGGAAAACACTCGGAGCAGTACATTTTCGATTCAAAATCACATCATACACCAGGCAAAAAGTAGGGGGTATTCATGTCAAAAGAGGAGTTTTCCTACTGACCCCCCAAGCTCTTCCACAGTGGTAAGGGCCTTGGCGGTCATTATGGACACCTCCCTCTTCTTCAAACCCTACATTAATCCCACTGCGGGCCACCTGTTTTGGTCTGCTAAAAACCCCTGAGAAAGCTGTTAAAATACTAGCCCTGGGACACCATCAAGTCGATTGTAAACGCACTTATCACTTGTATGTACAATGCCAACATACTCTGCCTAGGTTCTCCACAGGATCTTCCTACCTGACTGCAAAGTGTAGGAGCCGCTTTGCCGTGTTTGCTGATGGTGGCGATAGGAGGAGAAGGAACTATGATTCCCAGGGGGCACGCTGCCTAAGCCAGCACCTGGGAACCATTGCTGCTGACCGACGCCTTCTTAGCGCATCATCACTTCCGCTGCGCGGACGCTCGCCGGGCGAAGCCTGGGCCAAGAGCGGGCCCGTTCTAGCCCGTTACAGACCGGAAGAGACCGGACCGGGCCTATTCCCTTTCACCTGACTTTCAAATCGTGCGTACATCCACATTTAAAAGTTGTACAGGTTTTATGCTGATGGCGGGACGTCGAGGTATGATACCTTTTGCTGCCCTTGGCCAAGAACAAGATAATCCCGTGGGAGCTTCACAAACTATATCTATTTCCCAGCCCCCACCTCCTATTCTGTCAACCCCAAAACCGGACACTTGCGACCAATTGCCGAGGGATCAGCAAAACCAACGTCCATCTAATGCACCAGGGTCTCCACGACCTCTTCCTTCGGCGATTGGCAAACCTACGGACCCACAAAAGAAAGCTCCCCCTCACCCTGAATTACCGCGCATTGATCCCCCGCCGGAAAGTGCTCCTTACGTGGTGGTCTTAACAGGGGTAGCCAAACTGGCATCTAACAAACTCAAAGGTTCAAGGTTCAAAATAAGCGTTATTCGATATTCAAAGAAATATCATATAAGCATACATTTTTATACAGAATTTATAAAACATTATGGTTAAAAAACAAGAAAGATTTCAGTTAAAAAGTCATCCAGTACTCAGTAGGAAGTTAAAATCATTGGAGAGAGAACTATTAAAAACAGCACTTAACAAAACGACAATTAAAAACAGGAATGGTTGTTTTCTCCCATATCAGTCTAAAGTTTTCCTAAATTTTATCAATAATTTTGAAAATTGTTCCATTTTCGTTATCACCTCCCTATCTTCAAGTTCCTGTAAACGCTCGAAGGTAAGTTTACACGACCTGAGATTCCATCTCCTGAGTAGGGGTAATAATAAAGCTTTTCTCAGTGACCCATAGTATTTACAAAAAAGAATGGTGTGGATGTTAGTTTGTTGAGATATAGTATCACAAGGGCAGGAACAAAGAGTCCGAGACCAATCGTTACATGTTGGAAATGTTACATATGGAAAGAAAGAACCCAGTCTGAATCTGGTGAGCAGCATCCTTGAGTAGCACGAGAAATCTGTAGAAAGATATAGTTGAAGACCCTTGTGTGGTGTCACCTTTTGGTACGCCAGAATATTGTCACGGTGCTTTTGTTTATTCCATCTGACTGTTTCCAGGTGGGCCATTAGAGTCTTTCTTAAGAATTTTCTTGTGATATTTTCTAAAGACGAAGGATCTGTGAACCATTCTGGGTGCCCAATTTCAATAAAGAACTTTTTCACATAGACCAGCCAGTTTGATAGAGAATGTTTAGCCCCTTCCAGATTTAAAATGTCTTGTATCACCTCTCTATTAAAATCAGTCTCGGGGGTAGTCCAAATTTTGTGCCAGAGAAGGGGAGGTTCAGATTTTATAATATCTGATATATACGGTAAGTCCAATTCGATGTGCATCTGGTACACAGAGGTTGCTTTTGAGGCGGCCAGGAGATACCTTACAAATTGATTTTCCACGATTTGAATCGGTGAGATGTTTTTGTCTATTCCCCAGAGGCCAGCCCCATAGGTAGCAGTAGTGACACATTTTGCTTTATATATAATTAGTAGTTGTTTCACCGGCCTCCCCCCTATTTTACCTGCAAAGTCCCGGAGCCCACCAATGGCACTCAAAAAAGCAAGTTTCCTCTTCTCTATTGCCGTTTTCCAGGATAGTTTTTTATGTAGACAGATACCCAAGTAAGTGAATGCCTCCACTGTCTCCAATCTTTGGCCCTCAATGAAGATGGGGCATGGGTTTTTTTTGTGCCTTTTGTTACTTAGCATAGTATAGGATTTTCCTATGTTCACTTTAAGGCCCCTATCATTCATAAAATCCGTGAAAGCTGAAACTGCCTTTTGTAGACCCATTCTAGTCTGGGAGAGGATTGCAGCATCGTCTGCATATAGCAGGATCGGAATCGGTTGGCCTCCTAATTTGGGGAAATCACACTCGATGTTTTTGAGATGCTCGCCAATCGCATTTATATAAAGGGAGAAGAGAAGGGGTGCCAAAATGCACCCCTGTCTGACCCCTCTATTGATATTAAAACGTGGCGAACACTCTCCCCTCAGTCCAAATCTAACTCTGGCTCCGGCTTCTCTGTACAAAGCCTTAATGAATAGGAGGATTGATGGATCTATCCCAAATTGAGTTAATATGTCCCATAGCTGGTCATGCTGTACGCAGTCGAATGCTGAAGGTAGGTCTATGTACGTTATGTACAGACTGCGCTTTTTGATGTCAATGTATTTGGACTTGATTAGATGTATATTGAGGACCTGTTCGATTGTACCTCTGCCTGTCCGGAAACCATATTGTAAATTGGACAGTATGTTTTTTCCCTCCATCCAGGTGGTTAATCTTTTCAGGATTATACGTCCGACAATTTTCATCAAGGTATCGAGGAGGGATATAGGCCGATAACACGATGGCAAGTGTCTATCTCCTTTTTTGAAGATTGGTATTACTATTGCCTCTCCCCATGTTGGAAGGAGATCAACGGTATTTATAGAGTTTAGGACAGAGGTCAGTAGGGGTACCCAGAACTCCATTTCTGCCTTATACACATCTGCAGGGATTGCATCCGGTCCAGGTGCCTTCCCAGCGGGACTTTCTTTGATGGCCAGTTCTACCTCCTCAAGTGAAAAAACAATTTTGCAGGGGCTCTCCCGAGAAGGATTTAAAATTGGTGAGGAGAAACCTTCTGTTTCCGGATTATTGGAACATGTGGGTTTGGTATATAGCTTCTGGAAGTGATCCGCTCACGTCTCACCATTGATTGCCATGTCCAAATTCCTATCGGGCATTTTCACCCATGGTAAGGGGGAATTGATGAGTCTCCAAAAAGCTGACATATCCCCCATTTCCGATGTTGTCACCAAATTCTGCCATGCTTCCTGTTTCAGTGCCCTTTTTCTATCTTTTATGGCTAGGCGATATTGAGTTCTAGCCTGGCGTATTTCTGATTGGGGTTTGGGTATGGCACGCATCAAGTTCTTTAGGTATTTCAGAGCCTTTGAACATTTTGTATCGAACCATCCTTTATGTGCAATGGGGCCTGGTTTGAACTGTCTCGTCAAAAGTTCTTTCAAGGTGTCTTGAATTTTAATGAAAGCTTTACAGATGTCATCGGGGTTGTCTTTATTTGAAAGACAGGTATAGATCTCCTCCCTCCTCTTGTTGACTAGGTTTTTGAGAAGATTGTTTGGATTGATTTTATCCCATTTAACACAGTATCCGTTTTTAGCTCCCATTTTAATTGGTTGTTCATAAATAACCTTGTGTGAATTTTGATTCTTGGTAGCCGCCGGAAGCTCGATGGTCATGGACAAAGGATAGTGGTCACTGTGTGGGTGGCCGAGGGTGTTCCAGTCTCGTATTAGCGGCGCATGGGGTTTTGAGAATAGTATAAAATCTATGGTGGTATTCATGCCTCTGCCGTGAAAGGTTGGTTTGTGGGGGCATGGAGTATGTAGCAGCTCATTTGCAAAGCGTAGGTTAAAAGAGGTCACAAAAGTGTTGAAAAGGTCCCCTGATTTTGTGTGCAGGAAATGGTTAAAAGTATCATTATCAGAGTCTGAGTCATATGTCTCAAACATGTCACCATCATCTCTTGCAATGTTTGGGCAGATATGGCAATTTAAATCGCCAAAAAAGCCTATTGCACACTCACCGCCCGAGGATTCTTTGATCGTTTGCAGGGCTTGTTGTAAATTATCCATGGCTACCACCAATTGTTCTACAGACAAGTTGTTGTAGAAGTTGACAATTAACAATAACAGTGATGGGGCGATGTCCATAGCGATTACCTGGAAAGAGTCTCTCAATATCTTTTTTCTAATCCTATGACCAACTGCTACACTAATATAAGTGCATAGTCCTCCTTTATGTCTACCCTGTTTACTCATGGCAGCCGGTGAGTGAAATGTCTGGAAACCTTGAAGGTGAATAGGAGAGATCGCTCAGGTTTCCTGAAAACACAGGATGGAGTACTGATTAACCACCTTTAGCCAGTCCGGTAAAATGATTTTTGAAGAGAGTCCTGCCAAATTCCATGAGAGGAAATGCAAATTGGAGCTATTATTTCTGTCTGCCTTATAGGTCGAAAGTGAGGTATCATTTGCATTTAAGGCAAGACAAGATAGTCTTCTGATATTGCCCCTTTAGGTAGATTTTTCTCTATTTCTTGTCCCGTTTACTGGGTAGTTTTTAATTGCCCCATTTACTGGATCGTCCTGCATGGCATAGATATGATCAGTTATACGATCACAGCTCCCACTACCCTGGTTTACTTCCTTGTCTTGAGAGAGTCATTCTACGTTGTCCAACCCGTAGAGCGACTCATAGTAGTTATGACAAGGTATGTTCCAGGTCGGATTAAAGAATGGTGGCGGGTGGGCAAAACCCTCTGGGTAATGCCATGGTGTCGGCAGTTGCATGTAATCATTAAAAGGAAAAAATGTCTGATCTCTAATTCAATGCCTTCGATGGTAATTTCTGTAATGGGCAGATGAGGGTTTGTCATAATACGGTTTGGATTGATGTGACTTAGAATGCATTAATGCTTTAGGGTAAAAGTAAGCTAGGGGTTTTGGCGAGATTGGACCCCTATTAAAGCCAGAGAACCAGTCTGTGATGTGTGTAATGACCCTTGGATCTTTAAAGGTAACAATTACTACATCCCCTTCTATGTCTTTGGGACGGATTCCGACCCAGTTAGTTCTTCTTACCATTATTATGTCGCCGTTTATGTGAGGAGGTAGGGGCCTGTTTTCTCTGAGCCAAAAAATCACCTTGTTTTTTAGGCTGTGATGATTTTCATATCCTCCTGTGGGAGATAATGGTGCAACCCCCGTTAGAACGATGACGTTCTGAGATGCGGCAGGGGGTAGGTCAACATATCTTTTGCCTACACGTTTTTCCTGTTGGACGGCGGACATCCTTTTTTCAGGGGTGGGTTGTGCTTTGCCCATTTTTGCTGAAGCTATGAGGGAGTTAATTTGTGTTGAGTGTGAATGAGTATCAGAAGACACTTTGGGCGGGGGAACTGGGTATGGACGGTTACTGTCTTCTTTGTTGGGACTGAAGGTTGGGTTTTTTGCTGATTTGAAGCGGTGAGTTGCTTCTTAGGATTTTGAGCTTTGGTCATTTTTTCTATGTTAGGATTTGTTCCTCCAGTGATCGATGTAGTGGGCTTTACATTGAGGATTGTAAGTTTTGGTTGGTGATTGGTTTTGTCTCCAGGTATTAAGTTAGAGACAGCGTCTGGGGCCCCCTTAGCTACTTGGTTTTGGGTCAAAGTTTCTGAGAGAGTGTCCAGTTGGATGGTTATTCTTTTCACTCTCTCGAGTATTGGTATTAACAGTGCCTTAACAAGGTGTTCCATGGCGTCCATAAAATCTTTGATTGTAGGAGGGACACAGGAAATAAATCATTCCTGCGGTAATCTGGGTGTTCCTTCTACAATTTGTAGTATTTCTTTGGTTAGTAGGTCCTTGGCCGATGTTTGGGTTTTAGGAATGCTTTTCGTAGGGGCTCTTTTACGTCGTTTTTTTGGTGGAGATCGAATAATGACCTGTTTCTTTTTAGGTTGATTTTTAGTATGTGAAACTTTATCTATCTTTAATAGAACGGGTAAAGGTTGAAACATGGTTAACTTTTGTGTGCCCAAAGAAGAAGGGATTTCTATGATGTCAGGTGGAACAAACTCAGCAATCTTTGGCAAATTTGGAGTAACCAAATCAATAAGGTCAGAGGGTACGGAAATTGTGTTATTTGCAGATTTTAAAGAGGAGGGGAGAGAGGATCCATTTTTTGGAGGAAAATAAGTTCGGAACACTGAAGGGACGTTATCAGTGTTCATTAGATCATCATCTGCGTTTTTTAAAGTCGAATTAAGTGGAAGGGACTCAGGGGTAAGTGTCGGGTCTGGTAATAGAATGATGTTTTTGAGTTGCTCTATGGATTGTCGCCGTGCAATGCGACGCTCTACCAGGGCCAGATCTCTATCAATTTCACCTGTTGCTTTGAAGAAGAATTTGTCTAGAGGCCCGAGGATAGCGCTCCCTTCTGCGATTGGTTGCACGTCAGCTCCTGATTTAGGCATGATCCTGGATAGTAGGGCTGTGTGGGACTGATGCACAAGTTATGGGGTTGGCCCAGCCCGGCCTTATCCGGCCTTGGAGGGCCGTAGAGGGCCCGCCCTTTGCCCGGGCTTCGCCCCGGGCGTTCCGCTCGCGTCCCGCGACGCTGAGGGCTTTCTGATTTATGGTGCCCCTCCCGGCGCGTCTACCGCGTCGGGGAACGCGCCGCCGCTGAGCCTATCGGGATTTGCAGTCCCGAGGCGGCGGCGCGGCTGGTGGCGGGAAATTAGCGTCCTTGGCGGGTCCTCTCGTGATTCCTGACCGCTCTCGCAATCAGGCGGTGTCAGGTGAAGTAGTGCTTGCTTTTAGTCTGTATTGGCTCCCCCCCGCTCCACCGAGGGCTTTCTGATTTATGGTGCCCCTCCCGGCGCGTCTACCGCGTCGGGGAACGCGCCGCCGCTGAGCCTATCGGGATTTGCAGTCCCGAGGCGGCGGCGCGGCTGGTGGCGGGAAATTAGCGTCCTTGGCGGGTCCTCTCGTGATTCCTGACCGCTCTCGCAATCAGGCGGTGTCAGGTGAAGTAGTGCTTGCTTTTTAGTCTGTATTGGCTCCCCCCCGCTCCACCGAGGGCTTTCTGATTCATGGTGCCCCTCCCGGCGCGTCTACCGCGTCGGGGAACGCGCCGCCGCTGAGCCTATCGGGATTTGCAGTCCCGAGGCAGCGGCGCGGCTGGTGTCAGATAATTAGCGTCCTTGGCGGGTCCTCTCGTGATTTCTGACCGCTCTCGCAATCAGGCGGTGTCAGGTGAAGTAGTGCTTGCTTTTAGTCTGTATTGGCTCCCCCCCGCTCCACCGAGGGCTTTCTGATTTATGGTGCCCCTCCCGGCGCGTCTACCGCGTCGGGGAACGCGCCGCCGCTGAGCCTATCGGGATTTGCAGTCCTGAGGCGGCGGCGCGGCTGGTGGCGGGAAATTAGCGTCCTTGGCGGGTCCTCTCGTGATTCCTGACCGGTCTCGCAATCAGGCGGTGTCAGGTGAAGTAGTGCTTGCTTTTAGTCTGTATTGGCTCCCCCCCGCTCCACCGAGGACTTTCTGATCTTACATGGAACTTAAAAACAAAGTGATGTATTGGTTAAATACTTGTGGACCTTTGCCATTGAACATGCGCTCACAAATCTTGTTTGTTAGAAGGGTTGGTTGGGTGGGCCAGAAAACTAAAAATGTGGAGGGAGACTGTGTAGTGATCAACTTTCAGAACCCTATGGTGGTGGATTATGTTTGTACGAACAACTTGGATTGTGTTATTTCTAATATTAACACCATGAAGCTAGGATACTTTTATCCTCGACCTAATGCTCCTTCTAGCCAATACACTAGGTATCCTTCCCATCGGCACTTGCAACTGGATAATTGGCACAACGTAGAAGGCCTGCGGGGTAGGGGGGACATAGATGAAACCTTTTGGTGTCCCGGTATCCAATATGTTTAGTGCTCTAGACCAGGTTGACTGACTAAGGATGAACACTACACGCTCCACACAGTCTAGTCTAGCACACCAGAAGATGGGCAGCCCTGGCGAATTTGTAGGGACATTAGAGCAACCCTTAAAATTGGCCGAAATTACGAATTGCCCTGAGAATTTGTCCCAACTTGAGAGTAAACAAGGGGATGGGTTAACAACTCATGCAGTACCAAGGGGTCAATCAAGCCTCTCTCCAACTAGCAAACAAACAATGTGTCCCGATTTGTCAAATTGTATTCCTTTTTCCACTAGGGGAGAGCAGGAGCACTCACAGCTACAGGTCAACCAGTGAAACACACTGATGCCTGGGGAAAAATCCTTGAAAATATGTTCCTGGAATATCGCAGGTCTCGAGAGCAACATTGATAATCCCGATTGGGGGGCCTTTATAGATCTCTACGGTATCTGTTTATTTCAGGAAACTTGGGCTCAGACTCCACTGCATCGAATGGGGTATATTACCTTTGCAGAACATGCCACCAAGGGCCCGAAAGGAAGACCATCAGGCGGGTTGTGCATTTGGGTGGGTACACACCTTGGATTCAGGGCAAAAAGAATTAATACAAACAGCCCGATCTAACTTGTATTCTTATGACTCATAAGAAACTACCCAAATTTGCGATATTTAATATTTATTTGTGGCCTGTAAGAAACGGTGGAAAATCCCAGACGCTTGAGGTCCTGACTACCCTATTGGAATCTCTCCCAGGGGACACCACTCTGATGATCGGAGGTGATCTTAATTGTCACTTCGAGCCTCTAAGTGGTGTCCCTGCTATTACATCAGAAGAAGACGAATTATGGTCACTTCCCCCCGTGCATGTATTATGCTAAAGGGTAGACACCCCTGGTACTCCAACTAACTTCACTTTCCTATTCATTCTCTATAAGAGTATGCAATGGGCGATTTAGTGGGGATTCCCCAGGGCAACCACCTTACAGGGGAATGGGTCACGCTTCTGTGATCGATTATTTTCTGGTTAGTCTGGAACTTTGGGATAAAATTCTAGACTTCAATATAACACGACGCACGGAGAGTGATCATGATCCCTTGACGATAATATTGGACATGCAGTTGGTGGACGCGGATCACGATGTTATGATATCCACAAATGATGATCTGGGGGTAGTGCAAGGTGGGAGGCGCGTCCTTTGGGCAACATTTAAGCAGACATGCGACAAAATGGCCTCCCTATACCAGTGTATACTTCCCATATTTGAAAGGGTAGACTCCATCCTCGGTAACCTCACTATTAACGATGTGGTGTTGATACGGGCGGAGTCCACATAAATTTAGTTGCAATCCTGAAGGATTCCTTCTATAAAGTAGGCACCCCCAAACAAAAAAAGCAGGGGGATGGAAAATCCTGGTTCACTAAGGGATGTAGGGTCGCCAAGAGTGAACATCTTAAAGCGCTTAAGAAAGGTGAAAAGGCATGTGTTATTGAAGCTCGGCAGGCATATAAGAAAATTATACATAACACAAAATGAGAATGGGAAATTGAACGATGGCAAGCCATTAGGGCCGCGCTCATCAAAAAAGATTCAAGGACTTTCAGGAACCTTGTTCATAACGGGAAACCAGAGGGTAATACTGTGTTTAATCCAAATATTCCTGAAGAATTATGGGCATCCCACTTTAAAGAGCTTTATTCTAATCCCTAGCTTGAGAATGGTGAACCTTTGTGTACTTTTCCCACTATCAATTTCACTTGGGATACGCCCCCCTGTACATTAATGGAAGTTCAATCAGCATTATAAAGTTTACAGCATAATAAAGTGCCAGGCCTAGACCGGATCCCAGGTGATCTGTTCAAAGATGAACAGACCATATGGGCACCCTATCTGTTATTATTAATTAATGACATCCTGCAGGGTTCACCATTACCACCCACTTGGACGGGAGCGGAGATAATCCCTATATATAAAAAGGGCTCCCCGCTCGAACCCTCCAACTATAGGCCTATCAGCCTTATTGACATGAGTCAGAAAATCTTTGCTCGGATTCTACTGAAACGTTTGCAGGCCTGGATAGACGAAAATAGCATCCTGATTCCTCTTCAGCGTGTTTCAGGGGTAAAATTTCAACAATCGACCAACTTTTAGGTTACAGGTCCTGCATTGAAAACACGTTGTATTGGATGGAGGTAGCCTGTATCTGACTTTTGTGGACTGAAGTCGGCATTGGATATGGTGGATCGTAATCCACTTTGGAATTTATTGCTGTCAATGAGAGTTCCACCATATCTATGCTACCAACTAACACTCCTCCACGAAGGGACATATGCCAGAGTTCGCTACGGTAAGGATGGACAACTGACGGGCCAGTTTTCGGTTGGAAAGAGTGTACGCCAGGGTTGCGTCCTTGCGCCAACCCTTTTTTCTCTTTTTCTTAATGGGCTCATCGATGAACTCTTGGCTATTAAAGATTTCCTGCTCTTATGTTTGCAGACGACACCCTGTTGCTTTCAAAATCGCCAATGGGTATGTAGCGGGTGTTAAATCAGTTTAGTATTTTCTGCAAAGAAAGGAATTTGGTGGTAAACATTGATAAAACAAAGTATACACACATAGGTCACAATGTATCATGAAATACATACATGGAGCACTATACTCACCTGTGATGTTTTCTATCTGTTGAGAGGGGAGGGGGCTTGCCATACTGCTCAGACAGACAGTTTAGGAAGAGTCTCATGAATGTGTAGAGGTCATGGGTCTTGTGGAGGTGTCCAGGAAGGTAATTCATGTTGTGTGTGTTGCTGCCTAGGCCATACCTGAAGGTTGTCCTCTTGTCCGTGCTGATGATATGGTGATGTCTGAGTGAGGTGGATTTCAGGGCTGAAAGGTAACTGATGGTTGTTTTTCTTACAAGGTTTGCACATGAGTCCGGCTAGACCTGTATGAGTCCAGTAGGTCTGCCTTGTCCCGGGTGGCTTAACTGTTGTTGTGCTTCACAGGAAAGTCTGCCAATGTGGCAAGAATGTTGGATCAGTCGCTGATCCAATGTGTGTGGTTGCAGGGTGTGGCGGTGTCGTTGGTTGGAGTGTCCATAGTGTGTGTGCCACACAGCTTGTTTGTGTTGACTTAGGTCAAGCTTTCTTGGTGAATCTGTAGCAGAGAGTGGTGCAGTGTGTTGTTTTTTGTACAACTGGATGCAAATGTTGATGTACCAATGCCGGATGGTGCTGTGTTTGTCCTCCAGCCAGGAGTTGCTGTCTCCCTGACCCATGTAGTCTGTGTAGGTGAGGGCCTGCGTGCTGATGTAGTCGTCCAATGTCTGAAGAGCAATCAGTAAAGCTGTTTCCCAGCTCTGTGGTCTCAGATTTTTACTAATTTTCATAGGAAGCCTCTTTGCTTGAATTGCAGATGTAAAAATCCGGTTCCCCTACTGACCCCTTGCCTGCCAAACTATACAAAATCCTTGCTAAGAGTCACAATCACAATGTAAGCGCCATCTGGAACCTTTCTCACAAATTGGGCTCTAATCCCGATGTGTGGAAACATGTGTTCCTCCTGCCCATCTTAAGGAAAGCCAACGCAGATCCTGAATCTCCTTGCAATCATAAACCTAACTCTCTTTTACCAGCTCTGGCCAACACTTAAGTGGCAATTTCCTGGCAGCAACTGATGGCCTGTGTTGAAGATAATAGCCTCCTTCACGACTCTCAATCCAGCTTCCATCCCGGATATAGTACGGAGTCGGCCCTCATTGAAATGGCAGACTCTATACGCTGTGCGGTGGACGGAGGTTCCAAGGCGGTGTTGGTGCTGTTAGACTTGTCTACAGCATTTGACCATGTTGCCCAACCCATTCTACAGAAACGCCAGTGCAGAACTGGATATCGTCCATTCATCTCCACAGTCAAACCACTGAAGCGGTGTGAGCCGCAGGGCTCTGCTCTGAGCCCTCAGATTTTTAATATTTACTTAACCCCGCTGGTTGCATCGATTGGCATGTCTGAAGTCAAAATCATATCATATGCTGATGATCTTAAGCTTCTATTCACCTTAAATGCTGTGTGTGCTGCTAATTTTCAGCCACTATAAAATAGTCTCTAGATTATTGCGGCCTGGATGTACCACAATTCCTTAGAAATTTATACCAAGTGAACACCAAGATCCTATTTTTTGAACCAACCTTCTCCCCTCTCTTCCAACTGTGGTGGCCAGAGGAACTGGCCATTGGTGCGGCACACAAGGACTTGGTCAGGAATCTGGGAGTTAGATGGGACAATCAGCTATCCCTTGCCACACAGGTACAAGACGATACAAAAGGGGATGATGGATAGAGCGTTTGAACAAATCAAACACTCACCCCCAGTCAACTGACCTGGGTTTAATCCATCACCATTCTTTAGCTCAATCAGCCACCCCAGTTCAGACATGGCCATATGCAAATCAGTCTGACCCTGTGCCTCATGGGAACAGTCCAGCCCAAACTGCCAAGCCATGTCTTCCCTGGACCGGAAACAAGCATCCTGGGACCGGTTTCGGATTCATAATCCTCATCAGCCAGGCTATCTTGAATCCAGTGGCCAAGTGAGCAAAGGACTCACGTCTGAGCATACCCTGCCAACTTAGGGCGAACAAAGCGATACAATAGGGGATGATGGAAGGAGCGTTTGAGCAAATCAAACACTCACCCCCAGTCAACTGATCTGGGTTTAATCCATCACCATTCTTTAGCTCACTCAGCCACCCAAGTTCAGACATGGCCCCTTTTGTACCACACGGGTACAAGAGGCAGGTGCCGCTTGTATTGGAAAAATGTAACTTTTTCAACATCTGCACAATGTAACCCGGAAAACGGTGGTTCACGCACTGATTACCTCCCATTTACACTACGCGAAAGGCTCATACATAGGTCTCACATTAGGCTTGCTCCGTATACTGCAGATGGGCAAAAATGCTGCTGCCTGCCTGGTATGTGGAGTATCACTTTGACAACATATCTCCCCGTATCTTAGACTACTCCATTGGCTGCCCATGGCTACACAAATAGAATTCAAGGTGCTTACACTTGCCTTCAGGGCAGGACAAGGCCGTGGTCTGGTCTACCTTAGGAGGAGACTCCGTCCCTATTGTCAATCACGATCTCTACGTTCCAATGGCAAGCACTTGCTCATTAGTCCTTGCTTTGGAAAACCAAGTTCAGGAGGTGAAACCTTTCAGGTAGGAACCACCCAATGTTGGACTGAGCTACCTCTTCCACTGCATCTGATTCTGTCTGAATGTGAGTCTCGCAAGCTCTTAGGACCTGGATATTTAGCCTGCTTGATTAGTTGCTCCTTGTATGCTGCCTCATTTTCCGCACACTACAGCGCTGGGACAACCCTGTTGGCTTAGATGTGCGCTCAATACATGACTATTATTATAATTGTAGATGTCTTAGCAGAATTGTGGGTGTAGGCCTGGAGATCTGTAGATGATAGTTAGACTGAGGGTGGTCAGGGAGTTGGTGTGAAACCTGAAGTGCAGATGTTTGACAATGCTGAGTGTGTCCTTGGTGTTGTATGTGACTCTGAGGGGGGGACATCCTTGAATGTTGGTGTGGTCCCTGTGGGTGATCTGGTATCCGTCTATGATGGCAATGTTGATATAGTGTGCTGAAGAGGCGTTCAACCAGGTAACTGTAATGAAGGCGATGTGTGGGGCTGTTGTGTTGATGAGGTGAAAGAGTCCAATAGCGTGCTGGTGGATGTAGCGGGTGTGCAGTAGGAGGCACATGACCTGGTTGTACGGACATGGTCTGTCATGCATGGCAGGGCGTTGTTGACAGTAGGAGTTGCACACACAGCCTGCAAAGCTGTACTGGGTGCGCTTAGGGGTTGCCTGATAGCAGGTGGATTTTGTCTGGTCTCCACTGTTTGGAGGTTGGCTGGAGCATGAGTCTGTTGTGTTACCTGCGTCATGGAAGGATCAGAGTGTCTTGCACTATGCACGTTGCAGACGCTAACGGTCTTGCCTTTGGCTCAGAGATGGTGCACCAGTGGCACTGACAAGCTGCTGCCTGCATTAACAATGGGTGGAGGGAGGGAGGAGCATTTTGGAGGCGTCTGTGTTCCAGAATCCAGACACCCAGTGGTGCGGTGACGGAGGGGAGGCAGCAGCAGGAATGAGTGAACACATGATGGCGGAAGGGGCGAGACACCATGCAAAAACTAGCACACAAAGACAAGGAGGTTTGAAAGGCACAATGTAACAGGTGTATGGAAAGGAAGGAGTGTCTGGTCACTCATAGGTCACGGAAAAAAATGGATGAACAATCACCATAAATGGCGAACCCAGGATGGCACCAAAAGGTCAAGCTACGCACAGGACACACAGCGTTAGCAGGTGTTGGCTGTCCGTTGTGTGTAGCAAGCTGCAACAATAGATACACAACCATGTACCTGATGCACAATATGAATCATTAGCTATGATATACACCATGCATGTTACCACAGTATGCATACTCCCATATGCACAATCGTTGTGAATTATGCCATAGATATTGCATGCAAACTGGCAAGATATCTGCGGTGACAGTAATGATGCACATTGTACTGTGTGGAACACATTTGTTACACAAATGGATACAGTTTGTGTTGAGGCCATGCTGCTTTAGCCAATGTCCATGTCCAGTGCCATTGCTCAGAAGAAAATAACAGTCATGCAAGGAGCTTACCTGTAATTCTGGTGAGACAATGTGCACACGACCGCCTGGGACTGTTGGTTCCTTGAATACTCATAAAGGTGCGATGATCATAGTGGTCCATCTCCCGTTAGCCCCTTGGTCTGAGTAGAAATGACTGACTCAAAAGGGTGATCAGGCGAGGGAAGGAAACAAAGGGAACAGCAGGGAGGGAGATCTGAAACAAAGGTAAACAAGCATAAGCATACAACACATCTTGCCACTGAATCACAGAATACCTCAGGACCTATACTGTAATCGTTACACCTGTAAAGGAAAACAAAAGCCACTGTATCATAGTTGGCATCACAGTAATGAAAATTATACTAGATCTGAGGGTTGAACACGGACACATAAAAGGTAGCAGAGTTTTGCTGGAAAAATGAAGGGTGTATAACGCTCTGCAGGCTGCTTCAATGCAATTAGAGCCATGCAGTAATCAAGGTAATCACAGTGTATGAATAATGCTCCAATTAACAAAAAAACTAATGTGCTGCAGTGCTACTCACACAAAGGCAACAATCCGTAGTTACTCCAGGGAATCAGTGAGGGTCAAGAAGGGAAATTATACATCTCCCGCGAGAAGCTCATTCAACGAGGGAGGGAATTATGTAAACACAAGAAAGCCCCACAAGAGACAGTCATTGTCTCGTCCAACTGGGCTTTGAAATGCCTAACATAACAAGATGCTGGTCCAGAACTCAAAAGAGAGTAATGAGGAGCAATGCCACAAAACCACCCCTACCGTGACCAGGATATGCAGGACTCCACAAGAGAATCCTGGGATTGACGTCACCCGACTGCTGCCACGGAAGCATTTACATTTGCTACAGCACAACGTTGTGATGTCATCAGCACAACATTCCTGGCATCATGGGAATAGAAAGTTAACATCAACTGACCGAGCAGGCTTGCAAAGCAGTGTTGTCCACCGGCCCTGAGGAAGCAACGTGACAGTGACATGACATACTGGCACAAGGGTCAAAGCATCCATACGAACAGACTCACAGTACACTTGACAGAACATGTGGGACATACGCTGGCCCACACCTTCACAACATGGTTAATTAGAAATCAAACTGTACTGGCACACACGATTACGTGGATGAGCCAAACACATCCTGCTGCACACAGTGAGGCTGCAATTCACTATGGAGCCTGTGGTTGTGATGTCCCACACAATGTCAACCCGTGGAATCCGCATTGTGAAAGGGTAAAGGTTGACACACATTGATGCCTTCACCAGAGTCAATACTCCACAACAGATGACTGTCAAGAAGGGTGACTGTCCTGTCATGGGAGTGGTGCTACATGTAATTTGATCCATGGTGATGAGACACGTATGGATGGTTCTACAACATGCACAGAAACAGTTCCCACACATTCCCAAACCATACCAACACCAAACAGCCTGTTTAGATCTCTTACCTGAACTGACATTTACACATGTCCGTGCATGGAACGCTGAATCGGCCCACGTTGCAATCATCATGAGGAATAGCAGGAGGACTGAGATGACACAAACAGACAACAGGCACAGCAACTTATGAATGAAAGACACACAAGGGCTCACCATTGAAAATCTTTGCTAAAGACATGGGCAGGTACAAAACAAGAACAATGTAGTACACATTTAGATTTAAAGCTAAGGGCTAGATGTAGGTAAATCTTATTTACCGATTCATAAATACCGAATTTTACCAATTCAGTATTTATGAAACGGTAAATAAGATGTAGGTAAAAATTCAGTAATTTTTACCGAATCGGTATGATTCGTTATTTACCGATTCCGTAATTACCGAATCGGTATTTGCCATTGATTCCTATGGGCCTTGAAGCCCATAGGAATCAATAGCAAATACTGATTCGGTAATTACCGAATCGGTAAAAATAGTGAATTGCCAAGGGGGACAGGGTGTCACTTTGACACCCTGTTACACCCCTGTTTCTGGCTTGTGTGCCATGTGACACACATACATGCCCTTAGGACATGCATGTGTGCCACATGGCACAGGTGTACATGCACAGATGTGCATGTACACAGGAATTCGTTATTTACCACCCAATGGTATTAGGTGGTAAATAACGAATTCTGAAGGCCATGTAGCACTGTTTAAAGTGCTACATACATAAGAAATTACAGATTCGGTAAGTTTACCGATCGGTCATTTTACAAAATGTGTAAAATTACCAATTCGGTAAATTTACAGAATCTGTATGTTTTTGCTACCCCTACATACCAATGTCCAAATACCGGTCGGAAACGGACGAAAATCGGTATTTTGGGCCGTTTACGACCGGTATTTGGAAACCTACATCTGGCCCCTAGTCATTGCGCATTTCTGTGTGGCATGACATCAGCACTTGCGTGGCACATCAGAACACACATCAAAGTGACTTTGCATACAGTCAGCTGCACACACACATTACAACACGTGCCACTCAATGCCACAAGCTTGCACAATCATTCGCAGTGACTCACCATTATGAGAAGAAGTTGTGTATGAGCTGACTCCGGATATCATCCTCCTCCTCCTCCTCACCACTTGCATCGTGACCAAGCCCTTCATCCTCAACAAGTGAATGCTCCTGCTCCTCAGGATCCAGGATAAGTGGCACTGCCTTCTCAACTGCTATGTTGTGCAGCATGCAGCACACAATGAAGATATTACAGACCTTG
The DNA here is from genome assembly GCF_964263255.1 of Lissotriton vulgaris. Lineage (NCBI taxonomy): Eukaryota > Metazoa > Chordata > Amphibia > Caudata > Salamandridae > Lissotriton > Lissotriton vulgaris. Next base: position 134,998,787 of record NC_141696.1, on the reverse strand, counting down.
GCTGGGGCATATGGGAGGTATCCGCCGGTCTTATCGAGACACCAGAATCAGCTCTTCAGGAGGCCAAACGTCCGCTCAATCACTCGCCTGGTCTGCCCGTGTGCATTAGTGTACCGCTGATCTGCAGCTGTTCTTGGGTTGCGGAGAGGTGTCATCAGCCATGTTGGGATATCCCGAGTCACCTACATCATGTAAATAAGTGGTTCACGATATGCTGACAGAGCTAAAGATACTGAAACGCACAGGACAAAGAGTTTACCCACCAACGAGACATGCCCGATCGTTGCACAGCTGCAGCATCATTCTTAACACCCTGCTACGCCTCATGATGAATGCATCATGTGCCGATCCTGGAAAACGTGCACAAACATTGGAAATCAGCATGTTAGCAAGACACACCACCAGGGCATTTATTGAGTGATAATGTTTCCTATTGCGGTAAGCCTGCTCCTGAGCCTGTGGTGGTACCAAAGCCACATGTGTCCCATCAATGGCCCCAATAACATGTGGCATCCCTCCCAGGGTATAGAATTCACCCTTGACATCTCTCAACTCTTTAGGAGTAGTACATCTGATAAATTCATCAATGTGCTCCAACATGGCTGCTAAAACATCACGCAAGACACGGCTGAACATCGTTTGGGACATTCCACCTACATCAGCTATGGTTAACTGAAACGTACCTGTAGCAAAAAAATGGAGTGCTGCCATCACTTTCAGCTTGAGGGTAAGCGCAGTAGGATACCTGTGTTGCGGTTGGAGATGTGTTTCCAGCCTGTTCGTCAAGTCCTGAATCAACTGTCGAGTGAATCTGTAACGTCCGATGCAGGCACTTTCCCTCATGGTAGCCAAGTCTGGAAATGGCCTTGGTAGAGGCGGTGCCATGCAGGACATATTTGGGAGGAATGGAGAATAACTGTCAGACAACATCAATGGCAATGTATATAGCACATGCAAAACTGCTACTACACATCAGGTCACTATGGAGTCTGGCGTGTGCAATACATCCAGGACACATATTCCAGCTTGCTGGCACTCCTACGAAAACCCAGATACACCTGTTGATTGCCTAAAAAAACATGACATGACCTGAAACAAGCTGCTGGTCTGGTCTGAGTGTACAGCCCAAGATATCACAGGAGTGACACACGTCTCCAAACCTGCAGTGGAAGGTTGTCAACCCATCCAGACAGCTGACTGCATGGCACACGCACAGGTCACATGGAATAGCAAATGTACATATCAAACACATTGCAATTAAGGTGTGCATGTGACAACAAAACGACTCAGCATTTGTCAGGATGCAGACATGTGTGCAGTGGGAAAAATGATGTCTGATGGCATCAGACCCAAAAGACGTGGGAATGCAAATGTGGCATGGTGTGCGTACAATGTCAAACCATTCCCCATCTCAACACAGACCCATGTTAGATGCACCAACAACAGATGCAGTTTAACAAACAACAAGCTCCCTGGCATCATGAGACAGGTGCCCGTAGTGATGACTGTGCCATCCCAGTGTTGATGTGCATGCCAACATCTGCATAATGGTACACATGTGACAAGTGTCAAGGTGATGTGTGCCACATAGTGCCCCATCACACATGATATGTGTTAACAGGTCAGCACACATCAATTGTGCAACACGATCAGATGCCCTGTGCTATATCCTTGCCTGCCACACCTAGGGCCTGCACATGTAAGTATGCAATGAAAAGAACTTGATAGACATCCTTGTTTGAACCGTACCCCTACATCCCTGCCATGTGTGCACCTCGTATCACTATTGTAATGGTGCCATGCGTGAGCGTGTGAAATGCACCGTACCCCTGCATTCACAACTGTGTGTGAAATGCACTGTACCCCTGCATTCACAATTGCGTGTGAAACGCACCGTTTAACCGCACCGTACCCCAGCATTACGTGCGTGTATGCGCATCGTCTCAATATTGTAATCGTGCCATACACGAGCGAACCGTACCCCAACATTACGTGCGTGTGTGTGCATCGTCTCAATATTGTAATCGTGCCATACGCGAGCGAACAGTACCCCAACATTACGTACTTGTGTGCGCATTGTATCACTATTGCAATGGTGCCATACGCGACGTGAAACACACTGTACACTTGTGTGGATCTCCAAAAATACTTAGGGGACGAGTAGTAGGCCCTGAATGCAGCCTGGTTGTCATGGATACTGAGATTTGAGTGTGTGCTACAGGTGTCCTGCAAAAGTCAGTTGGGCAAAAATATACAATGTTGCAAAATGATTGTGGAGCTGAAGCTCAAATTTCAAACCATGCAAATGCGTGTCAGGGTCTTATGTTTAAAGGGGTTGGATGAAACGTAGGATGCAAAGTAATCTGGCCTATCACACTCTACTCCTGAAAGCCCCTCAGCAGCACTGATTTAAGGCTGCATATGGCTGTTAGAGAGCACTTGCCTGTACAACATTGGAGTGGACCACACTGCTGCTGTCTCTGCATTCCCTGGACTTTTATGTCGCGTACTATGGAGAGGGCCCCAGCATTCACTGAGGAGGAAAACCAGGCCCTGCTGGATGCTCTCCTACCGCAGTACAGCAAGCTGTATGGGAGACGAGGGGAGCAGGTGAGTGCTGACTGCACTAGCTTTGACTGTGCACCTGTTGTGTGAGTGCCACAACAGGCATTGTGTATTGGTGGGCCATACATGCAATGTGGTTGTGATTGAGTCCTGGATGTGTAAATTGTGGTGTCTCCCATGCAGAGCATGATGTAGTATTTGTGTGTTCACTCCTCACTTGCATCATGCTTACTGTGACATTTAATGTATAGTGAATGACACATTCAGCCGTGCCACACCTTGGTGGCTTTATTCCCAAATTTACTGAGGTGTAACAGTGTTTCCCCCGGAGTGACAGCTGACTGTACTCACAGATGTCTATGACTTGTGGGGACCTGTGGTGATATTGTACAAATGATGTGTTTAACCTCATGGGCATTGACGTGTGTGAGTGATCCTTGTCATCTGGGTGAGTGTGTATGTGATGTGTTGCACCACAGCTGCATGGCGTATGCAGCAGCTATAGACATCTGATTTGACAAGTAAGCAGTGCTATGTGCCTGACTTGCAAAGTTAGCGCAACACCTGTGACACCTCTTTGTCAAGTGGCACATGTGCAAAGTGAGGGTTGTATCCACTGTTGTCAGTGACAGGCAAGCGATCTGTGCCAGGGTGTGTCTGTGTGGTCTGCTGAGGGTTCTTAAGTTGAGTAGGATATGTGACTGCTTGCCACGTGCTGTCTCACACCCTGCTGATGCATGTGTTGTCCAGTGTGTGCCATGATTAGTGAGTGTGTTGCACCTGTTAAGCCATCTGTTGCCTTTCAATGCCATGTAGTGCATTAGGGTTTGCCCACAGGCCAAATTCACATGGACAATGATGCAAGTCCTGTCAGCATCCTATGCCCTGTTCACATTATCAATGTTGTGCAAGTGTGTGTCTCTGGGACATGGAGCAGGTATAGTGATGTTGTTTCACTTTATCTTCCTGACAGGTAACTGCCTACGAGAAGGGGGAGATATGGATGGAGATTGTCAGGGCTGTCAGGTTTGTGGGGGTACATCGCCAGCGGCTGCGCAACATCCATAAAAGGTGGCAGGACATCCGGTGCTGGACCCGGCGTATCGCCCGGGTTCAGCTGAAGATGGAGCCTCCACGCTGGCATGGTGGAAGCTGTCACCTCACCCCCAACATGCTCCTGGTCCGGGCAGTGGTCTTTCCAGACCTCAATAGGCAGTTGCAGGAGAGACAGCAGCAAGGAGGGGGTACGTACATGGCTGTTTGTTGTGCTGTGTGTCACCTGCTTCTTGAGGTGCTCTGAGGCCTAGAAACACTCCCACAGTTGGGGTGTCTGGTCAGACAGGCTATATGTGCAGGGTATTTTTAATTCCCCACATTCAGCTGGTGCTCTTTTTCATCCCTTCCCCTCCTTCACATGTGTCCCCTGGTCTGTGTGTATTCACATTTACACATGTTCATCTAGGGTGCAAGATTATTAGACTGCACATTGATTAGTGCATCATGTGGGAGGGTGGTCTGTGATATGTGTTGGGACCTTGCCTGTGCCATGACCTGTGCACTGTGTTTGGGATTCACATTTGTTTGCACTGATGATGAGTCTCAACATAGGAGTGTAAGGTTTCAACTGCACACCCTTGCAGCATGCATGACCCATGTTGTGTTCTCAGACATGATGTACATCAGTTGGGAGATATGTATAGTGCCATGACGGTTAATCATGGAACAGTCAGCTCATTCCAGACCCCCGGATCAGTGCGCCCACTACAGTCCCCTGAGACACCCTGGCTTCCTAATCATGTTTGTCATCCAACACTGTGCCCATTCTATGTGGATTCAGCATGGGTCTGTCTCTGTGGCATTGGTCCCTGGCATCGTTTGTATTTATCCTGTGTCTACTACATGTTCCCACTGAACATGGGTACAAGATTTGGCTTGTGCATATTCACACTGGGCAGTGCCTGTGTGCCTATTCACAACAATCTGTTGTTGGTTGTTTGTGACTAATATGTATTGCCAGCCCCACAAGGTGAGCTTGGGTTACTTTTGGAATTGTTGCTGCACAGTTTTTGTTAGCCAGATTCTGAGTTCTCACTTCTTGAGCTGTATCGATCACTTGACTGAAGGATGGGGGTGTTGTGCAGGAGAGGTCTAATGAGCCTGCCTGATTTGGCCTTGGCAGTTGGGACCTGTGGGTGAGAATTGGCTGGTCGATGTTTCACCATGCACTTCCCCTCTGATGGTGGCCAGTGCTTTCATTTGGGGCTTGACAGCCTATGTCATTTGTTTCCAGACATGAGTGTGCCTCATTCATTTTTGCCACATGTATGTAGTTCTGGTGCAACGCTGTTTTGTCTTAGTGTGCACACTACTGTGTTGACATTTTTCATGGGGATAAGGTTGTGTCCACAATGCAGCAATGATTTTGTTCATCACAATTGCAGGCCCATTAGCTTAAGCATTGTCCTGATTTGGGACATGTGGGCCACTTCACATGACAGCCAGTAGGTCTTATGTGCTAGCAATTGTATGATCAGGTAATATATGCCCCTGTGAGGACTGACATATTTCAAGTTGTCTCACATTGATGGTTGTATCTTGGCACTCCCAACACTTGTTAAGAGTTGTTCATGTTTTGAATGTGTTAATATGACGAATTGTGTAAGTAACACATGTGCCTGCATGATAGTTGTCTCACAAGGTAGTGCACACAAAACAACATTTGCAATTGTTGGGAAGAAGCAGGCAGCTTTTGAAGGAGGCCAGTGTTAGTGATTAATGTTGTACCTTGATCTCCAAATCCATGTCCCCACAGTGGATTTGAGGTCTTGAAACTCTTTTGTTGTCAATTGTACAAACTAATTTGTGTCAAGCCATCAAGACCTCTGTTGGACCATGTACATGGCAAATCTGCAACCCCATTGGTTTCTAATAGTGTTTCATCTTAAAGGGTGCCAGCTGTTTCAATGAATGTGTAAATGTTTTTTGTGTGCATTTCATTGTGAGACATCTTTCATGCAGGCACATACGTGTTCTCTTCACAAGATGGAGAATTAACACATTCAATACATGTCAAATGTGTGAAGTATGTTGAGTCCCAAGATGCCAACAATTTGTTACATTATTTTTCACCCAAATGTACTTACAGGGCTCTGAGTGTGGTGTCACCTTGGGGAGTGAGATGGGTTTGTTTGCCCTGAGGGGCACCACTACTGTTTATTTATTTGTGAACATGAGGTGGCATCACTTCATTGTATAGATCTGCTCTCCTGTAAACAAACAGAAGCTTCTCAGTTTAATTCTAATTCAATTTGTGTCCTGGTGTGTTCTTCGGATCCTGTGTCCAAGTAGCATTGTGTCTATACCAACTGGGCAGTACAAGTCTCAAATATGTGCAGAGCTATCTGGCTGTTACTCATGATGCATGCCATGATTTGCAGTGTGACCTACTAGTTTTGTGCGTATGTGTCTCATGTGTACATGTGACTGATGCATTTTTGTTTCTTCTCCTTGCCCACAGCATCATCAACAGAGACAGGAAGAGACATGAGCACGGACCAAGATGAGGGACCCAGCCACAGTGCCACCACAGCTGAGGAGTCGGATGGAGCCAGTGGCACGGAGGGTGAGCGGAGTCAGACGGCAGAACTGTTGGAAGTCTACACTTCCTACCACACTGACAGATCTGCTTCTGACTTCCAGGAGGAGAGGGAATATGCCGTGACAGCATCCAAAATCACTGTGTCTGTCCCTGCCTCCTCCAGACCCATCTCCACCCTCCCAGTTGCTAGGGTCTCTTCTTTCCGTGCAGCCCCCCATGTCTCCTTCGACCCCCGCACCGCAGCCCCTGCCCCTGTCTCCCCTGCTGCCCTCAGTGTGGAATCTGTGGACCTACTCCACCAGATTCAGGTTGGTCAGACATCATTGTTGACTGTCCTCCATGGCCAAACTCAAATACTGACCCAGTTGTTGTCATTCATGGAGGGCATGTCAGCTACAATGTCTGACCAACGTCAGATTCTCACGTCCATGGAGTCCTCACTGACAGCAGCGGTTGCCCTGCTGCAGCGGTCCGTCTCCCCCCCCTCCTTCGGACCCATCCACACCCCCCTCTCCCATACCTGTCCAGAGCACACGCAGAAAAGCACGATCACGCACAGCAATGGACACAACCAGCACACCACCACATAAGTCTAAGCACACATCTCCTGGCACCCAATCTCAGAGGGCTGCAGGCACACCCACAAGGACTGGGGTCAGACTGCAGACACGCAGCCAAAGACAAAGTCCGCAACCCTCACTGCCCTCTACCTCCACTCCCATAGGTTGCTCGGGTGCAGGTGGTGGTCTGAAAGAACTGGCAGCAGTGTGCAGCGCTGAGTTTGTTTCCACCTTTGGCACGGCACAAGCCACTGAGGAAGATACCTCCCCCCTGCACCCACAACACCTACCCTTCCCACTACTGTCCCTGCAGTCCCTGGTCCTGAGCCGGATGATGTCACCCAAGGGCCAACAGCCCATTAGGTCATTCATGTGCAGGCAAGTTTGGGGTCAACGACCTCCCCATTGTCCCCCTACGGGACTTTGATGTGGACTAGCTATTGGCCTTGTTTGAGCCGGGACTCATTTTTGCACTCATTTTAATTAGAAGCGGAATAAAGCATTTTATTTTTCATTCTACACTATTGCATTTCAGGTACTTGCTTTAGGTACTGAGGGCCCAGGAGTTGGTGTCATGGTAATGTTTTGGGGTTCTGAAAGATGTTTTTTGGTGATGGTAGTGAGGTGGACCATGGTATCTATGTGCCATCACAATGTCTCTGCAATGTATCATTGGTTGTGTGTGTTCAGTTTGGCTAGAGACATTGTCCCAAGGAGTGATCCTTCCTCTGTGACACATGAGATCTTCACTAAAGACAGTTGAACAATTGTTGCGCTGACATGTGTGCACATTTCCTTTTTTGGTGATGGTTCTCTTCAGCCATGGCCATGCCTGCTCACAGATGTCTACTGCTCATTAGTCTGTGTCATCCATGCTACTCACTGTACTTGTGTTTTGAGTATGTACAAATGCCTTCATGGACATATTCACCCTTTTTTCCACTATGCAGGTGTGTCATCACAGCCTACCCCATGTTGGAAATTGTTATGCAGGGTATTTTGGCACATGACTCACAATTTTGTGCATTGTATCTAAGGGGTTTCAACCCTATTTCTTCAATGAGAGACTATATCTTGGTGGTCTGACCACAACCTGGATATTCATATCAGCCTAGGGATGTACGTGACAGTGTGTGTTCCCTTTTGCTCTCTTTGTTTGGTGGGCTGTTACATGACTATACACTATTGTGTCATGACGGTAGGGTGTGTATGTTGCCAGCAACCTCTATGGGTGGGTATGCATGTTGGATTTGACATCACACCCACATGTGGTGTGTCACGCAGTGTGTGACAGAAATCCATCCTCTGTGGAGTGGGACACTGCTGTAAGTGATGTGTTGCCATGGCACTATCATGAAACTCACAAGTTAGGGATGTGCACATACCCCCATGTAGTTGTGGTAGGCTGATGATGATGCAGCCCCATATCTGAGCACTGCTGGGAATCCTGTGCACCCACCCCTCTTATGTCTGGGCACTGCTGGGAGTCATATCCACCCACCCCTCTTATGTCTGGGCACTGCTGGGAGTCCTGTGCACCCACCCCCATACTGTTGGGCACTGCTAGTAGTCCTGTGCACCCACCCCTCTTATGTCTAGACACTGCTGGGTGTCCTCTACACCCACCCCCATACTGTTGGGCACTGCTGAGAGTCCACTGCACCCACCCCTCTTATTTATGGGCACTGCTGGGAGTCCTGTGCACCCACCCCCATACTGGTGGGCACTGCTGGGAGTCCTCTGCACCCACCCATCTTATGTCTGGGCACTGCTGGGAGTCCTGTGCACCCACCCCATACTGTTGGGCACTGCTGGAAGTCATATCCACCCACCCCTCTTATGTCTGGGCACTGCTGAGAGTCCTGTGCACCAACCCCTCTTATGTCTGGTCAATGCTGGGAGACATGTGCACCCACTCCCATACTGTTGGGCACTGATGGGAGTCATATCCACCCACCCCCATACTGTTGGGCACTGCTGGGAGTCCTCTGCACCCACCCCATACTGTTGGGCACTGCTGGGAGTCCTGTGCACCCACCGCTCTTATGCCTGGGCACTGCTGGGAGTCATATCCACCCACCCCTCATATGTCTGGGCACTGCTGGGAGTCCTGTGCACCCAGCCCCATACTGTTGGGCACTGCTGGGAATCATATCCACCCACCCCTCTTATGTCTGGGCACTCCTGAGAGTCCTGTGCACCCATCCCCATACTGTTGGGCACTGCTGGGAGTCCTCTGCACTCACCCCCATACTGTTGGGCACTGCTGGGAGTCCTGTGCACCCACCCCTCTTATGTCTGGGCACTGCTGGGAGTCCTGTGCACCCACCTCTCTTATGTCTGGGCACTGCTGGGAGTCATATCTACCCACCCCTCATAAGTCTGGGCACTGCTGGGAGTCAGATCCACCCACCCCTTATATGTGGCGCACTGTACCGCAACATTCATGGTGTGTGTGCGGCTCGTATCACTATTGTAATGGTGGTATATGCGAGCGCGTGTGACGCACCGTACCCCAACATTCACGGGGTGTGTGCGGGTCGTATCACTATTGTGATGGTGCCATACGCGAGCACGTGAGACGCCTCGTACCTCAACATTCCTGGCGTGTGTGCGGCTTGTATCACTATTGCAATGGTGCCATACGCGAGCGCGTATGACACACCGTACCCCAACATTCATGGCGTGTGTGCCGCTCGTATCAATATTGCAATGGTGGTATACGCGAGCGTGTATGACGCACCGTACATGTACACTTCCGTTGTTGCAGTACGTTGTTCTCACCGTCTGCGCCGTCGTCGGTTTCTATGCACCAGGTCGTAGGCGTACAGGACTGGGATGACACGGAGGTTGGGCTCATGGCATGTATGTCGCGTACTGGGGTGCGGTTCGAGCCGGACTCTGCTTTTACGTCTGTTTCCGGGACCCGTAGAAAAAGGATTGTACGGAGTGTCTCAGAGACGAATCAATTTTGCTGGGCCGGAAACTGCTGCTTGTTTACGTACGGACGTAGCGTACTGCGTGAACATTATACAAATCGTATGTATTTTTGTCTCCAATGGTGTTTGGTACGATTCGGAGATATGCTTTGGGTTAGGATCGTACTTAATCGTACGTACGGGGACGTTGAAGGTGTACAATTCGTACGGGAAATACGCTCCATACAGCTATTCAGAGCGCATTTTCCCGAATCGGAATAGAGCCCATAATGTAGTGCAAAATGTAGTTTTTAAAAATGTATACATATTTTAATAATGTAATTTATAATAGTTTTAATTTTTTATTTTTATTGTTACAGGTTTATGTAAATATGTAGCAACAATCCTTCAAACAAACCCTTCCAGGAAAATGAAGGAGGCGGACCACGAGAAACCAGGCAGGAAGATAATTTATTTTTCCCCCGCTCTGCTGCGACGCGTTTCGAGCACAGCCGTGCTCTTGCTCACAAAAAGTTTTAGCAGCAATGTGGTACATTTAAATTTCTTTCTAACTGCCCGCCCACTGTGCACATGATCAAGTGATGCATTAAAGCATGAACATAAAATACATACTAGTGCAATTTTGGCCTCTTGTTTTCTCAGTGCAGTGAATCATTATGTTTTTGTTCACTCGCTGTATAACAAAATATATATGTAAACATGGACTCTCGTTATCCGCTTAAATGCCTTTTAAACTTTTGCATTAACTCCATCTTACATCCGGAATTATTGTGCAAAAATTTACAAAAAATAGATAAATACACTTTTTATAACATTCCCCCACACTTTAAAATATGTACAGGTTTGCGTATCACAAAAATTTCACGAATATAGTTTATACCATAAAACCATAAATATACACATTTTTGTAAAATTATATAAGCAAATCCGCTCAACTTCATAATACATCATTATGCGTCTATACACATTTCAAAGTGTTTATGTGTATATATGTATATATATATATATATATATATATATATATATATATATATATATATATATATATATATATATATATATATATATATATATATATATATGTTTTTATACTTTTTTATATATTTCATACATTTTATATTTTATTAAAATAAATATTTCTTAATTATTATTAAGTAAAGATATATTACATTTTATATATGTATGTTTAATTTGTTATTATATTACATTTATTACTTGCAATTGTTAATATTTTATAATAATTCCCTATTTTTTTAAGTTATAGTATTATTTAATTAATTTGTTAATTATTTTTTATACATTTAAAAAAATGATATTTTTCACTTCAATATTTTTAACAACTATATTTTTTTCAATATTATTGTACTTACCATTAAGTAGATAGGATGTCGGTGTCTTGTCAGTGTTCCATAATCATCAAAGCCACTGCTAAGTTTTTTATTTAAGTGTTGCTGGTATTGTATTATATTTCTTTACAAGACTCCTTCGACCCCTTCACGTGCCTTCCACCTGACTTTCCCATTTTCGACGATGTGCTTCTCATTTCCAAACCCCAACAACCCTGTCACTTTCCCCGGCCGCAGCCCCACCAAATGTCATGCACATGAGGTTAAACTAACACGTTTTAGGTTACTCCTAGTATTACTGCAGGGCAGTGCTGTAGTTTTCCCAATATTAAAGAAACCCAATGCCGATCCCCTGGTGTTGAGCAATTTCCGCCCAATATCTCTGCTCCCCTATCTTAGTAAGATACTGGAGGCTCACGTTACAAACTGCCTCAGCTCATTCATTGAGCACTCCCAGTTATTGGATCCCCGGCAAGCAGGCTTTAAGCTTGTTCATTCCACGGAATCTGTTGTTTTAGCAGTCATGGATGAACTTAGGAGAGGAGCTGATAACAACACCACCCAGGCCCTGGTGCTCTTAGATCTGTCAGCAGCCTTCGACATGGTCGACCATGAACTTCTGATCGACCGTGTCGGCAACGCGGGCATCCGGGGCCTGGCCCTCAAGTGGATTACCTCCTTTCTCCATGGACGCTCCAAGGCAGTCCGATTGGATAATTTCATGGCAGGGAATACAATGCTGATCTGTGGAGTCCCTCAGGGCTCTGCTTTATCGCCCCTCCTGTTTAATTCATACATGCAACCCCTGATGGTATTACTACGGAACAGCCCAGTCACAACCTTTAACTACGCAGATGACCTCCAGCTGATTTTTAACATAGATCCCTCTAATACATCCATTAAGAACCTCCAATCCACTATGACATCTATCAGTAAATGGATGTACTCCAGCCAACTAAAGCTCAACCCTGATAAAACTGAGCTTGTTCTAACAGGGGGACCCTCAAACCCTTGGAACCCTGGTTTTTGGCCTTCTTCCCTGGGTACCCCCCAACCTGTCAACTCTGTAAAAAGCCTTGGAGTTATCAGCTGTAGCGTCCTGTCCCTGAAGCCTCAAATCAATGCTGCTGTTTCCTCCTGATTTTTCCATCCCTGCAGAATCCGGAAAATTTGTAGGTTTCTGACTACCGAGGCCCTTACTCTCATCATCCTGGCACTAGTCACATTTAGCCTCGATTACGCGAATGCTCTCTATGTCGGCATCCCAGCATACCAGCTTCATTGCCTACAGCTTGTTCAGAACCAGGCAGCTAGGCTCATTTTTTGCCAACCTAAACACCACCATGTTACTCCCCTGATGAAGAGCCTTCATTGGCTTCCGGTGGCAAAACGCTGTGTATTCAAGCTGGGCTGCACCATCTTTAAGGCCCTTGCTAGCCAAGGCCCTGTCTTTATCGCCTCCAGAATTCAACGTTACATCCCCTTCGGGAACTCCGTTCTTCTTATCTTCATCTACTCACCATTCCCACTTTTAAACGGAAAAAACACGGTGGCCTTAGGTTTTCCTTTTTGGCCCCCCGTTTCTGGAATTCCCTCCCCAACAACTTGAGATCTGTACCCTGCTATACTCAATTCAGAATTCTTCTTAAAACCTTCCTCTTCTCACAAGCGTACGATTAAGCACCCCCCTGCCCTCCATGGCCGCAGTCTTCTTGTCTGCAGCGCCATGAAACCTCTTGGTGTAAGTGCGCTCTAGAAATTCTTTTAACATAACATAACATAACAGGGCAGGGCCGGATCCTCCTCTAAGGCTGAGGAGCATCACCCCACTGCTATTCAGCACTGCAAAAAAGGAAAAAAACCTGATAATAATGAGATGCTATTCTCATTTTATTTTCCTGTGCTGAGACAATTTTGTAGGGCAAAGTGGGGCACAGCCGAGGCTAGGAGTGGTGGTACTCTGTAATAGCGCATGACTATTTGGCCGGCCATTTCGGGCCGGCCAAACCTATGTGCGGTCTTTGCATGTTCCCCACTGGCTGTGCTGTACAGCCTGGGAGGAGAACATGCTCAAGTTCACAGTCCCTGTCTGAGCTCTGAACCACAGCTCTCAGATCAACCACAATGCTGCATTGCAGCATTGTGATTGGCTTAGGGGAGCCTGGGTGTTTCCTACTTCATGTTCACACAGAAGGAAGAGGACAAAGAGGAGGGAGGAGAGGCAGCAGCCGGTCAGCCAGCCCGCCAACAGGTAAGTGATTTTTTTTAAACCTGCCCCGACTCGCCGCCCCAATCCTGTTGCCTGGGAGCAGCCGCCACTGCTCCAGAGTACATGGTTTGTTAGGCATATCAGCTGATCTCCGCTGATAAAGTGGTTAGTTTCGAATTTTTCTTCTTTCAGATTCTGAAGGTTGCACTTTTTATCCCCCTCACAGCTCCTTCACACTAGCTGTTACAACAACAGTCTTTGATGGCACATACTCAAAAATCACAATGCAATATTGCATGTGCATTATGAAACTGTCTGAACAAAGGATGCACCTCCTCTGCCGAGCTGCATCACATGCCTCACAAGAGAGCAATATATGTGTGTGTAAGCTGCAGTGGACTTGAAGTTAGAGATTTTTCAAACCTGTGGACAAGACAGCATGGGGGAAAGTGCAACTTTCATTGGTCGAGGAGCTACAGTGAGTCAGCTGTGCAGTAACAAATCAAGGATGCAGGGGCCTTGGTGCAAACAAGGAAAATGATCCATTACACTGTTGTTTGGGTAGTTAAATACAGCAATTATTAGTGCTCATTGGGCCCCGGTGCACTGCACCAGCTGTACCTATGGTAGCTACTCCTCTGCAGCTATCTGCATTGATATGTTACGGGACCGCCAGTCCGTAGCAAATGTGTCTAGAGTAGCCTGGAGGAAAGACGTGCAGTGGTGCAGAAGTCAGGAGCAGCATGAGGGTGCCAAGCTCAAGAATAGGTGTCAATGTTTAGATGGAATAAGGGCAACTTTCAACAG